>NC_132796.1:35581818-35884848 GCF_048418805.1 Vulpes vulpes | reverse complement strand
TCATTAAGGTTGTAAGTTCCTTCCTTGAAAAAGTGTAGTCCGTTGGGCCACCCTCAAAAATGAGATGGCGGAGACACCCAGAGGGGACGTTGCCCCTTACGGACAGGCAGCCCAGAGCAAACTCCTCGTCTCCTACCCATGTGACGTCCTCTTCTTTGTTTCAGGTCAATCTCTTGGGGCAAAGAGAACATGCTGCTGAAGCTAGCAAAGAGGATTTTCTCATTACTAAATTCTTAATTATCCTGCCTCATGCAGGCCCCCTCCCCCGAAAGGGAAGGCACCTTGCGCTCAGCATTGGAAAACAAGCCCCTTAGGGTCCTCATGCCCTCCTCCTTGCTTCCTGTCATCAAATGTAGTGTGTGTGTGTACGTGCGCACGCACACGCGTGCACATTGGGAGGCGGGGGAGAGTTTGTTTTTCCAGAACCAAACACAGCTTCCTAATTCCATCCTCTTTACAAGGACTTAAGATACTGAGGCTGATTAGGGCCTGTCATAGGCTAAAAGGTCCCTGAGCGCCTTTCTCTTATTCTGCGCCTCTAATTAATTCCCCTCTTTGAAAGACGTTCTGCTCCTTGATGCAGCTTGCAGAAGGGCTACAAGCTTTAATCATGAATCATTTCATTTGGTAGAGCTCTTCCTTTTCTTACCCCTTTCGAAGTAAGGTTCTCCCCTCCACTTGAGGTCTTCGGGGAAAGGGCTGTGCCATAGGCTTCCTGCCCCCTGGGCCCGGCCCATGCTCACTTAACGGTTCCCCTTAAACCTGGAGCTGTTGGAAGTCCGGGTCTTCTGGCCTAGTGAGGGGGGTCCCGCTGTGGGCTGCATCCGGGAAGCGGAGGACGGGAGGCAGAAGGGCAGGCTCCGCGGCCCACATCCCTTTGCTCTGCTCCTTTCTCTGCCACTCTTGGGCCGCGGGAGGCGGGCAGAGCCGGCAGGGTGAGGGGGGGCGGCCGCGCCACCTCCAGGCAGGCACTGCCAAGTCTTAGCTCTCCGGAGGCCTAGGACATCCAGAGCGCCCACCACCTCCCACCTGACCCTCCATCAACCCTCTTGAACCTGTGCAAATGGACCGAGCAACAGAAAATGGAGAGAGGTGTTTGTCACCACCCGGAGACCTCGTTTCTGGCCCCAAGCACAATTCCAGACCCGTGTATGCTCAGAAACTCGGGACTTCGCTGCCACTCCGGTGTTAGCTCCCTTCTCTGTCTCTGGCCAGTGGCCCAGGGGACGTGCCCGCGTTCCCCGTGAGAGAGGCCTGGGGCTGAGCAGCCCGGGCCCCGGACGAAGTGCGATCTCTTAGAAGGAGTGCTGCTTGGGAGCAGAAACAGGTGCTCCTCGACAGCCAGTGGCCCCACCTATTGTTTTCATTTTGAAGAGACCAAGAACTGGGGGAACGGACGGCCAGTCTCAGCTGTGTCCTGGAATGACGCCCGTGCAGGTGGCGGGGGAGCGGGCTGCCTGCCGCGGGGGCCACGCAGCCCTCACGCGCCGAGGCCGCGGCATCGCGTTTAGTTGCAATGCAGGTGTGTCGCCCTTCAAACTCAGTTCTGGGGTTGTTTTGCATAAAGTTTTGCCAGCGTGTTCTTTTCTCTGTATGTATAATTGCCTTTTTATAAAAGGTTTTGAAGTATTGTCTCAGTGATGAAAAGAGAGCGATGTTAACAGTTGTTGTATATTTCACCATTTCCGATTGTAAGTATTTGCAGGGTACAGCAAAGCCTTAGCACGCAAGAGCACGCGTGCAGGAGGGGTCCTTCGACACCCAGGAGGTGAGGGGATCAGAAAGGTCCGGATTCTCTGTAAATGTCCCGCTTTTCTTTCTGTGTGTATCTATCTACATGCCTTAGCACACGCCCTCCCGCCCTGGTCCCTCTGCCCTGTCGCCAGAACAACCGGAACGCTGGTGCGCTGCCAGTTACAGGACAAAGCGATGGAACCCTAATCAGTTCTCTCTCGTGTGACAGGGGAGGAAGAGAAACTCCATAGTATTCTTTGTAGAATATACATACCTGTAGGATGCTGTGTAATGGGAAACCATAGAATTGGGCTTTTGTCATTTCAAAGTTGGAGAAATGTATGAATAAAATGTATAAAACATGAAAAGGCAGTTGTCTCCTCAGATTGCAGGCCACACAGCTCGGGGGACAGACCACAGGAGGATCGGAGAGACAAGGAGCTCCTCTCCAGGGTTTAGCCTCACAGACCTTCCCACAAATGCATGGCCGAAGCAGGGATCACGGGGTGGCTGGGGGGTGGGGGGAGGGGAGGGCAACTTCCACCTGCCCTCATGGAGCACATCCCTGGCGGGGTGGGGGGGACAGCAGGGGGGTCTGCCCTGGCAGTCACGGTCTTTGGCATAGCTGCCACAGACTGCATCCTGAGAGCAGTTCAAGTTTAGTTGCTCGCACTTGATGCAGATTTAAAATAGCTTTGGGTTTTAAAAAAGAGAAAAAGAAAAATCCGACTGTGACAGCTCCTAGAAATAGAAGTCTAAATTGATCGGAGTGGTGCAGGCACCCAGCATGGAAATCAAGTCTCTTGTCTGATGTCTGCATAGAAAGCCTCAGGAGGAAGCCTGCTGCCCTTGGCATTGGGTGGTTTGCTTCGGTCTCTGGCTGGAGTCTGGGATATGGCCTGTCACATGCCTCTGTGACCTACTCTGCACCCTCCTGTCCCTAGGCTCTGCCCAAGGAAAGAACCCCGGTGGCCTCAGACACCCACACTTGCATGTGTCCAAACACGCACAGCTCCAGAAATAGCCCAGGCCAAATGTGCTCACATGACTCATGTGAGAAACATAAACTAGGAGTGATCGTTGGCTTTTCCAAGATAACTTACCACCACCCACCCCGGCAAAAAAAAAAAAAAAGTCTAGAAGAGTCTAGATCACGTTGAGACACAAGCAGCTGAGGCCCCGGCCTCTTGATTCAGGAAAATCCCAAGTCACCTGTCTTCAGATTGCTTACCTCCACGTACAGAGGACCAAAAGCATGAACACTACCATGAGGCTCATTTTTCGTGCTTAAAGGCAATGGAAGCACATCGAACATGTTGATAGTAAGCTGACAGAAATGAAAAGAAACATGTATTTCCCCCTATTTTCCCCAGTTTAGCATAATATTTAGATAAGCTGAATAATTGTGTGGTCTCATTCATTTGGGGAATATAAATGATAGTGGAGGGGAATAAAGGAGAAAGGAGAAAAAATAAGTGGGAAGTGTCAGAAAGGGAGACAGAACATGAAGACTCCTAACCCTGGGAAACGAACTAGGAGTGGTGGAGGGGGAGGAGGGCGGGGGGTGGGGGTGACTGGGTGGCAGGCACTGGGGTGGGCACTTGATGGGATGAGCACTGGGTGTTGTTCTGTATGTTGGCAAATTGAACACCAATAAAAAATAAATTTATTATTAAAAAATTAATTAAAAAATATGATAAGCTGAATAAATAACTTCGGGTATCATTCCATGAACGACCATGGCAGAGAGGGGGGATCTGCCAAATGAATGCAACCTGATGGGTGCAGGGTGGCAGTGACGTCGAAGTGCCCACCAGTAGCAAGCCCCCCCGAAGGACAGCGTGCCACCCAGCCAAAGGCGAGGGGTGCTCCAGGAGAGAATGTTTCAAAAGGTGGCATCTGACCCTCTCAAGGAATGAGCATGCAAAACCTGGGCCTGCAGATGAAATCCCATGCTTAGGACCATGTGAGGAATCCCACACCCACAGCCCGCACCTGCTCTCCACCCCCCATCTTAACCTTTCGGGGGGCGCCCACAAACAGCTTGACCACAGAAGCATTCTTAGGCTTGATCACTCACTAAAAGCTTCCAACTCCCGCCACTGCCCTCTTCCCATTTCTAGGGCAGCTTTGTCCATTGCCACCCCCCAGCCCCCAGCCATGGCCAATGGCCCTGCAGAGAATCTGGCTCCCTCCTGCCACCACAGTGGTCCAAAATGAATGGCTTGAAAGGGGACAGCCTGCTGGGACCTCACAGGTGGCTCTAGACCCTCACCCTCAAGCTGTGAAACTAAGGCCAGAGACAGGGAAATTGAGATCATGCACAAAGCGGGTGGTAAAGGCTCAGCCACACAAATCAACAGCTTACACAGAACTTCCCCTAGAACCTTCTGGGGTGATGGAAATGTTCTATTTCTTGTTTGGGGTAGTGGTTACATGGGCACACACAATTGTCAAAACACATCGAACCAAACGCCTATTCTCTGTGCTTTTCATTGTACATAAGCTATACCTCAGTTTCCAAATGAAAAGTGAGAAACCAGGTGACCGTTTCAGAGCTGTCACAAAGACATCTGGCCAAATTCAACATCCAGTTCTACTTTAAAAACAAAGACTCTTGGGCAGCCCGGGGGGCTCAGCGGTTTAGCACCGCCTTCGGCCCAGGGCGTGATACTGGGAACCCAGGATCAAGTCCCACATCTGGCTCCCTGCATAGAGCCTGCTCCTCCCTCTGCCTGTGTCTCTGCTTCTCTGTGTGTGTGTGTGTGTGTGTGTCTCTCATGAATAAATAAATAAAATCTTTAAAAAACAAAGACTCTTAAAAATAAGACAAAGGGGCGCCTGGCTGGCTCTGTCGGTGCACGCGACTCTTGATCATGTAGTTGTGGCTTCGAGCCCCACATTGGGGGTTGGGATCACTTCAAACATAAACTCTTTAAAAACAAATAAATAAGATAGAAAATATCCTTAGCAGATACACAATAGCTATTACGATGATAGGCAACATAATCCACCTAAAAGTGACACAATAAAGGCATTAAAATTGCCATTATCTTCTACATTACCTAAACAGCACATGCCTCTCAGAGAATGGCTAGAAAATATGGATAAACAAGTAGATCTTCAGCCAGTTTCTGCGACTCAAAGAAACTCCGCAAACCCTTCTCTGCGTCCCCGTCACGCGCTTTCCTGCAACTGTCCACATACGTATTTGTATTTGCGCTGTTTGACGCAGTGAGGGAGTCATACTAAACACGCTGCTCCCCGACTTCCTTCCTAGATCCTCCTCCCTCTGTGATTATTTAACTTTGCTTCCAAAGCACTGTTCAGAAACAGAATAAAGAAGTATAATCAGTGATCCCCGGGTGGCACAGTGGTTTAGCGCCGCCTTCAGCTCAGGTCCTGATCCCAGGGTCCTGGGATCGAGTCCCGCATTGGGCTCCCTGCATGGAGCCTGCTTCTCCCTCTGCCTGTGGCTCTGCCTCTCTCTCTCTCTCTCTCTCTCTCTCTCTCTGTGTGTGTGTGTGTGTGTGTGTCTCATGAATAAATAAATAAAAATCTTTTTTAAAAAAGAAGTATAATCATAGGAAAAGAGAAGACAAAACTGTCTACGTTTGCTAATAATAACACTGTACACCTTGGAATGCCGCAGAGGACAACTGGACCTCCATTCAAGTTAATACAGAACAGGTACGGAAACACAGAGCTCAGTGGTATTCTGTGTAGTAGCGCTAACATCAGGGGCGCCCGGGGGGCTCAGCAGTTGAGCGTCTGCCTTTGGCTCAGGGATCCCGGGGTCCAGGATCGAGTCCCTGCAGGGAGCCTGCTTCTCCCTCTGCCTGTCTCTGGATGTCTCATTAATTAATGAATTTTTAAAAACCACTAATGGTAAAAGGGTACCATTCTCAATTGCAACAAGATTTTTAAAAAATCAACAAAATCCACGGGATGTATATGAAAACAAAACAAAGCTGCACTGAGGGGGCAAAAAAAGCTGCACAGGGGCACCTGGGCTGCTCAATTGGTTGAGCGTCCAGCTCTTGATTTCAGCTCAGGTCATGATCTCAGGGTGGAGTGATTGAGCCCCCAGTCCGGCTCCATGCTTAGGGGGGAGTCTGTTGGAGAGTCTCTCTTTCCCTCTGGCCCTCCCCTCCCTCATTCCCTCTCATTAAACAAGGCCTGGGGCTGCACTGAGAATGTAAAAGACTTGAATAAACAAGGAGAAATATTCTTGGGTGGAAGAACTAAATATTTCAACGGCATCAGGTTTTTCCAAATTAATGTGTAGGTTTATGACACCAAATCAAAATCCAATCATTTTTGACCTTTACAGAATGACTATTCATCTAGAAGAACAGTGACTTTTTATTATAATTTTAATTAAAGGAAATACTAAGAAAACAAGAGTAAATGAAGGGTGAGTAGCCCTTCCAGATTTTAATCTATTCTAAAGCTAAGACAACTAAGACATCACACATCAAAATGAGTTTCAGACAAAGAGTTCAATATAAAAATGAAGTGACAGGAAATGAAAACGCAGAAGTAATCAGTAAAACTCTAGAAGAGAGTAACTTTTTAAGTTTATACAGGAGAAAGTCACAAAGCAACTGAAAGATTTGATCTCATTAAAACACATATTTTTATGAAAAAAATGTAGACCACAAACTCAGAAAGACATTTTCTAATAAACAGGATATACAAAGAGTTTATTATATAATGATTTTACATAAACTGGTTAAAAATACTAACATCCCAGTATATAACAAAGGACATGAACATTTAACTCTGGGTAAAACTACTATTAAAAAGCACACATTGGGGGCAGCCCGGGGGGCTCAGCAGTTTAGCACCGCCTTCAGTCCAGGCCCTGATCGTGTGTGTGTGTCTCATGAATAAATAAATAAAATCTTAAAAAAAAAAAAACATTGGGGTGCCTGGGTGACACAGTTGGTTGAGTGCGCCTGACTCCTGGTTTTGGCTCAGGTCATGATCTAAGGGTTGTGGGATTGAGCCCCAAGTAGGGCTCCATGCCCAGTGCAGAGTCTGTTTGGGATTCCCTCTCTCTGTCCCTCTGCCCCTCATCATTCTCTCTCTCTCTCTCTCTCGTTCTCTCTCTCTCTCTCTCTCTCTCTCTCCCTCCCTCTCTCTAATTTAAAAAAAATTTAATAAAAAATATTTTATTTAAGATTTTATATATTTATTTGAGAGAGACAGAGAGGCATCACATGAGTGGGGGTGAGGGGAAGCAGACTCAATCCCAGGATCCTGGGATCATGACCTGAGCCAAAGGCAGACTCTTAACAAAATGAGCCACCCAGGAGCCCCTAAAATAAATAAAATCTTTAAAAAAAAAAAAAGTCAACATTGAAAATGATCAAAGAAATAGAAGCCAAAAAAAATTTTTAACTCTTGAGATGTTAATTACTTGAAAAAACTCTTAATATGTTATATTTACCTATTAGCAGATATATAAAAAATACAAGACTCAAAGCTAGTGTGTGTGTTGATGAAACTAGCATTTTCAGCCATTGCTCATAGCACTGCAAATAATACAGTGACATTTACCAAGAGCCACATAAATTAAAGTTCATATTTTTCATACTATTGCATTTCTCTGTACCCGTTTTCATAAAAGAATCTAATAAAGGCAATCGGTGACATTTACTGAGTAGTTACTCTCATGTTCCAGGCACTGAGTGCTTTGAACACCTTATTGTACACCTCCTTCCCCTGGCATCTGAGAGCTCTTCATCATAAAGAAATATCCCCAAGTTCAAACACTGGTGGTATTATGAAGGTGGGATAATAAATGAATTTGTCTTTGTTTTACAATTTCACCAGATATAGAAATTTTTAATGTCTCTCAAACTCATTCCCTTGCCCCCTTGATCTGGTGGCAGTTGGGGCCACCCGGCAGGGGCAATCCCATGGCTCGATCTCCAGGTATATACGTTGTGCTCCCCCCTGCACCCCAGCCCAACCCCTGTGTGGAGTTATTCCATGAATAAAACCCGGAGAAGCGTGCCCTTTCGGAGAGGCTACTTGCAACATCCAGCGAGGAGAGCAGCAACAGCTGGGAGCCTGCTTGGCCCCCTCCTCCCTCCCTGAGGACCCTCGCACTCCCCTTCCTCAACCTCCTTCCACCTATGCCTCATACACACACTCCTGGTTCCACACATTTTAGTGGAACATGGACGACTTGTGTTTCATAGTTTGCATTAATGTATACACGATTACACGTCTTGGGATTATAGCTATCATTGCTCAAGTGAGGCTAACGTGGATGGAATCTACTTCGTAGTTTTTAAAGTGAATCAACTGAGCAAAAGCTGAGCATTTTGCAGATGGCTGTCTGCTGGGCCTCCATCAGAGGACACAGCACGGGGGTGGCTGAAGCCTGGAAAGCACCTCTGATGCCAACAGCCCCCCAAACCCACGCTCACCCTTGGTTGGTCCCCTAAAGGAATAGTCTCCCTGCAAAGGCAGCCTTCTCCAGCCAACAGGCAGACAGGGACGGGGAGGATCGTAGAGTGAGTGGCAAAGAGGAAAAAGAGGCAGCACAGAGTCAAAGGACACCTCATAATGGAATGAAATTCAGTCAGAATAATTTCTTCCCGGGGCGCCCGGGTGGCCCAGCGGTTTAGCGCTTGCTTCCCTTTGGCCCAGGTCGTGACCCTGGAGACCCAGGATCGAGTCCTGCATTGGGCTCCCTCCAGGGAGCCTGCTTCTCCCTCTGCCTGTGTCTCTGCCTCTCTCTCTGTCTCTCATGAATAAAATATTTTTTTAAAAAAAAAGAATAATTTCTTCCCCTACTAAGCCCCTGGATTTCTGAGCTGAACACTCAAGCTGCTGGCTTCGCCCGCTGGGCTCCATGGGTCATTTGTCTAAACCAGCTACAACAGAAGAGTCCTACCAGGTCGAAAATAATAAACATCTTAAGCGGAGAGTTGCCCAACCAGAAAGTAAAAACAGATTAGAGAGCTTAATTGAAATAATAATGACAGTGTGCAGAGAGAGAGAAAGAGACACAGGAATGAAACAGACCCATAAGAGATCTCAGACCCGTAAGTACGCAAAACATTGAGAATGACAAAGACAGGACTTTGAGGCAGTGCTGAAATCACGGACTATTCTACTGGATTATCCATACAGAAAAAATTTAAGTTAGATCCCTACTTCATCATACATGAACAATAACATGTTTGATGGCTAAATGACCTGTGAAAAGCAAATCTCTAAAATATAAAACTACCTAGGGGCACCTGGGTGGCTCAGTCGGTTAAGTGTCAGACTCTTGATTTCAGCTCAGGTTGTGATCTCAGGGTCATGAGATCAATCCCTGCATCAGGCTCTGTGCTCAGCTCGGAGTCAGCTTGTCCCTCTCCCTCCCCCTTTGCCCCTCCCCTCACACGTGATAGTGTGCATACCCTCTCTCTCTAAAATAAATAAATAAAATCTTTTAAAAATACAATACTATATGCAAATACAGTATAATATTTTATACATATGCATATGTATGCAATAAAATATTTTGGGACCTCAGGTTAAGGATGAATTTCTTAAAACTCAAAATGTATAAACCATGAAAGGAAAGGATTGATAAAGTTGAATAAATTTAAATTAAAAACTAAAAAGTTGGTCTACAGAAGACATTATCATAAACAATCTAAAAAGATAAGCCACAAACCTGGAGATGATGCCTGGCACACATAACTGACAAAAAAAACTAACATCCATAATTTAAAAGGAACTTCTAAAAATCACTTCTAAAAGGGAACAAATGAGCAAAGATATGAACAGGCAATTCACAGAAGGTAAAATCTGAATGGCTTTTCTTGAAACTCACAAATAATCAGGAAAATTAGAAAGTCATGTCTTAATAAGGGATTTCACATTCCACTAACAGCAGACTGTGTAATTTGGACCAACCCCCATACTTAAGACAACTAAAATAGCTGATAGAAATATTTAAAACGTATCTGTTTAGAGATTTTAGCACATTGACGACATAATGAAGAATTAGGGGACCAGGATTTGGGAGAAAGCGGACTCCCAAGGCAGTGAGCATTTAGGGCCCATCCCAGAGGAACAGGCCAAAAGGCCGAGTAGCACCTGTGACAGCTTTTCAGGGGTGGGAAGAAGGGACCAGAGTCAGGGCATGTCTGTGGGAGGTATGGAGGGGCTAGTGAACTTCCTTAACTTTGGGTGGGGTCCCCAATAGTTTGCATCCTTGGACTGGAGGTGAATCACGAGTAGACACACCTTCACAGTGACTGTCCAGCTTCAAAACCTCTCAAGCTCGGAAGTTTGATTGAGGGGATCCCAGATTGCTTGCTCCCACGTGCTCCACAGAAGATGTCATTCATCTCTAGAGGAAGATAGCATCCTAGGCCTCAAATATTCTTTCAGATAATTTAGCAGACAGAATGTCTGATGACAGAAAAACCAGCTAGGCACAGGAGGAAAAAATAGGTAAATAAATGGATACATGGGGGACCCACAGTGGGAAGACAAATCCCCATAACATTTGGTTTTGAAGCCCAGTAGGGCTTACCTCTGAGTAGTCTAAAAATCAGCAAGCTTTGCTCTTGGGGGGGCGGGGGTTTGATAGGAAATGGAGTCCCCACCCTTAAAGAGACAGTACAACAAACAGGCCCACTGAGATTCAGCATAGAAGCAGCAGTTTGAAAAGCACTCGGGGTATAAAGGAAGATTTATTTGCTGATCGCAGAACATGACTGGAGAGACAGGGATCTCTAAGAGACTTCTCCGAGAACAAGAGAGCTAGAGGCTGCTATTTCTCTCTCCTCCCCCCAGGCCTAGCTAGCGGGGCACCTGCAGGAATCAGTGCAAACTCTCACCATCTATCTTGCTGACACCACCTACTTTCCACACCCTCCCTGCACTCCCCTGCAGACTTGCCCTACCCACCCTGCCCCACTCCTCCAGGAGTCCCTCCAGAGTGGCTCCTGTCACCTCTCATTCTGCAAGCAGCCCTTGGCCAGTGACCACTCCAATATGACTCCTGCCCTGGGGAGAGGGGAAGATAACCACACCTATACCGGTTAAATTGCAGCCACAGTGATGGGCTAGGGAAAGATGTCTGATCTCAATGTCAGCCCTGCACATCAACAAAAGCCTCACAGGGAGCAGCACGAGAAGACAGCCCTGTAGTCCAGGGTCACTGCAACCGCAACAGATGAACTGGGGCCAGCCACATGGTTTGAGTGCAGGGGACCCCTCCCCAATAAAGGCCTCTCTGAGGACACAGCAGGGAAGGTTCCCTGCAGGTCAGCATGACCACAGTTCCGGCACACAGACTGAATGTGGGTATCTAGTCTGACCCAACTCAAGCCCAGGGCCACCCCAGCCTGGCCCACTATCACCACAGGGACCAAACCCTGCCCACAACAAGCAGAGAAGGCCATTGCAGATGACTGGACTGAAGGCAAAGGCAGGTCAGCCACAACAGCAGGGCAAATGCAACACAAATAAGAAACACCCCTGAAGTGGCAGGTTCTAGTAAACAGGGCACATTGCACTGCAGGGCACTACAGGACCTCTCCTTCCTAACACCACTACCTTCAAGGGCAGGAGTGTAGCTGACTTTCCTAATACATAGAGACAGATGCTGAGAGTTAGACAAAGCAAGGAGACAGAAGAATATGTCTCACATGAAAGAAAAGGGCAAATCATAGCAAGAGAGCTAAATAAAATGGAGATAATTAATATGCCTGATAGAGAATTTAAAGTAATGGTCATAAAGATACGGGACTTGAGAAAAGATTGGAGGATCTCAGTAAGACCCTCAACAAAGAGACAGAAAACAGGAAAAAGAACCAAACAGAGATGAAGAACTCGATAACCAAAACTTAAAATACAGTAGAGGGAATCGACAGTGGATTCAAGGAGGCAGAAGATGGATTTGCAACCTGGAGGACATAGTAATGGAAAGCAACCACGCTGAAAAGCAAAAATAAAAAAAAAAAAATGAGACTAAGTTAGGGGAGCTCAGCAACATCATCAAGCATAATAACATTCATGTTATATGGGCCCCAAAGGGAGAAGAGAAGAGGCAGCAGAAAAGGTATTTAAAGAATAAGAGCTGAAAACTCCCCTAATCTGGAGAAGAAAACAGATATCTTAATCCAAGAGAGACAGAGAGCCCCCAACAAGATGAACCCAAGGAGGTCCACACCAAGACATGTAATAATTAAAATGGCACAAAGTAATGATAAAGAGAGAACGTTTAAAGCAACAAGAGAAAAGAAAACAGTTGTATACAAAGGAATCCCCATAAGACTATCAGAGTATTTTTCAGAGGAAATTTTGCAGGCATGATTTATTCAAATTACTGGAAGGAAACAAACCTGTAACCAAGAATACTCTATCCAGCAAGGCTATTGTTCAGAATAGAAGGAGAGATAAAGAGTCTCCCACAAAAACAAAACTTAATTAATTTCATCACCACTAAGCCAGCCTTATAAGAAATGTTAAAGGAAATTCTCTGAGGGGTGACTGGGTGGCTCAGTCGGTTACGTGTCTGCCTTTGGCTTGGGTCATGATCCCAGGGTCCTGGGATCAAGCCACCCCATCAGCCTCCCTACTTAGTGGGGAATCTGCCTCTTCCTCCCTCTGCTCATGCTCTCTCTTTCTCTCAAATAAATGGATAAAATCTTTTTTATAATAAATAAATAAAATCCTCTGAGTGGAAAGAAAAGTCATAATCATGAGTAAGAAAATTAGGAAAAGAAAGGAAAAAATTTCACAGGTAAATACAAACATAATAAAAATAAGCAAGTTAATCACTTATAAAACTAGTACATAAATTAAAGCACAAAACCAGTAAAGTTAATTATATCTATAAAAATCAGTTAAGGAACTCACAAAATAAAAGGATGTAAATAAGATATCATATACATAAAATGTAGCAAGGGAGAGTAAAAATTTAGTGCTTTTAGAATGTGTTCAAACTTAAGTGATCATCAACTTACCATAGATTGCTATAAATGTAGGGTGGCTATATACAAACCTAATGGTAACCACAAATCAAACCCCTATAATAGATATGGAAAAAATAAAGAGGAAGGAATCCAAGTATATCACTAAGGAAAGCCAACAAGGGAAGAGAGGAACAAGAAAAAAACAGAGGAGAACTGCAAAAACAACCACAAAACAAGCAAGAAAATGACAATAAGTACACATCCATCAACAATTACTTTGAGTATAAATGGACTCTGCTCCAACCAAAAGACACTGGGTATCAGAATGGAAAGAAGCAGAACCCGCATATATGCTGCCTATAAGAGACTCCCTTGAGACCCAAACATGTACAGGTTGCAGTCAGGGAATGAAAAAGCATTCATCATGCAAATGGAAGAAAAAAGGAAGCTGGGGTAACAATACTTACATGGAACAAACCAGACCTTAAAACAAAGATTGTAACAAGAGACAAAGAAGGACACTACTATAACCATAAAGGGAACAATCCAACAAAAAAGATGTACCAATTGTAAATATGTATGCACTCAATGTGGGAGTATAAAGTAACGATTAACAGGCATAAAGAAAGAACTTAGTAGTAAGACAATAATCATAATAGGGGACTTTAACATCCCATTTACATCAATGGACAAATCATCCTGACAGAAAATCAACAAGGAAAGGGTGGCTTTGAATGACACACTGGACCAGATGGATCTAATGGATTTATTCAGAACATTCCATCCAAACAGCAAAATACACATTATTTTCAAGGGCACATGGAACATGCTCCAGAATAGATCACATATTAGGCCACAAAACAAGTCTCAACAAATTCCAAGAGACTGAAATTATATCATGCATCTTTTCCAACCATAACACTATGAAACTAAAAATCAACCACAAGAAAAAAAACCTGGAAAAAACACAAATATTGGAGGATAAACAACATGCTACTCAACAATGAATGGGTCAACCAAGACATCAAAGAGGAAACAAAAAATACAAGGAGATGAATGAGAAAGAAAACACAATGGTCTAAAATCTTTGGGATGCAGCAAAAGCTGTTCTAAAAGGGAACAATAGGGGTTCCTGGGTGGCTCAGTCGGGTAAGTGTCTGCCTTCAGCTCAGGTTATGATCTCAGAGTCCTGAGAACAAGCCCTGCATCAGACTCCTTGCTCAGCAGGGGTAGCTTGAGTCTCCCTCTCCCTCTGCCTGAGGCTCCCCCTGCTTGTACTCTCTCTTGCACATGCATGCTCTCCCCCTCTCAAATAAATAAATTCTTTTAAAAAATAAAAAATAAGAATGAATAAATAAAAGGGAAGATTATAGAAGTACAGGCCAACCTCAAGAAGCAAGAAAATCTTGGGATGCCTGGGTGGCTCAGCGGTTGGGAGTCTGCCTTCGGCTCAGGGCATGATCCTAGAGTCCTGGGATCAAGCCCCACATCAGGCTCCCTGCATGGAGCCTGCTTCTCCCTCTGCCTGTGTCTCTGCCTCTCTCTTTCTGTGTCTCTCATGAATAAATAAATAAAAATCTTTAAAAGAAACAAAACAAACAAAAAAAGAAGCAAGAAAATCTCAACCTAACCTTAAACCTAAAGGAGCTAGAAAAAGAACAAACAAAACCCAAAGTCACTAGAAGGAAGGAAATAATAAAGACTGGAGGAGAACTAAATTAAATAGAGACTTCAAAAAAAAAAAAAACAATAGAACAGATCAGGGACGCCTGGGTGGCTCAGAGGTTTGGCACCTGCCTTCGGCCCAGGGCGTGATCCTGGAGTCCCGGGATCAAGTCCCACATCAGGCTCCCTGCATGGAGCCTGCTTCTCCCTCTGCCTATGTCTCTGAGCCTCTCTCTGTGTCTCTCATGAATAAATAAATAAAATATTTTTAAAAAAAATTATAAATTAAAAAAGGATAGATCAATGAGACAGGAGCTGGTTCTTTGAAAATATCAATAAAATTGATAAACCTTTAGCCAGACTCATGACAACAAGAGAGAGAGAGAACACTAAAAAAAAACAGAAATTGAGGAGAAATAACCAACACCACAAAAATACAAAAGATTATAAGAGAATATTATGAAAATTTATATGCCAACAAATGGGACAATCTAAGAGAAATGGATAAATTTGGAGAGACATATAAACTTCCAAAACTGAATCATGAACAAATACAAAATTTGAACGGACCAATTACCAGCAACAAAATGGAATCAGTAATAAAAATTCCCAACAAAGAAAAGTCCAGAATCACATGGCTTCACAGGTGAATTCTACCAAAAATTTAGAGTTAATACCTATTCCTCTCAAAGTACTCAAAAATAAATAGATAGATAGATAGATAGATAGAAGGAAAAGTTCCAAATTCATTGTACAAGGCCAGCATTACCCTGATCCCAAAACCAGATAAAGACACCACAGGCCAGTATCTCTGATGAACACAGATGCAAAAATCCTCAACAAAATACTAGAAAATCAAATTAAATAATACATTTTTAAAATCATTCACCATAATCAAGTGAGATTCATCCCAGGGATACAATAAGGGTGGTTCAATATTTGGAAATCAGTCAACAAGACACATCACATTAACAAGAGAAAGGATAAAAAGCATATGATCATTTCAATAGATGCAGAAAAAGCATTTGACATTCATTATAAAAATTCTCAACAAAGTAAGTATAGAGGGAACATAGGATCAAGCCCCACATCAGGGTCCACACTGAGGGTGAACCCTACTTGAGATTCTCTCTCCCTCTCCCTGAGCCCTTCCCCTGCTCACACACATGTGCACAGGTGCTCTCTGTCTCTAAATAAATTAATTAATAAAGTAAAATATTATTAAAAAAAGAAAAAGAAAGTATCACAAAACTGGAGGTATCTCATTTCCAGATTTCAAATTACATTACAAAGTGGTAGTAATTAAAACAGTATGGTACTGGCTTTAAAATATCCACATAGATCAATGGAATAGAATAGAAAACCCAGAGATAAGCTCACAATTATATGGTCAATTAATCTTTGACAAAGGAGGAATGGATATCTAATTGGAAAAAGATAGTCTCTTGAACAAATGGTGTTGGGAAAATTGGACAGCAACATGCAAAAGAATGAAACTGGACCACTTTCTTACACCTCACACAAAAATAAATTCAAAGTGGATGAAAGACCTAAATGTGAGACCTGAAACCATAAAAATCCTTGAAGAGAACACAGGCAGTAATGTCTATGACATCAGTCATAGCAACCACTTTTCTAGATATGTCTCCTGAGGCATGGGAAAGAAAAGCAAAAATAAACTATTGGGACTACATCAAAATGAAAAGTTTCTACATAGTGAAATAATCAACAAAGCTAAAAGGTAATCTACCAAATGGGAGAAGATATTTGTATATGACATAACTGATAAAAAGTTAGTATCCAAAAAAATATATAAAGAATTTATACAACTCAACACCCAAAAAACAAATAATCCAATTAAAAAATAAGCAGGGGCACCTGGGTGGGCTCAGTCAGTTAAGCATCTGACTCTTGGTTTTTGGCTCAGGTCATGATTTCAGGGTCATGAGATGGAGCCCCACATTGGGCTCCATGCACAGTGGGGAGTCTGCTGGAGATTCTCTCTCTCTCTCTCTCTCCTCTCTCTTTGCCCCTCCCCTCCACTCTCTCTCTCTCTCTGTAAAATACATCTTTTTTTAAAAAAAAAAAAAGTGGGCAGAAGACATGAACAGATATTTCTCCAAAGAAAATATATGGATGGACAACAGAAACATGGAAAGATACTCAACATCACTCATCATCAGGGAAATGCAAATCAAAACTATGATGAGATGTCACCTCACACCTGCCAGAATGTTCAGAATCAAGAAATAACAGTGTTGGTGAGGATGTGGAGAAATAGGAACCCTCATACACTGTTGGTGGGAATGCACACTGGTAGAGCCTCTGTGGAAAACAGTGTGAAGGTTCCTCAAGAAAATAAAAATAAGGGGTACCTAGGTGGCTCAGTTGGTTAGCAGCCAACTCTTGATCTCAGCTCAGGTCTTGATCTCAGGGTTGTGAGTTAAAACCCTGAAATAAGCTCCACACTGGGTATGGAGCCTACTTTAAGAAATTAAAATGAAAGAGGTAAAGGGGGGCGCCTGAGTGGCTCAGTGGGTTAAACATCTGCCTTTGGCTCAGGTCATGATCCCAGGGGCCTGGTATCCAGCCCTGCGTCAGGCTCCCTGCTCTGTGGGGTGTCTGCTTCTCCCTCTTCCTCTCCCTCTGCCCCTCCCCCTGCTGATATGCTCACATGCTCTTTCTCACGCAAATAAATGAAAATCTAAAAAAATGAGGTTACAGATCTGTATCCTGAAAACTATAGAATATTTATGAAAGAAATTGAGGAAGACACAAAGTAATGGAAGAACATTCCATGCTCATGGATTAGAAGAACAAATATTGCTAAAATGTCTATACTATCCAAACCAATCTATACATTCAATGCAATCCCTATCAAAATACCATCAGCATTTTTCACAGAGCTGGAACAAATAATCCTAAAATCTGTATGGAACCAGAAAAGACACCACATAGCCAAAGGAATGTTGAAAAAGAAAACCAAAGCTGGAAGCATCACAAATCCAGACTTCAAGCTCTATTACAAAGCTGTAATCATCAAGAGAGTATGGTGCTGACACAAA
The DNA here is from genome assembly GCF_048418805.1 of Vulpes vulpes. Taxonomy (NCBI): domain Eukaryota; kingdom Metazoa; phylum Chordata; class Mammalia; order Carnivora; family Canidae; genus Vulpes; species Vulpes vulpes. The sequence goes on along the minus strand of NC_132796.1, from coordinate 35,867,441 downwards.
AACAGACTCCTAGATCAATAGAACAGAATAGAGAAAACACAGAAATGGACCCTCAACTCTATGGTCAACTAATCTTTGACAAAGCAGGAAAGAATATCCAATGGAGGGGCACCTGGGTGGCTCAGTTGGTTAAGTGTCTGCCTTCAGCTCAGGTCATGATCCCAGAGTCCTGGGATCGGATCGAAACCCACATCGGGCTCCCTGCTCAACGAGGAGCCTGCTTCTTCCTCTCCCTCCGTCTGCCGGAGGCTCCCCCTGTTTGTGTTCTCTCTCTCTCTCTCAAATAAATAATAAAATCTTTTTTAAAAAAAGAATATATAATGGAAAAAAGACAGTCTCTTCAACAAATAGTGTTGGGAAAATTGGACAACCACATGCAGAACAATGAAATTGGACCACTTTCTTATACCATACACGAAAATAAACTCATAATGGATGAAAGACCTAAATGCAAGCCAGGAATCCATCAAAATCCTGGAGGAAAACACAGGCAGCAGCCTCTTTGACCTCAGTTGCAGCAAGTTCTTGCTGGACATGTCTCCAAAGGCAAAGGAAACAAAAGCAAAAACATGCTATTAGGACTTCATCAGGATAAAAAGCATTTGCACAGCAAAGGAAACAGTCAACAAAACTAAAAGGCAATCTATGGAATGGGAGAAGATATTTGTAAATGACTTCTCAGATAAAGAGCTAGTATCCCAAATCTATAGAAAAAAAAACTTACAAATTCAACACCCAAAAAACAAAAAAAAAATCTAGTCAAGAAATAGGCAGAAGACATGAATAAACATTTCTCCAAAGAAGACATACAAATGCCCAACCAACACATGAAAAAATGCTCAACACCACTCAGTATCAAGGAAATACAAATCAAAACCACAATGAGATACAACCTCACACCCATCAGAACGACTAAAATTAGCAACTCAGGAAACAACAGATGTTGGCAAGGATGCAGAGAAAGGGGAACCTTCTTACAATGTTGGTGGGAATGCAAACTGGTACAACCACTCTGGAAAACAGTACGGAAGTTTCTCAAAAAGTTAAAAATTGAACCACCCTACAACCCAGCAATTGTACTACTGGGTATTTATCCAAAAGATACAAACACAGTGATTCAAAAGGGTACCTGCACCCCAGTGTTCATAGCAGCAATGTCCATAATAGCCAAACTATGGAAAGAGCCCAGATGCCCATCAACAGATGAATGGATAAAGATGTAGACAATGGAATATTACTCAGCCATCAAGACAGGATGATATTTTACCATTTGTAATAACGTGAATGGAACTAGAAGGTATTATACTAAGTGAAATAAGACAGAGAAAGACAATTATCATATAGTTTCACTTATATGTGGAATTTAAGAAACAAAACAGATGGAACATAGGGGAAGGGAAGAAAAAATAAAATAAGATGAAAGGGAGGCAAACCTTAGGAGACTCGTAACTGCAGGAAACAAACTGAGGATTGCTGGAGGGGAAGGATAGGGGGATGGGGTAACTGGGTGATGGGCATTAAGGAGTGTATTTTGATGGAATGAGCACTGGGTATTAAATGCAGATGATGAATCACTAAATTCTACCCTTGAAACTAATAATACAGTATGTATTACCTAAATTGAATTCAAATAACAAAATTTTAAAAACAGAGCAAAGAAATTTTTAATAAAAATTAAATATAAATAAAATAAAATATAGAACTACCCTATGATCAGGTAGATGTACCACTGGATATTTACCCCCAAAATACAAAAACACTAATTTAAGGGGATACATGCACCCTTATGTTGATTGCAGCATTGTTCACAATAGCCAACCTATAGAAACAGCCCAAGTGTCCATCAACTGACGAATGGATAAAGAAGAAGTGATATATATACACAATGGAATATTACTAAGCCATAAAAAGAATGAAATCTTGCCATTTGCAACAACATGGATGGAGCTATAGAATATAATGCTAAGCAAAATAAGTCAGGGAAAGACAAATACCATATGATTTCACTCCTGTGGAATTTAAGAAACAAGCTAAAGTAAAAACGAAGAGAAAGAGACACACCAAGAAACAAACTCTTGATTATAAAGAACAAATTGATGGTTACCAGAAGAGAGGTGGGTGGAGGATGAGGGGAATAAGGGATGGGGATTCAGGAAGGCACTTGTCATGATGAGCACTGGGTGATGTATAGAAGTGTTGAATCACTATATTGTATACCTGAAACTAATATAATACTCCGTTAACTAACTGGAATTAAAATAAAAACTTAAAGAGAAAAAAGAATAATAAGATTGTGTAACCTTGGGGCACCTGGATGGCTCAGTTGGTTAAGTGTCTGACTTTGGCTCAGGTCATGATCTCAGAGTCCTGGGATTGAGCCCCGCATCGGGCTCCCCACTCAGCGGGTAGCTTTTCCCTCTCCCTCTGCCTACTGCTCCCCCTGCTTGTGTGCTCTCTCTCTGTCAAATAAATAAAATCTTTTTTAAAAAGACTATAACTTCCAAGATAATAGAATAAAAAATTCTAAATCAATTCAAAATACTAATAAAATCCAAAATACCCAATTCAATTCAAAAAAGCCAAGAAAGAAGAGGAAGAATAATATAGAACAGATGGGACAAACTGATGGCCCTTAGTAAGAAGGTAAATACAAACCTGAATATATTTTTTTATGATTTTATTTACTTATTCATGAGAGACACAGAGAGAGAGGCAGAGACATACACAGAGGAAGAAGCAGGCTTCCTATGGGGAGCCCGATTTAGGACTTGATCCCAAAAGGCAGATGCTCAACCACTGAGCCACCCAGACATCCCTCGAATATATTTTTTAAATTTCATTAAATCCAACTAGACTAAGTGCTCCAATTAAAAGGATGGTCAGATGTTCTTTTGAAAATTTTAGTCTCTAGATTTATGAGACACATCTTAAACCATAGGCTAGAGAAAAGTTAAAATAAAAAAAAAGATATACTATGACAACATTAACCAAAAGAAGCCAGTATAATTACACTAACTTTAGAGGAAATAAACTAAATAAACTAAAGTTAAAAAGTTAAAAGCATTACTAAAGGGGTGCCTGGCTGGCTCAGTCGACGGGGCTTGCAACTCTTGATCTCAGGGCTTCGAGTTTAAGCCCCACATTGGGTGTAGAGATTACATTTTAAAATATTTTTAAATATAAAAGCATTACTAGAGATAATTTCATCTTTCATGTTCAATTCAATTCAAGGGCTCCTGGGTTCTCAGTCAGTTGAGTGTCCAACTCTTGGTTTCACCTCAGGTCATGATCTCAGCGTCGTGAGATCAAGCTCCACACTCAGCAGAGAGTCTGTTTGAGATTCTCTCTCTGCCCCTCCGCCCCCTTCCCCTGCTCACACATGTGTGCTTTCCCTCTCCCTCTCTCTCTAAAATAAATCTTTTTTAAAAAAGTTTCAATTCACCGGAAGATCGAGCAATTCTATATTGGTAATCACCTAACAACCTAGCCTCAAAGAAAAAAATTGACACACATCAAGGAGTAATAAACAAATCAATATAATAGTGGTCTATTTTTATATACCTCTCTCAGTAATGATAGACAAGCAAACAAAAATCAGTAGGAATATATAAGACTTGAACAACATCAAACAGCTAGGAATATGTCTGACAAAAGGCACACAAGACTCCTATGTAGTTTATAGTTTATAAAACATTATTGAAAAACTTGAAAGATCTAAATAAAAGGAAAAATATAGGATAGTCATGGATGAGATGATGCAATATTGTAAAGATGTCAACTCTCCCAAACTGGTCTACAGATTCAATGTAATCTAATTCAACACTCCAACAAGATTTTCTGAGTTTTGTTTTGTAGAACTCAACAAACTGATTATAAAATTTACATGAAAATTCCAAGGACCTAGAATAGTCAAGGCAACATTGAAAGAGAAGAACAAAGTGTAAGAACTTCCCTGAACAGCTCTGAAGACTTACCATAAAACTACAGTAGGTAAATTAGTGTGGTAGTGGCACAAAGATAGATACAGAGGTCAGTGGAATGAAATAGAAATCCCAGAAACAATCCTAGCATATTTGGACACTGGAAGAGCTGTGGGCACTGGGAGAAAGGACAGTTTTTTTAAAAAAGATTTTATTTATTCAGGAGAGACACAGAGAGAAGCAGAAACATAGGCAGAGGGAGAAGCTGGCTCCCTGTGGGGAGCACAATGCAGGACTCAATCTCAGGACCCCGGGATCACAGCCTGAGCCAAAGGCAGACACTCAACCCCTGAGCCACCCAGATGTCCTGAAAAGGACAGTCTTTTCAATAAATACTGTGAGGACAATTAGGTAACCATGTAAAAAAAAAAAATCTTGATTTCTATGTGACCTCACACACATACATCAACTCCCGTCAGATTATAGATCTAAATGTGAAAAGGCAAAATAATATACCTTCCACAAAACAGCATCCTAGAATATTCTCATAACATACAGAAGGAAAAGATGTCTTAAACAGGACCCAAGAATTACAAACCATAAAGAAAGAGACAGATAAATTAGACTATTAAATTTAGGATTGTAAGGATGAATTAAGACTATTTATCAAAAGATATGATTAGAGCTAAAAAGGCAAGCCACAGAATGGGAGAAAATATTACAAAATATGGGTCAAATGGCAGTTTCCTATAAACCAGCAAGACAGACAAGCCAATGGAAAAATGCACAAGACTCGAACAGGTACTTCACAAAAGTGACTATCCAGCTAGCCAATAAACATAGGAAAATATCCTCGACCTCATTAGTAATCAGAGAAATATACATTAAAATGTCAAGATACACTCAACTGGTGGTATCAGACAATAGTAAGTGCTGATAAAGATGTGGACTTCAAACACCAAGGAAGGGAATGTAAGCTGGCAAACAGTCCAACATTATCAACTAAAGTTGAAGATATAAATACACCATGACCCAGTTATTCCACTTCGAGGTGTATATCCAACTGAAATGCATGCGCTTATACACCAAGAGACACATACAAGGCTATTAGTAATGGCAGCATTATTTCTTTTTTTTTTTTTTTTTTTGGCAGCGTTATTTCTAAGATCTCCAAAGCCATAACAATCCCAATGTCCATCAGCAGAATGAATAAATTAATTGTAATATATTTATACAGCGAACTACCATATAGCAAGTATGACAGGCAAGCTATAGCCACAGAGGACATGGATAAACCTCATCAATGTTTCGTAAAAGCCAGACACAGAGACACAAAGGAATACACACAGTATGACTCTATTTCTATAAACTTCAAAAACAAGCAACAGTGCACGGTGCTCAAAACTGCATGCTATAAAGAAAGGCTGGGAAATAATTATCATAAAAGCCAGGATGGTACCTGTCTCTGGAGGGGAGAGGAAGATGGAGAAAGATTGGGGGAAGCTCTGGGGAGTTTAGATCTGGATGGTGATTGCATGAATGCTCGCTTTGCGGAAAATTGTCATGCTGTCCATCTTTTCTGTGCTTTTTTTCAACAGGAGGAGACCTCCTAGCTTTGGTGACAGGGCCAGTTATTCAGTTACTGTCTCTCTGCTCCAAACCCACCCTTCTATACTTTGTGATCTAGGGCTCAGGGCTTAGCAAACATTGGTTTCATCAGCTGGTCCTTGTTAAGCTCTGCCAATAGGGGGCGCCAGAGGGAGACTGTGAGGCTGGAGGAGGAAGAGGAACATACTCAGGTCTGTTTGTTTCCTGCTCCCATGAGCAATGCTCCAGCAATGCTTGTTCTGTAAGGAAGCAGGGCTTCTTTATTGCAGTGGCAAGCTCAATCCAGTTTGGGGAAGTTCTCCAACATTTGCAGAACCAGTGTCATTGTGCCCCCTCCCTTTGGCAGTCTGGTGGCCCCTCCTGAGAGGTTGAAGTTTCATCCTCATGGGGTCCCTCCTCCAAATTTCTAAATTTTAATGATTCCATCGTCTTCCCTTTGCTCCTCTACCCCAAGGGGTGGTAGCTGCTTCCTGTGGTTGCTACCTCTTTGATGCCTTAGTGTTCACTTTCTTTTTTTTTTTTAAGATTTATTTATTTTAGAGAGCACACATGCAAGCAGGGGGTGGGGGAATGCAGAGGGAAAGAGAGAATCTCAAGCATACTTCCCACTGAGCTCGGAGCCCAACATGGGGCTCAATCTCATGACCTTGAGATCATGAAAGCTGAAATCAAGAGCCAGCTGAGCAACTGACTAAGCCACCCAAGCTCCCAGTTGACGTTATTTTAATCAGAAATTCTATTGAGATCATTATAGATTCATATGCAGGTGTAAGAGAGAACACAGAGGGCTCCCCTGTACACTTTGCCCAGTTTCCCCCAATGGTGACATCTTGCAAAACTATAGTGTAATCTCACTACCAGGATATTGACCTTGATACAATCCTACATTCTTACGTATATTTCCCATTTACTTGTATGCATTTGTGTGTGTTTGTGTATATAGTTCTATACACTTATCACATGTGCAGGGTTGTGTATCTACCATAATCAATATATAGAAGAGTTCCAGCGCCACAAGGATCCCCCTGACCCTTTTAGAACCAGACCCACCTCTTCTTTCTCATCCCCACCCACCCCCATCTCTAACCCCTGGAAATCACTAATATCTCTGAATTTCTAAAATTTTATCATCTCAAAAATCTTATTATAAATGGAATCATATACTACATAAACTTTAGGGATTGACTTTTTTTAAGATTTTATTTATTGATTCATGAGAGACACACAGAGAGGCAGAAACATAGGCAGAGGGAGGAGAAGCAGGCTCCATGCAGGAGCCCAATGCAGGACTTGATGCTGAAATTCCGGATCATGTCCTGAGCCAAAGGCTCAACCACTGAGCCACCCAGGCATCCCATGGGATTGACTTTTTTCACTCAACATAGCTCCCTGGAAATTTATCCAAGTTGTTGTATCACCAGTTCATTTCTTTTTTATTGCTGAATAGTATTCCTTAGTGTAAATATAATAGTCTGTTTAGCCACTCACCCACTGAATGATATCAAAAGGATTCCAGTTTTTGGCTCTTATAAATAAAGCTGCTATGAATATTTGTGGAAAGGTTTTGTTGTGAACATTAAGTTTTTTTAACATTATTTTCATTTTTATTTTGTTTCCAAGTCTAATATTTTTTTAAGTAAACTCTATGCCCAGAATGGGGCTTGAACTCAAGCGATGCTAGGATCCAGTCTTGTGCTCTACCAAATGAGCCAGCCAGGCGCACCGCCCCCCCCAAGTCTAACATTTTTTTACTGAGATTCATAGTTCCCCATTTCTTTAAGTTTTCTTTCCTGTGGAATAAATGGCCAAGAGTTCAATACCTAGATCATATGGTAGCTGCACGATTAGCTTAAGAAACTGCCAAAGATGGGACACCTGGCTGACTCAGCAGCTGAGCATCTGCCTTTGGCTCAGGGCATGATCCCGAGATCCAGGATCGAGTCCCACATCGGGCTCCCTGCAGGGAGTCTGCTTCTCCCTCTGCCTGTTTCTGACTCTCTCTCTCTCTCTCTCTCTCTCTCTCTCACTGTGTCTCTCGTGAATAAATAAATAGATAAATCTTAAAAAAAAAAAAAACTGCCAAAGGGTTTTCCAGAGTGGCTGTACCATTTTATAGTTTCACCAGCTATGTAGGAGACATTCAGTTTCCCTGCACCCCCATCAGCATTTGGTCTTGTCGCTATTTTTTATTTTAGCCAATTCTGAGAGTTGTTTAGTGCTATCTTGTGGTTTTACTTTGCATTTTTCCAATGGCTAATAATGTTGAACAAGCATTCACTTTCCAGCTTTTCAGGTACTAATCAACAACTTTTTTTTTTTTTTTTTTAGTCAACAACTTTATAACTAGTTCATAAATGTCTTATATGAAATGCTCTTTGTTCAAGTCCATACTGGTGAAAATAAATATATAAATAACTCAGTAGGGGAGAGAGGATATGCTTTCTTATGGTAGAATTTCAGTTAAAGAAATGATAGAATTAGAAAAATCACCATTTGGCAAGTATTCCAGTAATAACTGTTGCAAACAAGAATTATCGATGATGTTAACACTAGTGAGTCAAAGTATGATAACAAGAAATTTGCAGAGACTCAAAGATCTTTAGTACAAAGATACCTATTACAAGGTGAAAAATAGTAACTTTATAGCATATTCACCTGGCACACACTGCCTTCCGTGATAGAAGTTAACATCATCAGTATAAGACATATCAACATTACATGTCTCCTTAGAGGATGCAATGAGAAAGGCAATATGATATTCTTGCCCAAAATACACAATCTCGATGCAATCATAAGAAAATATCAAACAAACCAAGAGATAGTCTTTTTTTTTTAAGATTTATTTATTTTAGGGCAGCCCTGATGGCTCGGCAGTTTGGTGCCACCTTCAGCCAAGGGCATGATACTGGAGACCCAGGATCGAGTCCCATGTCGGGCTCCCAGCTGAGCAGGGAGCCTGCTTCTCCCTCTGCCTGTGTCTCTGCCTCTCTCTGTGTCTCTCATGAATAAAATTTTTTTAAAGATTTATTTATTTTAGAGAGGAAGAAAGAGAGATGGTGTATGCACAAGTAGGGGGAAGGGCAAAGGGAGGGAGAGGAGAGAAGTAGACTCCCTGCTGAGCATGGGCTCCATCTCAAGACCCTGAGATCATGACCAAGACTTAATTTAAACATTTAACCAATTGAGCCATCCAGGTGCCCCAGTTGAAAGATACTCCTGCAAAGTAACTGGACAATACTCCTCAAAAGTGCCAGGGTCGTGAAAGACAAAGGAAATTGAGGAAACACAAAAACTCAATGAAATATGGGATCCTGGACCAGAAAAAGGACATTAGTGGGACAAGTGGAGAAATTGTAACAAAGTCTGTAGTGTGGTGAATGGTATTATATCAATGTTCATTTCCTGGTTTAGATCACTGTACTGTGGTTATGGTTATATAGGATGTTAATATCAGAGAAAACTGGGTGAAGGATATCTGGGAATTCTCTAGACGAATTTTGAAACTTTTCTGTAAGTCTAAAATGATTTCAGAATAAGCTTAGAAAAAGTAAAATAAAACAAGTTCTCTCCAATGACTGGTGGTGTTTTCTATCTCTTGTCTGGGCCCTGACTGACTCAGGAATAGACAGTACAGCTGAAGCAGCTGTGCCCTAAATGCCACATCATCCGAACAGAGTCTCAGAGCCCACCTAAACCCAGAGAGTCAAATCCATCCATCCATGCTGTGCCTGCAGTTTCTTTAAAATAATCAGCTTGAGGGATCCCTGGGTGGCGCAGCAGTTTGGCGCCTGCCTTTGGCCCAGGGCGCGATCCTGGAGACCCAGGATCGAATCCCACATCGGGCTCCCGGTGCATGGAGCCTGCTTCTCCCTCTGCCTATGTCTCTGCCTCTCTCTCTCTCTCTCTCTGTGACTATCGTAAAATAAAAAAAAAATAAAAATTAAAAAAAAAAAAAATAAATAAAATAAAATAATCAGCTTGAGGGATCCCTGGGTGGCGCAGTGGTTTGGCGCCTGCCTTTGGCCCGGGGCGTGATCCTGGAGACCCAGGATCGAATCCCACGTTGGGCTTCCGGTGCATGGAGCCTGCTTCTCCCTCTGCCTGTGTCTCTGCCTCTCTCTCTCTCTCTCTCTCTCTCTCTCTCTGTGACTATCATAAATAAATAAAAAAATAAATAAAAATAAAAAATAATCAGCTTGAAATAATCCTTATGCAAAAAAGGCATATTTTGAGGTGGTATATTTTATCCCCTTCAAACTAAACTGGTAATCTAGTAAGTAAACAGTCTTCAGGGGCACCTGGGTGGCTTAGTTGGTTAAGTGTCTGCCTTCAGCTCAGGTCATGGTCTCAGGGTTCTGGGATCGAGCCCTGTGTCACAGGCTCCCTGCTCAGCTGGGAGTCTGCTTCTCCCTCTGCCTCCCCTTCCTCCCTGCCCCCACTTGTGCTCACTCTTTTTCTCAAATAAATAAAATTTTTACAAGAACATAATAAAAATATTTTTTTTTAAAAAAACTGTCTTCTGAAGCTCCAGGAACTGCTCTAGCAAATTAATCAAAGCCAAGGAGGGAGATGTGGGAACTGATCTATAGTTAGTCAGAAGCATGGGTGACAGCCTAAACTTAGAACTGATGTCTGAAGGGGGTTAGAAGTCTCGTGGGACTGAGCCCTTACCCTGTGGGATCTGATGCTATTCCCAGGTAGATAGCGTTAGAATTGAGTTAAATTGTAGGACACGTAGCTGGTAATCACCTAATTGCTTGGTGTGGGAAACAGTACTACACACTTGGTGATCAGAAGTGCCAGAATCCAAGTATTAAGTAGAGAAGACACACAAAGGAGTGTATCCCTCCTTGGAGTCGGATGGTACTCTGGCAGCCCTCTTAGATCAGAAGACAACGATGAAACTAGAAACCCCACACTGTGGACCAATAACATAGGAAGAATCTAACTCCTTAAGAGCTTCATGGAGCAGAGCTGCCACACATGCTCCAGACTTTGAAAGCAAGCAGAATAGGGGCACCTGAGTGTCTCAGTAGTTGAGCGTTTGCCTTTGGTTCAAGTCATGGTCCTGGAGTTCTGGGATCGAGTCCCGCATCGGGCTCCCCATGGGGAGCCTGCTTCTCCCTCTGCCTATGTCTCTACCTCTGTGTCTCTCTGAATAAATAAAATATTTTTTAATTCTTTTAATTTAAAAAAAAAAGAAAGGGAGCAGATTATACAACCCCAAAATATGCCTCTTTGCCATAAGGATTATTTTGAGAACAAGAGACACAGGAGAAATTTTGGAAACAGAAGCTACCCTTTTGTGATGACCATTTTCACATACAAGGGAAATCTCCATTTATAAGAGTGTCTCCCTCATGGTACCAAAGAAGGAAGACTGAGTCACCAGGAACTCTTACCAGTGGAGAAGGTACGGACTTAAATCTGCATAACAATCTTATCCTGGTTTACCTGTGCTCTTCCTGGTCACCCCTCATAACTCCCCTCCCCCCCATACACATACACACACTGTAACTTTCATTCTTTTGCCTTTAGCTGAAGATGGTATGTAAACTGCTTAGGCCAGGGGCCCCTGGGTGGCTCAGTCAGTTATGCATCTGCCTTTGGCTCAGGTCATGGTCTCAGAGGTCCTGGGATATAGAGCCCTTTGTCAGGCCCCCCACTCAGCAAGAAGTCTGCTTCTCTCTCTCCCTCTGCTCCCCGCACCCGGCTTGTGTTCTCTCTCTCAAGTAAATAAAAAAAAGTCTTTAAAAAAAATACACCAAAAACTGGTTAGGCCACCTTAGAGAGTTGCTCAGTTTCCTTGTGTCTCTCCCATGCATACAGGAGACAAACATGTTAATAAATTGCTGGGGGAGAGTAGGTTTTCTCCTTGTTAATCTGTCTTTTATAGCAGGGTTCTCAGCTAAGAACTCAGAAGGGTAAAAGGAAAATTATTTTTCCTCCCCTACAACTTCCCTTGGACTTGATCATGAGAGAAAAATAAACTTCTACCCTGTTTCAGCCACTGGGATTTGGTGGTGGTGGGGGGGGGGGGGTGTTATGTTACTCACAACTAAGCCCAGCCCTACTTAAGACTCCGGTGGTGACTCACATTTCCTTGGCTGGTCCAAAGTGCTTCACAGCTATTTCTATTTGTCGTTCCTCACAATGGCTCTTTGAGGTAAAAAGCCTTTTCCCAATGAGCAAATGGAAGCTTCAGCACCCAGTGATGAGGTGAAACTGGTGATGTTGGTTGGTCCTTTCAGAAGGCTGTTCCTGCAGTCACTGCATTCAGCACCATGAGTAAGCCCTGTGCTGTCAGCCATGTGCCAGGGAAACCAGGAGTCACAAGTCCTTCTTGGTCAGCCATAGCCTGAGATTAGGGAAGTGCTGCGGTGGGTTCGTCCATCTGGAGGCCAGCTCCCAACCAGGAGATGCTAGATTACAAGGCCAAAAAAACACGCCAGGGAGACACTCGATGACACTCCTCAGCTTGAGAGATAAACGTTTCAAACCCCCCAGGGGGGGGGCTTTTTTTTTTAAGATTTTGTTATTTATTCATGAGAGACAGAGAGAGAGAGAGAGAGAGAGAGAGAAGCAGAGACACAGGCAGAGGGAGAAGCAGGCTCCATGCAGGGAGCCTGATGTGGGACTAGACCCCAGGTCTCCAGGATCACGCCCTGGGCCGAGGGCAGGCACTAAACCACTGAGCCACCCAGGGACCCCCCAGATGACGTTCTGGACATATGGACATAATGTGCATAATGGACAATGTGCTATTTTGCTGATGAACATATGTTAAAACTCGAGGAAGCAAAAAATGTCAGCAAAGAAAATTACCAGTGGGGAACATGGGAAAGCAAAAAATAATAAAATAAAAATAAAAAATAAAGCAACCATATTTAATAACAAGGGTTGTTTTCCTTCTCAGTAAAATCTGTTGGAAAGACGAGGGGGACAGGGAACTAGCTCCTAAATGATATGGTAGGGGTGAAAATTTTTTCCTTTTTTCCTTCTAGGTTCCTTGACTAGTCTAATACATTAATATAAGATGGATTAACAGGTGAAACACAAAAAGAAGTATAATAACATGCAGACGTCTCGTATGCATGGGAGACAGAGGAAAATGGAATAACTCCCCAAAATGGCCCAAGCCAGCCCTTTAAATATCATCTCCAGCTGTGCCCTGAAACCCCAGTAGGTGACTAATTTCAGCCTCCTGTGGCCATCCCAAGTGGCCTCAAGGATAAACCAAAAACAAGAACCAAAAAAACAGTTAAGAGGAGGCATGCTGGCAGTAGTTTTGAACAATCAGATACGATAGAAAATACTGTATTAAGATGACCTAACGGTCTTGCACGGGGCTGTGCAGAGATCAGTAAACTTTAATGTGTACAACCCAAGAAAGTATATCTTGTGAGGCACAGCGATACCTTGGAGACCCACTTGCAAGCACGGATACATACCCCTTTCCCTTTTTGGCATATAATCCCCTGTAAACCAAGAGGCTTCAGAGCAGATCTTTCCGAGCAATCTGAACTACTGTCTCCCAGGCTATAGTCCTCAATGAGATAATGAACAAAGCAATTACCTATTTCGAAGCTGCCTTTCTTTTTCTTCTAGGTGACAATCTGGCGACCGCAAAGGGACCCCAAAAGAGATGCCACTTTCTCACCCGGACTCCACAAGGAACCAGAGCCTTGATTCCAGAAGGGGCCACTTGTGTCCGGCCCATGCCTTTGATGGAGCACAGATGACTGGGTGAGTCCTGCCTGGGATCTGGACCTCCCAGTTGGGTAGAAAGTCCAGAAGCTTTCTTCGTTGTTGCTTCTTGCCTTTCTCCTGCAAAGTCAGGTATGGGCGGTATCCTGGGTGTGACACAGGTTTCAGGTCTTAGCCGTTGTCTCTTCTTCGTAAGTCAGAAGGGTTGCCATGCTGCAGGGCACCGGTTGCAAGTCTATTGGAGTAACGAGTCTTCATCCCAGGAATTTAAAATCCTTTGCTATTTTCCCAATTTGAACGCTCAATGCGACAATCATATAAACGAGATTCTGAATGAGTCAGAAGACAAGGGAATCTAGCTCCTCTCATTAGAGAGCGACAGAGGTTAACCTCACACCATGCAGCAGTCCCACAGGGATTCCCATTCACAATTCAACAAATAATTTAGTTGCTCTGCCGGGGACGTATATAAGAGTTGGCCACTCAGCTTTCCGAGCACTTTCGATTTAGCTAGGCTAAACCAAGAGAAAACCGAGACACAAAATATGATCAACCGACTCCGGGATAACACCTAGGAGAGCGAGAGCCCTCTCATCAGCACACTGGTCCACAGTCAGACCCATTAGGCGGTGCTGAGCATTCAAAACCACTAGGATGAGAGATAAACCATCACAATTGGAGAAACATGATGGAGAGCCACCTCCCAAGACTCTGATGGGATTCCGGTTTGATGCACAGGGATCACATACTTGCAAGTTCCTAAGTGAATGAGAAAATTATACTAAGGATGATCTTAAATGCTCAGCTGGCCTACATGGGAATCCTCTGGAATACCTAACTAGTTTGCACACTCAACTCAAGAAAGCTGGCTATTAAACTAAAAAACCTGAGTGAGATGCCTATTTTAATTGGTACTTAGAAGCTTCTAAAAGAAACACTGACCAGATACTAACCATGCAAGAAACCAATAAGAAACTTCCTGAAATAGTGACAAAACTGAGCTCAAAATTATCAACTCCTGAAGTACTTCCAACTGTTCCACCTCCTTCTTATCCTTTAAATGAGCTGCCAGGGAACAAGGCATTAAAATCAAAGCCTCCCTCTCCTCACCATGCTAAGGCAATTATGGCTCTATAGGCAAGAGTTGGCCAGATTGAAGCTGGTTTCCAGAGCCTGGTAGGAATTTTTTAAGGCCTTCTCCCTGAAGCTAAACTTAGAACTATGTACCCAGAGGGAAAGAGGCAAACCGGATGGATAGATCAATCTAGAATATTATTTAAGTTGCAACCCAATTCCTTGAAGGATTAAAAGCAACAGGCTTTATCTTACAAATCTTTGCAAAACTAGAAATATGGCCCCAGAAACAATTCAAAGCCCTTCAAGCTGTCCCTTTTGCCAGTCCTCAGACCTCCCCTATTTATGTCAAAAGTCTTTTTTTTTAAAATAGGTGCCACACTCAGTGTGGAGCCCAACACAAGGCTTGAACTCACGACCCTGAGATCAAGACCTGAGCTGAGGGCAGCCCGGGTGGCTCAGCGGTTTAGCGCCTGCCTTCAGCCCAGGGCCTGATCCTGGAGACCCAGGATCGAGTCCCACGTCAGGCTCCCTGTATGGAGCCTGCTTCTCCCTCTGCCTGTGTCTCTGCCTCTCTCTGTCTTTCATGAATTAATTAATTAATTAATTAATTAATTAAAAAAAGACCTGAGCTGAGATCAAGTCAGATGCTTAACCGACTGAATCACCCAGGCACCCCCCGTGTCAAAAGTCTCATAACCTCTCTGAGAACTCTTAAATATATCATTTCCTATTTCTAAGACTAAAAAGGAAAAAAGAAACTTTAAAAAAAAATGGCTATAGAAGAACTCCTGCCCAAAACCTAGCCCACAGCTTCCATACAGTTACTTGTCAAGGATAAATACAAATCTGAAATGTCCCCTCCACAAATGTTAATAGAAAAAAGCTTTGGCCATTTGATCAAATAATCTTAACTTATTCCATCTGCCAGATAACCAGTCTGGATCCAACTGTTCTTTTATAAACTAGCAGGTTCCATATTATCATACCTGCCTCATGGCCGGTATTTTTAAAACAATAATTGTAAGGTTTTTGTTCGTGTCTGTATGTGTTGTAGATATGTGGCATTTTCTACCTCCAGATGGTATTGCCAAAATTAATTTTTTTAAAGATTTTATTTATTTATTTATTTATTTATTTATTTATTTATTTATTTGATAGAGCACAAGCAGGGGGAGAAGCAGGCTCCCCGATGTGCAGGGAGCCTGATGCAGGACTCAATCTTAGGACCCTGGGATCATAACCCAAGCCAAAGGCAGATACTTAACTAACTGAGCCACCCACGTGCCCCACCAAAGTTAATTTGTAAAAGATTGGCTTAAAGAAAAATAAATTCTCAGAAATGGAATTATTTTTTTTAATATTTTATTTATTTATTCATAGAGACACAGATTGAGAGAGAGAGGCAGAGACACAAGCAGAGGGAGAAGCAGGCTCCATGCAGGGAGCCCGACGTGGAGACTCGATCCCGGGTCTCCAGGATCACACCCTAGGCTGCAGGTGGCGCTAAACCACTGCGCCACAGGGGCTGCCCTCAGAAATGGAATTAACCCAAAAAGTTTCAAGTTCACATGATCTGGAAAAATATTCAGATTAAAGCCAGTTTGAGTTTGTTGACCTAATTAAAATTGGCATGTCTTTGGGAGTTATAATATTGAACATAATACAGATAATCAACTTTTTTGTTCTAACTCAATTTATTAGTTGAATTCATGTTGTATCTGTTGCAATTTGTCAACAAAAACGACTTCTAATTTTGAAATTTTGCTAAGTTAAATGATATTGAGTTGAATTCATTGGATGTCTAAGTCTTTCCCAAATAAAATACTGAAACATTGATTACTAAACATTGATTACTTATCTACTTTTGCCTTATTACAGAGAAAATAAAGATAAACTTGGGTCTGGCAGTAAACATGTTTTATGCTTTACTGAAAGACTGTACCATGGCAAAACACATGTTTCTAGAAATTATGAAATGTATTCATAAATTTGCCAATCTAGAGAATTCTGATGTAACAGATGGTTTACAATTGCTTACTACTTAGTTTTCTCTAGAAAGTAAGATTTCTAAGCACTGAGAATTCTAATAAATGTAATTAAGACTACTGGAAATAATAAGGGAAACAATTCTGTATACAAGGAAAGTAAGTTGTGGATTTTGGTAAGAAAGGTATGAGGAATGGGAATACATTTTTTGTTGAGGAAAAAGAAAGGGCTTTTGTCCTAAAATGAGACTGGTTGTTTGGAGAGGAAAAACTTAGGACAAAATTTAAGTAAAAAAAAGAAAGTTGTAAGAAGTTTATGTAAAAGGAATCTTTGGAAAAGAATTTTGTGCTCTGTCGAGACAAAGATCAAAATGAATGCTAATATCAAAAGTACACTGGTACAGGATTGGAACTTGGTTTTTCTCTCTGTTAAAATACTAAAATTTTCTTAGATTATTGGTCTACTCTTTTAATTCCAGTATAGTTAACATACAGTGTTATATTACTTTCAGGTGTACAAGATAATGATTCCAGTGTTCATCAAGAGAAGGGTACTATTGCTCTACTCTTAATAGAAAATTGTAAACAAAAGTTTTTATCTTTCATGTAATCTGCCTAGAAAAACAAGTTTCTATGTTTTCAATTTACCAGGTCTTTGATCACTTAGGAAAACTGACTCTTCTCAATATTAAAAGAACTAAGATTTGCTAACAACTATGTGACCTTCTGTATTTGCCTTTATAATCTCTTATTATCACCTTGGTTAAATAGATAATTAAATATTAGGTTTTGTAATGATCTGTGATCCCATTTAGGCCTGTGCTTTAAAACCTTCTTGATATTTTTAACAAACTTCCCAAAATTCAAATTCTAAAAAATGTATTTTTTGAGTAATCAGGCTTATTTATTTGGTATGTCAAGTTCCATAGGAAGCATTGTCAGATAAATAATGATAAACCTTCTGAGGTTGTATTATATGGGTTTGTGCTATAACTGTTCCAGAAATTATATAAAATTCCTAAAGTTTTGATATGTCCTAGTATAATATCATCACCTATAATTCTATTATTGAAGTGTTGTGTGTCACAGAACATGACCAAATTTCCTTGTCAACTTTATTATAATAAACTCTCATCAGATCTTTAACCGTGCCATTTTTTAGTCTTTTGACATTTACAGTTATTGTTTTATTCTGATGTTTTTGCAAATATGTTTCAGATTCAAAAAGAATCATGGAAAGGACTTTTGACATATATGAGTTTCTAATACCCTTATGATCATAAACTGAGTAAGAATCTCTGGAGCTAAGGGAAAAACCGCATTCAAACCAAATAAGAGTAACATGGGCCTGAGAGAATTAAGGAAACATTGCTGGTTCTCTAACGTTTGCACTTCTGGATTTAAGGAAACATTTATCTCTTTCTCCCTTCCTAATCCCTCTAGACTTCAGAAACTCTCAGTAAGTATTCTTATTTTCATGGCAATTATAGTTATTTGCAGAAGTTCAATAATAATCTTGGGGAGCCTGGGTGGATCAGTTAGGCATCTGCTTTCAGCTCAGGTCAAGATCCCAGGGTCCTGGGATTGAGCCCTGCATCAGGCTCCTTGCTCCACGGGGAGTCTGCTTATTCCTCTCCCTCTGCCTGCCACTCCCCATTTGCTCTCTCTGTCATATGAATAAATAAAATATTTTTTAAAATAATAATAATCTGTTTTCCTTGTAACAGGACACCATTAGAATTTTTTTTTTTTTATGATAGTCACAGAGAGAGAGAGAGAGGCAGAGACACAGGCAGAGGCAGAAGCAGGCTCCACGCACCAGGAGCCCGATGTGGGACTCGATCCCGGGTCTCCAGGATCACGCCCTGGGCCAAAGGCAGGCGCCAAACCGCTGCGCCACCCAGGGATCCCCCAGGACACCATTAGAAACATTGGTTATACCACCAGGGCTTTGACTGGAATGTCATATTTGAGAAAGACTTGCAGAGACTCATATATGACTAGACAGCTTTAAGGAACTCAGGTTGACTTCATGGAGCCAATGAAACACCTTAGAAAAATAATCAGCCTGGTACCTTGCTTACAAAGTTCCCAGGGACCTTGCCAGGTGAGTTCCTGGCAGGCTCAGGAACCTCAGGATATTTGGGGGACCTCAAGAAGAGAGGAAGTAACCTGAATCTATAGATGTTGCATGTGAGTCTGATGGTAAGTATTTGGCTTGGCCTCTTAACCTCAAGAGACTGTTAAAAATTCAATATGAAATTCCTTATGAAAGTTCCAGCAAAACAAATTTTATTTTTTTTAAGATTTTATTTATTTATTCATGAGAGACCCAGAGAAAGAGGCAGAGACATAGGCAGAGGAAGAAGCAGGGTCCTCACAGGGAGCCCCATGTGGGACTTGATCCTGGGACTCTGGGATCACGCCCTGAACAGAAGGCAGACGCTCAACCGCTGAGCCACCCAGGTGCCCCTCCAGCAAAGCAGTTTTAAAAAGAATCCTGGGATCCCTGGGTGGCTCGGCAGTTGAGCGCCCGCCTTCACCCGGGGCGTGATCCTGGAGTCCCAGGATCAAAGTCCCACATCAGACTCTGCATGGAGCCTACTTCTCGCTCTGCCTCTCTCTCTCTCTCTCTCATAAATAAATAAATAAAATCTTTAAAAATAAAATAAAAAGAATCCATATGGTCAACCACTATTTTGCTGCAGTTATATAAAATAATCAGGCCAAGTTTATTGAAACTAGACTTATTTCATAAACAAATTAGTCTTGATTTGGCAATCTTTGGTGGAAATGAGAGTGATTTTAGAAAAATTATATTTCAGTAACATACCTTTGTGGATGTTAGACTCTAGCTCTGATCAACTATCTTTGAGTGTTTGTTGTTTGCCTACAAAATGGAACTGAGACTAGAATTCTTTTGATTTCTTCAAATATCTCGCTATGACTCTCCAAACTAAGGTTTCAAACTTTGTCATTCTTTTGGCTTGGAATCATTGAAAACAAAAGCTGCCCTTTTTTTCTGATGCCCTGCAAACTGAAGCTAGACAACTTGAGGTCAGCTTCAGAGAAATTGCCACAACAGGCCATGTTTACACAGCTTTCATGCCTGTTGCTATTTGAGCCACTCAGAAAGATCACCAGACACATCCAAACTGCAGATCAGGAAAACCTGTCAGATTGCCCACTGCCTGCCCTCACTCCATCTGCAGATGTTTTGAGCCTGACATCTAGCAATCTTCTTATGGGCAGCACTCAGGACTCTTGACACTAGGTTTATAATTTGCTCCAACCATTAACCTGTATTTTTTTCTTTCCATAAGAAATGCTTATTAATTGCCTCAACTTTGAGAGCCCACCTACAGGAAGGACCACCTCCCGAAATGAGACCACTGTTTAACTGATACTGACCTATTCTTCAAGACTAAGACTGATTCATGAGACATGGAGCAGACTTCTTCTTCTTTTTTTTTTCCTTTGGAGCAGACTTCTTATATAAGGCCCAGAACAGAACAGTTAAACTCCAAGTAGGGAACAATGTTGATCAGTGATATTTTACTTTAAAAAAAAAAAAAAAGACTTGTCAAAAGGACAGAATGTTAATTTGTAACCATACCACAAGGACTTTTCAATGAAACACTATTCCAGATATGGGACAGATTCATGTGGATGATGCCCAGTTAAGTCAGAGGGCTCCATGATGCTGGAAACAAGCTAATTATACCAAATATCAGCCTTAAGTGACCCACTATCCAGCCTTAAGGAAATACTAGGTAAATGTTTATTTAGTTCAGAAATTCTTGGCTAAAATCATTCTGGCACAATCAGTAGAGCATGCAACTCTTGATCTCAGGGTTATAAGTTTGAGCCCCACGTTGGATGTAGAGATTACTTAAAAATAAAATCGTATGGGGCACCTACGTGGCTCAGTCAGTTAAGTGTCTGCCTTCGGCTCAGGTCATGATCCCGGGGTCCTGGGATAGAGCCTCACATCGTGCTCCCTGCTCAGTGGGGAGTCTGCATCTCCCTCTCCATCTGCCTTTCCTCTCCCTCACGCTCTCTTGCTCTCTCTCAAATAAATAAATAAAATCTTTAAAATAAAAATAAAAATAGAGATGCCTGGGTGGCTCAGCTATTGAGCACCTGCCTTCGGCCCAGAATGTGATCCTGGAGTTCCGGGATCGAGTCCTACATTGGGTTCCCTACATAGGCTCCTACATTGGGGAGCCTGCTTTTCTCTCTGCCTGTGTCTCTGCCTCTCTCTGTCTCTCATGAATTAATCAATAAAATCTTTAAAAAATAAAAATAAAATCAGCCTAAAGAAAGAATAATAATAATCAACTTAAAATAATCTCATACCAAAGAGACATATCTTGGGGTGGCAAATTCTGCTTCCCTACAGTACCATGCCAGAAATGCAAAGAGATCTTGAAACACCCTTCACCTTGAAAATCAAGGATCCAAATTTTGGCATTTTTTTTTAATTTAAGTTTTTTTACTAAGATCGTTATCAGTAAAGTTATCACTGAGATTGGCATGCAGTCATAAGAAATAACACAGAAAGATCCCGGTGTGCTTCTCCTAATTATCCCCAATGGTAACATTTTACAAAACTACAGTGCAATGTCACAGCTAGGATACTGACCTTGATATAGTCAACCCCACCAATCTTATTCAAATTTACCCAGTTTTACCTGTATTCACTTGTGTGTAGTGTATGTATTTAGTTGCATACAATTTTATCACCTGTGTAAGCTTATGTATGCATGACCAGAGAAGATACAGAACAATTCCATCACAAGGATCCATCCTATTGCCCTTTAGAGCCACACCCATATCCCCCCCAACCCAGTCCCTACCCAATGCAGCCAGTGATCTGTTCTCTTCTTCTTCTTCTTCTTCTTTCTTCTTTCTTCTTTCTTCTTCTTCTTTCTTCAGAGAGGGAGAGGGAGGAGGGGAGAGAGAGAGTCCTAAGTGGACTCCACGCTGAGCGCAGAGCCTGACATGGGGCTCAATCTCACAACCCTGAGATCATGACCTGAGCTGAAATGAAGAGTCAGACACTTAACCAAATATACCACCCAGGCACCCCCTAGTCTCCACTTCTAAAATGCTGTCATTTCAAACATCTTATTGAAATGGAATCTAACATATGTAAGCTTTTGAGATTGGCTTTTTTCACTAAGCATAACTCCCTGGAGCTTCATCCAAGTTGTTCTGCGTATCACTAGTTCATTCCTTTTTACTGCTGAGTATTATTCCTTGTTACAGCTATACCACAGTTTGTTTAACCATTCCACCATTAAAGGACATCTGAGCTGGTTCCAGTTTTTAGCTATTATGAATAAAACTACTATGAACATTCATGTACAGGTTTTTGTGTGAACATAATTTTCATTTACTGGGGTGAATGACCAGGAGTACAACTATTGAGTTGTATGGTAGCTACATGTTAATTTTGGAAGAAATTGCCAAACTTTTTCCAGAATTTCCATACCCTTTTCATTCCTACCAGCTCTGCGTGAGTGACCCAATTTCTCCCCAGCCTCACCAGCATTTGGTGTTGTCATTATTTTTTATCAAGTCATTCTCATAAGTATGTGGTGTTATCTCACTGTGGTTTTAATTTGCATATTTCTAATGGCTATTAATGTTAAACATCTTTTCATGTGCTTATTTGCCATCTGTATATCTTCTTCAGCAAAATGTCTGTTTATGCCTTTTGTCCATTTATTTTTACCTTTTTTTTTAAAGTCTCTAGGCCCAGCGTGGGGTTCAAACTCACAATGCCAAGATCAAGTATCGCATGCTCTACTGACTGAGCTAGCCAGTCACTCCACCTTTTTTTCTTTAAGATTTTATTTATTTATTTGAGAGAGAGAGAGAGCACAAACAGAGGAGTCACAGGAGGAGGCCCCACCGAGCAGGAAGCCTATGTGGGGCTTGATCCCAAGACCCTGGGGTCATGACCTGAGCCAAAGGCAGACACTCAACCAACTGAGCTACCCAGGCCTTTTTTTTTAATTGAGGTATAATTGCAATACATTATATTAGTTTCTGGTATACAGCATAATTTGATATATTGCAAAATGATCACCACAATAGCTCTAGTTAACATCAGTCACCATACACGCAGAATTTTTTCTTGTGATGAGAACTTTTAAGATTTACTCTTGTAGCAACTTTCAAATGTGCAATGCAGTATTAACTATAGATACCATGCTGTACATTACATCCACAGGACTTATTTATTTTATAATTGGAAATTTTTACCTTTTGATTCTCTTCACCATTTCACTCACCTTACCCCAAGCATCTGGCAACCACCAATCTATTCCCTGTATATATGTGCTTATTTTTTGTTTTTAGATTCCACATAAATGAGGTCATATGGTATTTGTCTTTCTCTGATTTATTTCACTTAGCATCATGTCTTCGAGGTCCACCTATGTTGTCACAAATGGCAAGATTGCATTCTTTTGTATGGCTGAATCACACTTTTTTAAAATATTTTATTTATTCATGAAAGACACAGAGAGAGAGGGGCAGAGACATAGGCAGAGAGAGAAGCAGGCTCCATATAGGAAGCCTGATGTGGGACTCGATCCTGGAACTCCGGGATCATGTCCTGAGCCAAAGGTAAACGCTCAAGCGCTGAGCCACCCAGGCGTCCCTGAATCACTCTTCTTTGTGTGTATGTATGTATATATTTATACAAATAT
This sequence comes from Vulpes vulpes, assembly GCF_048418805.1. NCBI lineage: Eukaryota > Metazoa > Chordata > Mammalia > Carnivora > Canidae > Vulpes > Vulpes vulpes. The sequence goes on along the minus strand of NC_132796.1, from coordinate 35,844,422 downwards.
ACATTTTCTTTATTCATCCATCAATGGAAACTTGGGTTGTTTCCATATCTTTGCTATTGTAAATAATGCTGCAGTGAACACGGAGGTGCAGCTATCTTTTCAAGTTAGTGTTTTTGTTTTCTTCAGGTAAATACCCAGAAGTGGAATTGCTGGGTCATATGATGACTCTATTTTTAATTTTTTGAGAAACCTCCATACTCTTTTCAATAGTGCCTCCCGCAATTTACATTCCTAACAGTGCACAAGGGTTCCTTTTGCTCCATGTCCTCACCAACCCTTGTTATTTCTTTTTGATAACAGCCATTTTGACAGATGTGAGGTGATAGCTCATTATGATTTTGATTTGCATTTGCTTGATGATGAGTGATGTTGAGCATCTTTTCCTGTGTCTGTTGGTCATCTATATGCCTTCTTTGGAAAAATGTCTACTCAGATCACTGCCCATTTTTTAATCAAATTGGGTTTTTATGCTTTTGAGCAGTATGAGTTCTTTGTATATTTTGGATACTAGCCCCTTATAAGATATATGCTTTGCAAATATTTTCTCCCATTTAGTAGGTTGCCTTTTCATTTCATTGATGATTTCCTTTGCTGTGCAGAGCTTTTCAATTTGATGTAGCCCTACTTGTTTATTTTTGCTTTTGTTGCCTTTGTGTTGGTGTCAAATTCAAAAACCCATCACCAAGACCAATGTCAAGGAGCTTACTGTTTTCTTCTAGGAGTTTTATGGTTTCAAGTCTTATACTCAAGTCTTTAATCCATTTTGAGTTGATTTTTGTGTATGGTGTAAGATAGTGATCCAGTCTCATTCTTTTGCACAATGCTGTGCAGCTTTTCCAGCACCATTATTAAAGAGACTGTCCTTTCCTCATTATATATTCTTGCCTCCTTTGTCATAAATTAATGGATCATATATGCGTGGATTTATTTCTGGGCTATCTATTCTGTTTTGCCCATTTTCTAATTACACTGTTTATATTTTTACCATTGAGATGTCAAATTCCTTAGTAGGGTATGTGGTTTGCAAATATTTTCTCCCAGGTTGTAGGTTGTCTTTTCATCCTCTTCATACAGGCTTTTGCAGAATAAAACTTTTTCATTTTAATTAAATACAATTTGTCCATTTTTCTTTCCATGGATTGTCCTTTGATGTCAAGACTAAGAACTCTTTGCCTAGTTCTAGATTCCAAAGATTCTCTATTTTTTTCTCAAAGTTTTATTTATTTTTTAAATATTTTATTTATTCATGAGAGACACAAAGAGAGAGGGAGAAACATAGGCAGAGGGAAAAGCAGGCTCCCCGCAGGGAGCCTGGTATGAGACTTGACTCCAGGACCCTGGGATCATGACCCAAGCCAAAGGCAGAGGCTCAACCACTGAGCCATCCAGGCGTCCCTCTCAAAGTTTTATAATTTTATATTTTACATATAACTCCAAGATTCATTTTGAGTTAAGTTTTTTTAATAAAGTGTGAGGGTTAGGTCAAAGTTCATTATTTTGCCTGTGGATGTCCAATTGCTCCAGAACCATTTGTTGAAAAGGTTACCCTTCCTCCATCAAAATGCTTTTGCACTTTTACCAAGTATCAGCTGAGCCAATTTGTGTGGGTCAATTTCTGGGTTCTCTATTCTGTTCATTGATCTATGTTTCGATATTCCTATCTCTGACAATATCACACTGTCTTGATTACTATAGCTATATAGTAAGACTTAACATCACGTGGATTCTTTCCACTTTATTCTTCTTTGTCAAGATTGGTTTAGCTATTCTATAGCCTCTTTCTCTCTGTATAAGTTCAAGAATATGCTTGTCTATATCTACAAATAACTTTGCTAAAATTGTGATAGAAATTACATTACTTCTACAGATCAATTGGGGAAGAACTGACATCTTTACTATGTTGAGTCTTCCAATCCATACAGTATGTCTCTCCATTTATTTAAATCTTCTTTCTTTCATCAACATTTCATAGAAATGCTATACATGTTTTGTTTTTTTAAGGAGGCTCCATGCCTAGTGTGGAGCCCAATGCCAGGCTTGAAATTCACAACTCTGAGATCAAGATCTGAGCTGAGATCAAGAATTGGATGTTTAACCAATTGAGCCACGTAGGCACCCCTATGTTTTGTTAAATGTATATGTAATAATTTCATTTTCTTTGGAGTGATTGTGAATGGTACAGTGTTTTTAATTTTGGTTTTCATGTGTACATTATATAGAAATATAACTGATCTTTCTTAAAGATTTATTTGAGAGATTGAGAGAAAGATAGAGCAGGGGGAGTGGCAAAGGGACAAGGATAGAGAGAATCTCAAGCAGACTCCCTACTGAGGGCAGAGCTCATTGCAGGGCTCTATCTCACAATCCTGAGATCATTACCTGAGCTGAAATCAAGAGTCAGACACTTAACCAACTGAGCCACTCGGGTGCCCCAAAATATAATTGATTTTTGTGTATAGATCTTGCATCCTGTGATCTTGCTGAATATTATTAGCTCTAGGAATTTTTTTTACATATTATCTAGAATTCCCTATGTGGAAAATTATGTCATTTGTAAATAAGGACAATTTTATATCTTCCTTTCAAATATGTATGTCTTTTATTTCTTCTCCTTGACATACCACCCTAGCTAGAACTTCCAGTACTACATTGAATAAAAGTGGTGAGAGTGGGATGAGCACTGGGTGATATGCTATAGGTTGGCAAATTGAACTCCAATTAAAAAAAAGAAAAAGAAAAAAAGTGGTGAGGTGGACATCCTCACCTCATTCCTGATTTTAGGGGAAAGTGTTTAGTCCTTCACCAGTAAGTATTATATTAGCTAACAGATTTCTTATGAATGTTTCTTTATCAAATTCAGGTCATTCCCCCATTTCTAACTTGCTGAGCATTTTTAATCATGAATAGGCATTATATTTTGTCAAATGCTTTTTCTGAACTAATTGTCATGATTACATGATTTTTTTTCCTTAGTTTGTTGATATAGTAGATTACATTGATTTACAAATGTTGAAGCAGACTTGCTTACCTGGAATAAATACCACTTGATCATGGTGTATAGTTCTTTTGGAATCCTCTTTCACTCATTTCTTCTGAACTTCAACTATTAGCTTCAGAAGAGAAGGCTTCCCAGAGATGAAAAGTGTCACATCACTATCTAAAGACAGGGAAGTTTACTCTGGGTCTAGAGCTTTGAAACCTGGATTCAAATCCCAGTTTTGGCATTTACTAGTCCCAGACCTTTGGCAAGTCACTTAATTCTCTAAACCTCAGCTTCCACATCTGTAAAATGGGGATAACAATGCCTAAGTGAGAGAATTAGAGGATGAGGCACTATCTGGCACATAATAGGTAGTTAATAATGGTTACCATTTGAATTCCAGGGCAACAAGCATTTTAAAGAAGAATTAGAAACATTTTAGGAAGGCAGTTAAATATAATATTAGGAACAGCACCCAGAGGTGACATAGCAAAGTTTATCCAAAATTATCATAATCTCTGTAATCATTTACCCTTGGGTTTTCTTTATTCATGTTATTAGATATTTTAATAATAGATGTCACCGTGAGACACCAAGAGGGTCATTCTAAGATGTTCTCATTATTAGTTATTAACTTATTAAATGAAACAGCCATTAGTGCTCTGCAGGCCTCTACAGAACCTCGCTGCAGGGACCCCATAGTCATTAGCCACCTGGTCTGCACACATCACTTCACCCTGCCTCTTTAGGCGATGAAAGAGCATCTTGATCCTAATTGCTCAGGTGCTCTTCAAAACCCCCAATCTTACTTCTTTTGATCTAACTAGGTGTTTTTTTTTTTAAGATTTTATTTATTATTTGGGAGAGAGAGAGAGAGCAAGGAGAGCATGCCAGCACAAACGGGGGCAGAGGGAGAAGCAGGCTCTCTGGTGAGCTGGGAGCCCGACATGGGGCTCAATCCCAGGACATTGGGATCATGACCTGAGCCAAAGGCAGATGCTTAACCGACTGTGCCACCTAGGCGCCCCTCTAACTAGGTTTTTAAATAGGGTATAAATAAGGCAAATATACTTTTTGGTGGTGAGATGCAAGAAAATAAATTGGCTGGGGGAAGAATAATCAACAAATGAAATAGAGGCCTGCACTTTACTTTCAACCCCAAGCTCTTTGAAAACAAGTAAGGAATCAAATTGATCTATGACACTGGCTTACAGATATTCATGATCATGAGCCACGGTGACAGATGCATTTTCATATGTGTTCTGGGGCACACAAAGAAGGCATGCTTACACATATATATAACTGAAGCCAAAGTTTAATGAAATAGTTAAACTAACTAGTTTAAACTAGTTTAACTAACTAGTTAAATAGTTCTGTTAACTATCATACATACATACATAACTTTAGTGATATGTGCTAATGTTTCCCCACCTACTTTGTCTCTATTATTTAATGCTGGTTGCCACTACCAATGCCAAGACCCATTGAATGGATCCTAAGTGAGTGAAGGATCCTGAGTGAGCTGTGAGTGAGCCTCGGCCATGAGGTCACATATGCCCACAAAGAACTCCTGCTAAGCTGCCGGGAACCATAAGATAAGTCCTCTGTAGGTGTCCCAGCAGTTTGGTGTCTCTGTCCGGCTGAGCAAAAACTTTTTCTCTTCTCAAGATGACAGATATAAACGTCAACAACATTTCAAGGGAACTCCCTTGAAAAATGGCAAATGTTTATCTAAGTGCTTCTAAATTTTCTGTGCCTGGAACACAAATAGAAAGGAATAAAAGTAACGTTCATTCAGCAGCTGAAGGTGCAGCCAGGCACCTGGTGCAGGGGTCCATGTTTCACTGCAGCCTCGCACCTCAGGCCACATGGAGACAGATGCCAAAGTGTTCTTTGAAACCAGAGGCTGTTCATGACTCCTCTAATCAGCCCCTGTGAGATGGGGGGAATGGGGAGGGGGGCGGTTAAGATCCAGTTATTACTGCTGCCTAAACCATAAAAATACCACCAGTCCCCTGGCATAACAGCTACCCCCTTCAGCCTTTCCTGGCCACACTGGCAGGGACGAGCTTTCAGACTTCTGAAACCCAGAAAAATTTAATGTCACAAGCAGTTTCTAGCCCCTGGAATGGAGATTTGGGCGGGCCTCCTCTGAGACTGTCCTCTGCTCTGTGAAGCCCTCAGGCCCAGTACAAACAGAAAGGCAGGATCCATCCCCTCACTCTTGGGAGGCAAACACAATCTCAGAGAGGGAAGTGAAGGGTCCTCTTTCAGAACAGAAACACAGAGTATCTTTCAAGATAAACAAAAACCAAAACACTGGTGTATATATATGTAACACTTAAAAAGGTTGGGACTGTTGTATCTTTTATCAGAGCTGTGTCTCTCAGTCTCCCGGATGTGGGGGCTTTTTTGGAGAGAAATGTTACTTTATTTTTTTTAAGATTTTATTTATTTATTCATGACAGACACGGAGAGAGAGGCAGAGACACAGTCAGAGGGAGAAGCAGGCTCCACGCAGGGAGCCTAACATGGGACTCAGGTCTCAGATCACGCCCTGAGCTGTAGGCGGCACTAAACCACTGGGCCACCAGGGCTGCCCCAGAAATGTTACTTTAACAGTGTCCCTGGAACTGCTGTTAGTTTTCTTGGAGCTCTGAACCACAGTTGCAAGCAACATGGTACCATGATGAAGAAGGGACTGGTGGTGGGTGAGGGGGGTGGGCTGAATTTCTGGACTTGACTAGCCCCCTCAGTTCTCGTGGACCCCACCGTGGAACTGTGTGGGACATCTTATGGGGCATGCTGCAGAGGGCAAAGCTGGCTGCTACCTGTAGAGTGGGGAGGTGGGCTTTATCCTGCCGGATAAGGAAAAAAAGAGTCCTCCCTGGGAGTTTGTCTCAGAAACACAGCAAAGCCTGGGCATTTCCAGTGGGGGGAGAGGGGATCATGGGAAAATGAGAGGAATTAGGCCCAGCCACATGGGCCCCTGAGGGGTTTAATGTCTGTGGATTCCACCAAAAGCCACATCCAACACTAGTCAGAGGGGCTACTTGCTTCTCTTCCATGACACTGATCCTTTGGAAAGGTCTCCTTCACTTTTGTGCTGTGAGGGATCCAGGGGGAGAACCTAAGCTGTCCTTTGGCCAGAGGGCTGAAGGGGAGAACAGGGTCAGGGGGAGCCAATGGCTAAAGACAGCTGTGCCCAGCAGACAAGTGTCCCCTAGAGGGCAGCATTTTGGTGTCCTGACAAAGAGGTTGGTGGATGGGGGCTTTGGTCATCCCCATGAATCCTGGGCAGGGAGACCTCTTAGAAATAGCCAAGGAGCTCACTGAGAGAAAATTTTCCAAAAATCGAGCTTCCAAAGATTGGAATACTGTTTATGTGGAAAACATGTTTTCTAAAGGGAAAAATATGAACCTTGTCTCTACATTTTCTTTCCCCTTTCTTGAAAGAACCAATTCAGTGAAGCCACAGCCTTCCTCTTGGCTGGAGCAAATATTGTGTTCAAAGCCTAGCTGGGGTGCCAGAAAGATGCAACAGTCCCAACCTTTTTAAGTGTTATGTATATATACCAGTGTTTTGGGTTTTGTTTATACTGGCTTGCCCACCAGATTTCCCCCTCAAGCCTCTATGTCCTCTGACAATTCTGAGAAGCCCAGGCTTGACTCTATCAGGTGAGCTGCCTGGAGCTGCTCCAGAGCATTGCTGGTGTTCACCAAAGTCCCCAGTTCTCCTCTCTTTCTGGGCACACAGGAGGACCACACTTCCCTGCCTTGGTGAAGTTAAGTATGGCCGTGTGACGTTTTTGACCAAAGGAGGGTGAGAAGTAACACAAGTTGCATCTGGGTAGAAGCATCTGAGAGCAATGCCTGGTTCTCCCAAGCTTTCCTTCTCTGTTGCAGCAACCCCTAGAACTCATGTTTGGATAACAATATCTGAAAACGGCAGATCCTTCATCAGCTTGGGTGCCTAAGTGGCTACAAGGGGCAGAGCACGTAAGCCCATGTGCATAAGCGAGAAATGACCCTCGGGAAACCACTGAAGTTTGGGGATTCTTGGTTACCACGGCATAAAATGGCCCATCCAACAGGTACACTTACTTTGCCTTAGCAGAATCCATGGCACCTAAGGATTTCTCAAGGTACTATTAGCCAATAATGGGGTGGGAAACGTAATGAACTCAAAACTGGGAACTCCACTCCCTGTTCTTGCATGAAAGCTCATAATGGCCACAATTCACTGGGAACCCGTTCCAGGCAACTCTGGATCTGTTTGGCAGTAAGTAACTCCCACGTTCCCATAATTCTACTGGGCTGGATAGTTCTATAAAAAATCTGTCTCCCCGGAGGCTATTTCAGTGTTGATACTTGTTCAAAAACATTCAGTCAGACAAATGTTCATTAAAAAGTTGGCCATCTAACCACCAGGCAGAATTGGAGCAGCGCTTTGAGACTGACTCTGAGGAACCGGCTCCAAATGAAAGGAAGGACATTCCTTCCAAGGCGGCATCTTGTTCCTCAGTAACACGGGCTGCATGTCCGCTGTGGCCTTCCATGGTTACCCGAATGCAGAGATCTGGTCTCCAGGATTCTCGTGATCCTTACTCAGTTACCATAGCCACAACACATGGTTTGAACAAACAACATTTCTGACCTCATCTGGTTCTCACATTTGAAAAGTAAGACATTTGCAGAGCGAATTCATTTTAAAACCTTAAAGTCAATCGGCAGATTTGCAATTTTGAGTATTGCGATCAAACGAACACAAGGAACCTTTTCCCCCACTCAGAGGAAAAAGAATGACTGCCCAGAAAATCACTCCAACAACTGTTGAAATTTCAATACAGAGTATATTTTAAATAATTGTAGCCTGGGATCCCTGGGTGGCGCAGCGGTTTGGTGCCTGCCTTTGGCCCAGGGCGCGATCCTGGAGACCCGGGATCGAATCCCACATCAGGCTCCCGGCGCATGGAGCCTGCTTCTCCCTCTGCCTGTGTCTCTGCCTCTCTCTCTTTCTCTCTGTATGACTATCATAAATAAAAAAAAAATTTAAAAAAAAAAAAAGAAACATTCTTTAAAAAATAAATAAATAAATAAATAAATAAATAAATAATTGTAGCCTACCAATGATAGCGTTCCTGATAGGAAATACATGCTGTGGTTTTTAGGGGTGAAGGGCTGTGATGTTTACAACTAACTCAAACTACATATGGCAAATACAGTAAAATGATAACAACTGGGAAACTGAGGTGAATGGCCAAAGTGCTCACTCTCCTATCCTTGCAACTTTCCTAGAGGTTGGAGACTTTTCAAAATAAGTTTCCAAAAAATCATGCATGTTCCAGATTAGTGACTTTCAAACTTTCTTAACAATAGCCCACAATAAAATATAAATTGTAATCAGTGATCCAGATGCAGAACACACACATACACATATCATCTGAGCAAAGGCATACAAATTAAAGTTTCATATAACAATATCTGTTACACATAAGACTCTGTGACTTTCCTGTTCTATCTTGTTTTTATTTTATTTTTCTAAAGATTTAATTTTTTATTCATGAGAGACACAGAGAGAGAGGCAGAGACATAGGCAGAGGAAGAAGCAGTAATGCGGGCTTGATCCCAAGACCCCGGGATCATGACCTGAGCTGAAGGCAGACACTCAACCACTGAGCCACCGAGGTGCCCCTACCTTGTTTTTTTAAATGCTGGTTGTGACTCGTTGAGTTGATTGACCACAAATAGTCACAATCTATTTGAACACTCCTACCCTCAGAAGCAACATCTCTGATACTTAGTATTACCTAGAGACACAGAAGAAGTACTATCACCATGAAGACCTGACAACTTGGTGCACCCCGAATTATGTGGGCTTTGAAAACCCAGATCTTCAAATACAGACAAAGGAATTTGGGACATTAAAAGTAGGGATTTTGAGCATGTTGACAGATGCAGTCATCGTTACTTGTGTGTGGAGAACTGCCTGAACAAGTATTTAGCAGACATACGGAATGTGCCACTCAGGCCTGGGGGCTTCCAGTTGGCCAACTCCCACCCTGGGAAATCTCTTCGGCCTCCTTCCCAGCTACTGGCTGCCTCCTTGCCTCCTGGACATTAGCCCCAGGTGTGCGGCCCAGAATAATTTCCACACCTAACAGGATCATCCAGGCTGGAGACTCCCTGCCCTGCTAACAGCATTTCTGTCTTCGGAACACTTCCCACAAAACCTAAGAAAAAATGGATTTTGTGGCCTCCATGGAGATTCACAATCCATGTTTGCATATGAAAGACTCTAAAAAAAATTCCTGCAGTACAGAAACTTAACTTTTTTTTAAAATCTTGGGATTTTACACACTTTTTTGTACATAGAAACCCCCTCCCCCTTCTTCCCCCCCTTCCCTGCCCTAAAGCTGCTTTGTGGCTAAAGCCTCCCCTCGGAATAACTGTAGAGTAAGTGAAAGAGACTTCTATTTTCAATGTCTCCTAACACATTCCATACCTCTGGAACCACCACCAACCCCTTGGGTCTAAGTTCCTCTCACATCGCCCTTCTCTCTCCTTCTGTCCATATTCCTGGACTCTAGTGTCCCCTTCCCCTGCGGGAGGAGGAGGGTAACTATAGTGGAAAACAAAGGGACTGGGCTTAATGGGCTGTCCCACCAGGAAAACTGGCACAGTCTAATTCAGGCACTCTAGTCCGTGTTTCCTGGAAGATGGGGGCAAGGGATGGGGGGAGAGCCCTGTAGCCCTAGGAGGTTCCAATTCCTAATTTTCTCATGGGAGGGCCCATGTTCACTCTTCCTTGTCTTCTCCAATTGATGCTCATGTGACATGAGCGGAAATCCATTCCTCTCCCCACCCCACCCCATCCCCGGCGTGGCATTTCCCCGGGTTCTCCTCTTCCTAGAGCCATATCTGAAAGTAAACTGTCCCTTCCATCACCACCTGCCCCCCGTCCTGTTCCCCTCTCCCCCCAGCACAAATACCCTCAAGCCCAGTTAGCTAAACCTTCCCCCACTGGCCAAGGCCATCTGGGCTACCCCAGTGAGGCAAGGTTAGTCCATGCTTAGGACGAACACCACGCTGAGCAGGAAGCCAGAGCCGAGGAGAAACCGGGTGTTGTGGCCAGAGACAACCACCCCACTGGAAGGAAGGCTGTCGGACAGGGAGGTGTTGAGCGGCCCCTCGGTGGTGTTGGCCACCTCCTCCACCGGGACCCTCGGGGCCAGCAGCTTGGAGAGGAGGCTGCTGAACCTACTCACGGTGGTGGCCGCTGGCTCTGGGGACGGGCCTGGGCTGGATGCGGTGAAGTTCAGCTCCTCCGGGTCCACACAGAGGCCATCGGAAGAGCGCCCGAAGGCCACCTGGCTGAGGTCCAGGCCGGCCACGGAGCCCGGGGCGGCGCACGGCACGTCGGCCACACGCCCGGAGCTCTCCATCCAGTCGCGCAGCCACTCCAGGCGGCAGTCACAGCGCCACGGGTTGCGGAAGAGAAAGAGGCGGCCCAGGAAGAAGCCAGGCTGGAAGGCGGCCCAGGCCAGCACAGTGAGTTGGTTGCCATTGAGGTGCAGGGCGAGGAGGCCCGAGAGGTTCTGGAAGGCGCCCTCCTCCACGAAGGCGATGCTGTTGCGGTCCAGGTAAAGCAGCTCAAGCTCCGCCATGTCGGCGAACCAGGCGCGCGCCACGAGCCCCAGCGCGTTGCCGCCCAAGTTGAGCGTGCGCAGGCGGCGCAGGCCTAGAAAGGCTTCGGCGGGCAGCTCGGCCAGCAGGTTGTCGTTAAGCAGCAGGTGCTCCAGGGCGCCGCAGTCGCGGAAGGCGCCTGCGTGCACGGCGCGGACGCGGTTGGCCTGCAGGCTGAGAGAGCGCAGGCGCCTCATGCCCAGCAGCGAGCTGGAGGCCACCGCCTCAATGCGGCTGTGCTCCAGGTGCGCATGCGTCAGGTTGGCCAGCCCGCGCAGCGCGCCGGGCACGCGGCGGAAAAGGTTGTCGAAGGCGGCGAGCTCGCGCAGGGCCGGCAGCTCGGCCAGGAGGCGCTCGGGCACGGTGAAGAGGCGGCAGGAGGCCAGGTCGAGGCGGCGGAGGCGGCCGAGTGCGGCGAAGGTGCGAGCGTGCAGGTAGCGCAGCTCGCCGTTGTGCGCCAGGCGCAGCTCGGCCAGGCGTGGCAGGCCCTTGAAGGCGCCGGGCGTGATGAAGGACAGGTTGTTGTGGCGCAGCGACAGGCGGCGTAGCGACGGCAGAGTGCCAAAGGCCCGCTCGCCCAGGAAGCGCAGGCCGTTCCGGTCCAGGTCGATGGAGGCCGCCTCACACGGAAACTCAGCCGGCACCCGCAGGAGGCCAGCGCGGTCACAGCGCACAGAGCAGCCGCGCTCCGTGCTGCTGCAGGCGCAGGCGGTCGGGCAGGTGCGCGTGCAGGCCTCCTCGGCCCAGGCACCGAAGACCACCGCTGGGAGGTGGGGAAGGGCGAGGGAAGAAATAGAAGGAACAACCGTCAGCCTGAGCGTCGCCCCAGTAAAGTCCTACCTGCCCATGAGGCAGGATTCGGCCCTCCACCAAGTTCCCATACCTCCTGCATAAGCGCGCCCCCCGAGTGGCCTCCTTCCAGCTCCCAGACCTTAAGGCACACGGAGGTTCCCACCCACGCAGCCCTCCCCTTTGCTTTCCAGTTACCTTCATCGGCAAACCCCGGCTGGGATTCCGGCATGTGAGCCAATTCTAAACACTCTCTTGCTTATGATGTCACTTGGTGCTCTCCTAGAATTTGGCCTAGAGGGTTCATTGCATGCATAGGGGGACCTGGAGGGCATCACCGTGGCCTGTGCTTTAGTCCTGTACTGCCCAATACCGTACTCACTAGCCACATGTGGCCACTGGGCATTTGGAATGTGGCTAGCCAGAATTGAGATGTGCTGGGAATGTAAAATACCAAAGACTTAGTACAAAAAAAAAAAAAAAGGATAAATTATCAATAGTTCTTATATTGATTGCATGTTGAAATGGTATTTTAGATATCTTGGATTAACTACAATATTAAAATTAATGTCAGCTGTTTCTTTTTACATTTTTAATGGGACTACTTAGAAAATTGAAACATATGTGGCATGCGTTATATTTTTATTGATTCTGCTCTAGTCCCTCCCACCATAAGAATTCAATTCCTGAAACACACACACACACACACACACACACACACACACACACGCATTGAGGAAATTAAGCCTCATCAAAAAGAATTAGGAAACAGGAGGTTGGGAAAGAAATAAAAGCCTGTCAATCTTTTTTTTTTTTTTTTAACAATCACTAAATTTAAGCCATAAGGAGCATTCTAAATAAACTAACAATGACCTTCTTACACATTTCAAAAAAATAATTGTGGACACTGGAGTTAATTATCATCCACCAGCCCTTGCTCTCACGGGAAAGAATGGTGCTTATAAATTAATTTTGTTCTGAGTATTTGAATGGAGAATCAGATAAAGACTTCAAAAGCCCTCCAGTAGGCTTGCCACATGCAGCAAAACAGAATGGTAGCCAGAGGTCACAAGCCCCATCTTGAGTTCCAATGGAAAAGGCAGCATGGAAGATGCACAAGTTTTATTTTCTGGCCAGGAGCAGCTCGCAGGTGGAGTGTGCTCAATCTGAAATTCCTGCAGAGGAACAAAGGTACCCACATGTAAACCTGATCACTGATACTCATAATTTCTAGCCCTCCTCAGCAGTACTCCCAAATCCTAGCAAACATCCCTGACCTACCATTCAGTCAGTCCCACTGTGTACATATTACCCTGCCTTGCCAGTGGAAGCCCTTGTCCGAACCTGAAGGCGTGGCCACACAAGGAGTGTGCAGAATATGCTTGCTGCTGCCTCTGCGGCTTTGTTCTGCTTCCAGTGTCTTGCGTACAGTTGTTGTGGACATTCCATATTTTTTCAGCTGCTAGGAAGGGGTTCAGCTCTCTCAGACTTGGCAGAGAACACTCAGCCCTTTGAGCAACCCTTCTGTTGTGAACTGTAGTTAGTTCAACATTCTGATGTTACAGAGGCTTGACTTGGCTCTTCCCTCTCCCTAAGAACCGTAAACTAGATGCGTAAACTAGATGCGTAGCTTCCAGAAAGGTTCTTGCTCCCTGTGCTGAGCTTAACTGTAAACAGGGCAGCGGTTGGGCTAGAGAGACACCCTTTTAGAGAGACAGAGCCAAAGATATAACCTTAACTCCAGGCATCAGCTGGACAAGGGTGGGACCTTTTTCTATCAACTCTTCCAACTAGGTCAAGTAGAAGGCATCAGATTTCCTTACAAATAGTCTTTCATTCTACTCTCTTCTTTCTAATTAAGAGAAGTGCACTCTCAACCACATGACTCATGTTTCTACTTCACAATAGCTCACATTGTTCTGGGCACACAAAATGTTTGCAAAATTAAATGGAATCGATGCTTTCCTCTGTAATGATTCCTCCGGAGGATGTCATTTATTAAAACAAACACAAAAAAACATTTTTTAAAAACCTCTTTATCAAGGAATTCCAAGGTTTATGACAGGGATTAGTCAGTAAAATGGAGCTGCCAATTTTTCTAACATACATGCAACAGGGGTGGGAATGAAGCTTTTAATTTTGTATCCTTTTTGTCTTTTAAATGTTGAACCATGTGAATGTATTCCTTATTTCAGAAAATAGATTAAGATTTATTTTAAATGTTAAACACTCAAGATGTTGCCACTATTAGAGACCTATTTTCTTTTTTTAAGATTTTATTTATTTATTCATGAGAGACACAGAAAGAGAGAGGCAGAGACACAGGCAGAGGGAGAAGCAGGCTCCTCGCAGGGAGCCTGATGTGGGACTCAATCCCAGGACTCTGGGACCACAACCTGAGCCAAAGGCAGATGCTCAACCACTGAGCCACCCAGGTGCCCCTAGAGACCTATTTTCAACCTCTGAAACTTTAATAGCCATTAGGAATTACTACTTAACTGGATTGCTTAATTAAATTTAAGTTAAATCAAGTAAATTCTCAGAACAGACAACCAAAATCCAGTATTGGTTTACCCAATATGAAGACTATGTACATGCCTAATGATTCAGAAAAGCAGGACACTAAAACGTTATTATTTTTTATTTATTTATGATAGTCACACACACAGAGAGAGAGAGAGAGAGAGAGAGAGAGAGGCAGAGACATAGGCAGAGGGAGAAGCAGGCTCCATGCACCGGGAGCCCGACGTGGGATTCGATCGCGGGTCTCCAGGATTGTGCCCTGGGCCAAAGGCAGGCGCTAAACCGCTGCACCACCCAGGGATCCCCACTAAAACATTATTTTTACAAAATAATAACATATTTGGGTGAGTTCTGCTTGTAATAATGGCAGAGTAGCTTGTATCAGACTAACATTCCTGCTGATAGCTAGTGTAAACTCTGAAAAAATATTTAAAGAAAAAGTGTTTGAAGACACTGGAGAGCAACCTAAACAGGCAACCAGAGTAGATACAACCCTTAAGAGAAGAGAAGCTAGAGTGCCTGGGTGGCTTGGGTGGTTAAGCATCTACCTCTTGATTTTTTTATTTTAGCTCAGGTCATGATCTCAGCTCTGTGCTGGGTATGGAGCCTGCTTAAGATTCTCTATCCCCCGCTCCCTCTACCCCCCCCCTTCTAAAAAAATTAATTAAAAAAATAAGAGAGGCAAACTAGATGAAGCCACATTTATCTGACTTTTCCTCTTATACCTGAATAATACTGTGTGTTAACTATACTGGAATTTTTTAAAATAAATTTTAAAAATGAAAATGAAAAGAAAACTGGCTTTTCCTCTTAGGGCATTTCCAAGTTCCCGCTGCAGACAGGAAATGAGCTCAAGCAGAAAGCAAGAGTCTTATCAGGCTGACAAGTTAGAAGTCAGAGTATTATAGCTGCCACGGTGGCTGGAAATTGAGGAGGAAAAACATGGAAAGGAAGGAGCCACAAAATTGGCATACAGACTCTCCTTATATCCTTATTTGAGTCCTAAAGTGCATATATGTGGGGTGACT
Source organism: Vulpes vulpes (assembly GCF_048418805.1). Taxonomy (NCBI): domain Eukaryota; kingdom Metazoa; phylum Chordata; class Mammalia; order Carnivora; family Canidae; genus Vulpes; species Vulpes vulpes. The sequence goes on along the minus strand of NC_132796.1, from coordinate 35,829,416 downwards.
CCAAAGAGCCAAGAACTGAACACCAAAAGAGCAAACCAAAGATTTCAACAATTTCCCAGTAATGGGAGACAGATTAAGAGTTCAAGGTCCACCAAGTTAGAAGGGCTTATAAAATACCTCAGGCTTTCCACTGAAACCCCAGAGGGCCACACCTTAGGAGTGAAGACCATTTCCCAGGACAAAGGGCAAAACTGAACTAGGCCTACTGTAACAAAGCCTAAAACTAAGCCTCCCCAGTATGAAGGTGACCTGCCAGTAAAGTGAATGCCATACAAAACTCAATACTCTTCAAAGGAAGATACAGAATCTAGAATTCTTTATAACTACTATCTCTGACATCTTGTATACAAATAATACTAGATAGTAAAGTAGCAAAACATTACACTTACCAAAAGGAAAAAAGAAGTAGTTTAGCAGAAGTAGACCCAAAGACTGCCCAGATGTTGGAATTACCAAACAAGGATTAATTATAAATATGTTAAGAAATTTATAGGAAAATATGGATATAACGGGTGAAGATATAGGGAATTTGAATTTTAGAAGAGATGAAAACTAAAAATGAGCCCAATGTGAATCTTAGTACTAAAATAATAATACAATATTTGAAGTTTTTTAAGATTTATTAATTTATTTTAGAGACAGCACAGTGGGGAAGGGGATAAGGAGAGAGAAAAAGAGAGAGAGAATTCTCAAGCAGACTCCCAGCCAAGCACAGAGCCCAATGCAGGGCTCCATCCCATGACCCTGAGATCACAACCTGATCTGAAATCAAGAGTTGGACACCCAACCAACTGAGCCACCAGGCACCCCATAATATTTGAAATTAAAAATAATCATTGAATAAGAAAAACAGATTAGACACAGCAGAAGAAAAGATTTCATGAACTTGAAGAGAGGTCAATAGAAATCACAGAAGCACAGAAAGAAAAGACTGGAAAAATTATGATTAGAACTTCAATGCTCTGTGGGATAATACCAAGCAATTAGACTAACATGCATGTATTTGGAGTCCCAGAGGAGAAAAGAGAGATAATATGGCAGAAAAATAATTGAAGACAATTTCCAAAATTTGATTAAAACCAAGAAGCCCAAGAAATCCCAACTAATATCTCACATACACACAAATATACTTATTTTAGATGTTATCATACTCAAACTGTTGAAAACCAAAGAAAGAAAATTCCTTAAAGCATCCAAAGAAAAAAGACATTATATAGAGTACACAACAAAAATGATGATGGACTTCTTATCAGAAAGCACATAAGCCCTAAGATAATAAGTTATACCTTAAAATTTTTTTTAATTTTTTTAATTTAAAAATTGAGTGTCTGTGGTTGAGCTCAGTGGTTCAGCATCTGAGCTCAGTGGCTCAGTGGTTGAGCATCTGTCTGCCTTTGGCTCAGTGCATGATCCTGGGTCCTAGGATGGAGTCCTGCATCGGGCTCCCCACAGAGAACCTGCTTCTCCTTCTACCTATGTCTCTGCCTCTCTCTGTGTGTGTGTCTCTCATGAATAAATAAATAAAATCTTAAAAAAAAAATTTTTTTAAGTAAACGCTACACCCAGCGTAGGGCTTGAAATCACAACCCTGAGATCAAGAGTCACATGCTCTACCAAGTGAGCAGCCAGGTACCCCAAGAATTATCTATTTTAAAGTACTGGAAAAGGGGTGCCTAGCTGGCTCAGTGGGTAGAGCACGTGGTTTGATCTCAGGGTCATGAGTTCATGCCCCATATTGGGTGTGGAGATTACTTAAATAAAAATAAAAATAAATAAAGTGCTGGGGAAAGAGCAAATCTGGCAACCTAGAATTCTATATCCAATGAAAATATCTTCAGAAATGAAGTAAAATAAAGATAATTTCAGGGTAAAAAATATGAGAAAATTAATCTCTAGCAGATCTTCCACATGACAAGAAATGAAGACATTCTTTAGCCTGAAGGAATGATAACTAGATGAAAATCAGGTCTACAGAAAGGAATGAAGAGCAACGGAAATGGTAAATATGTCACTAAATATAAAAGACTACTCTTTTCTCACCTTAATTGCTTAACAGGTAAGTGACTGTTTAAAGCCAAAATAACAATGCATTGTGAAGGTTTTAACATATGTAACTAACAGATATGACAACAACAGCATAAAGGATAAGAAGGGAGGTAAACTGTACTCTTATAAGGATCTTACATTATACATGAATTAATTAAAGGAAGACTGTGATAAATTAAAGATGCATATTGCAATCCCTAGAAAATAAAAAAAAAAGATTCTTGACATCTATCTTACACTATACACAACAATTCATTTTAGGTGGAGCAGAGACCTAAATGAAAAAGCTAGAACTATAAAGCTTCTTGAAGACAAGAGAGTATCTTTTGTGACCTAGTGGTAAGCAAAGACTTCTTAGAACCAAAAAGAAAAAAACATAAAAGAAGAAAGTACCAACTTGGACTTTATCAAAATAAAAAAAAGTCTGCTTTTTGCTACCCTACGACCCAGCAATTGCATTACTAGGTATTTATCCCAAAGACACAGATGTAGTGAAATGCCGGGACACCTGCACCCCAATGTTTATAGCAGCAAGGTCCGCAGTAGCCAAACTGTGGAAGGAGCCTCAATGTCCTTCGACAGATGAATGGATAAAGAAGATGTGGTCTATATACATACAATGGAATATTACTCAGCCATTAGAAAGGACAAATACCGGGACGCCTCGGTGGCTCAGCGGTTGAGTGTCTGACTTTGGCTCAGGGCATGATCCTGGAGTCCCAGGATCAAGTCACACATCGGGCTCCCGGCAAGGAACCTGGTTCTCCCTCTGCCTGTGTCTCTGCCTCTCTCTCTTTCTGTGTCTCTCATGAATAACTAAATAAAAATTTTTTAAAGACTTTTAGAAAGGACAAATACCCACAATTTGCTTCAACGTGGATAGAACTGGAGGGTATTATGCTGAGTGAAGTAAGTCAATCAGAGAAGGACAAACATCATATGGTTTCACTCATACAAGGAATATAAGAAACAAAGGGTTGTGGAAGGGGAGGTGGGCGGGGGGAGGGTGTAACTGGGTGACAGGCACTGAGGAGGGCACTTGATGGGATGAGCACTGAGTGGTATACTATATGTTGGCAAATCAAAGTTCAATAAAAAAATAATAAATTTTTTTTAAAAAGACAGAAAGTCTGCTCTTTGAAAGACACTGTTAAAAGAATGAAAAGAGAGGTGCCAGGGTGGCTCAGTTGGTTAAGCATCCAGCTCTTGATTTGAGCCCGGGTCAGGGTCCTGGGATCAAGCTTTGCATTGAGCCCCACACTCAGAGAATCAGGACTCTTTCATCCTTTTCCCCTACTCACTCAAGCATGCACATACACGCTCTCTCTCTTTTTAAAATAAATAAATCTTTTAAAAAGATAGAATGAAAAGACAGGCCAAAGACTGGGAGAAAATTGCTGTATATTTTCTCTGTATATATCTCATAAAGGACTTGTATCCAAAATATATAAAGAACTCTCAAAACTCAATAAGAAAACAAACAATTAATAAATGGGTAAAATATGTGAAGAAACACTTGACCAAAAAAAGATATACAGAAGGCAAATAAACATATAAAGATATGGTCAACATCATTAGTTGTTAGGGAAATGCAAATTAGAATTGCATCCTATTGGGACTCCTGGTTGGCTTAGTGGTTGAGCATCTGCCTTTGGCTCAGGGTATGATCCCAGAGTTCCGGGATGGAGTCCCACATCAGGCTCCCTGCATGGAGCCTGCTTCTCCCTCTGCCTGTGTCTCTGCCTCTCTCTTCCTGTGTCTCTCATGAATAAATACATAAAATCTTTAAAAAATAAATAAGATATTTTAAAAAGTAATGTGTAATACACATTACATAAGTAATACACATATATGTGTATATGACTTACATACAGAATATAAAAACAACTAGAAATGGGGACGCCTGGGTGGCTTAGCGGTTTAGTGCCTGCCTTCAGCCCAGGGTATGATCCTGGGGTCCCAGGATCAAGTCCCACATCGGGTTCCCTGCATGGAGCCTGCTTCTCTCTCTATGTCTATGCCTCTGTCTCTCTCTGTGGCTCTCATGAATAAATAAAGTCCTAAAAAAAAAAGAAAAAATAAAAAAGAAACAACTAGAAACGAAAAACGAAAAGACAACTAAATAAAAATCGGTAAAAGACTTGAACACTGGGGATCCCTGGGTGGCTCAGCGGTTTAGAGCCTGCCTTTGTCCCAGGGCGTGATCCTGGAGTCCTGGGATCGAGTCCCACATTGGGGTCCCTGCGTGGAGCCTGCTTCTCCCTCTGCCTGTGTCTCTGCCTCTCTCTCTGTGTGTGTCTCTCATGAATAAATAAATAAAATCTTTTAAAAAAAAGAACACTTCACAAAAGAATATATTAAGCAGCCATTAAGCACATAAAAAGGTGCTCAATGACATCATTGGCCATTAGGGAATTGCCAATTAAAACCACAATGAGATTTCCCTAAACACCCACTAGAACGGCTATAGTTCAAAAGACTGACAATTCCAAATGTTGGCAGAGATATAGACCAACTGGATTCTCTTACATTGTTGGTGGGAGTAGAAAATAGTTCAATAAGTTTGCAAAACTTTGGCAGTGTCTATTAAAGCTAAACATATGTCTACCCTATGACTCAGCAATTCCACTCCTAGGTATTTAACCAAGAGAAACAAAAGATAGGTCCACATGTACAAGAATGCTCAGTGGCTTATTCATAATAGATAAAAATTAGAAATTACTCAACAGTAGAGAACTAAAAAGGAATAAACTATTGATACAAACAACAAAAACATCATGTTGAGCCAAACAAACTTGACACAAAAGAGTACATACTATAGGATTATACTTCTATGCAGCCCCAGAACAGAGCTGCTGGCAGTTGCTCTGGGAGCTCAACAGAACAAGGCTTGCAGATGGACTCCACCCTGTAAGTCAGCAAATATCTACAAGATATAGTTTAGGAATGTTATCTGGGTGATAGGAGCATGTATCATGCATTCAAATTAATCAAATTTTATGGGTTTCTTTTGCTCTTATAACTACCCACTTTTAATTAGTGTTTGCTCAAAGCTAAGCTTGCTACATTTTTTTTCATTTAATATGACAATCTGCAAGGTATTATTATCTTCTTCTTGTGAAGGAGGAAACTGAGGTTCAAGGTGATTAAATGACACCAGCTTTTGATTTTTGTCTTTCCATTATGCTGTCCTATCCCCCGTGCGACACATCTAGTCTCTCTGAGCTTCTGTCTCTTTAACTGTAAACTGAAGGGTCTGTCTGTACTTCCTGCCCTCTGGGGGCCCTTCTGGCTCTCATTTTCTGTGGTTGGACAGCAGCTGTTGCCAACCACCACCTCTAAGAAAAAAATACCCCAGTCAGAGCCCCATGGGTCTCTGCTGCCTCCTCCCAGACCCAGCTGTTTGGACTGCGGATAAACATTTGACCTAAGTAGAACCAATGCGATTCATTCAACAGCCACCACCCCCACACTCACCGTGAACATGGAATGGGCAGTGAGATCGTGTGAGCATCAACCAGTACAGCACTGGGGGTAGGGTTTGTACCAGAGCCACGTGCAGGTCAGAGTTGTAAGGGAGCAGGAGTCAAAGGCAAGGTGAGAGGGGCACCTGGGTGGCTCAGTGGTTGAGCAACTGCCTTTGGCTCAGGGTGTGATCCCGGGGTCCTGGGATCGAGTCCTGCTTCGGGATCCCTGCAGGGAGCCCACTTCTTCCTCTGCCTATGTCTCTGCCTCTCTGTGTCTCTCATGAACAAATAAATATAATCTTTAAAAAACAACAACAACAAATTAAGGCAAGGTGAGGAAGCTGGTTTGTGGACAGAGGACAAACCCAACGTGAGGATCACAGATACAGAGATCAAGAAGAATGGGAAGTTGAAAAAAAAAAAAAAAACAGAATGGGAAGTTGCTAGCCAGCTCTCTAGTTCCCAGAAGGCCCTGCTACGGCTGTGTCTATGACATTTCCCCATTTCCATTTAGAAACCCACTCAAACCATCTGCATGGACAAGTGGACTTCTGTTCCTTGTGACCAAATCATCTCTGATAGTGCATTTGATACCTTTTCTGGCTACCCAGCACCTTTTAAGTACTCTTTCTACACTTGGGGAATTTCCTACATTATAAGTCCTGCCTCCTCAAGATAGAAGCCAGAAATTCTCTTTCCTAACGTCCCTTGCAGTTAGGGCCCAGGCACATGACCTAGCTTTGTCGATCAGATACCCGCCAGGGACACTTGGATTCAGAAGTGCATGCCAGGGAGAAACCATTTTCTGGCCAGGATGGTGGCAGAGGCATCTGGCTTTCAGGCCCCTGGGGTGGAATTTCTGGCACCCAACACCCAGCTTGATGTCCATGAGCTGCCAGGTGTGTCCATCAGTGATGGTGGCCTCAGGGCCATTACTGGAACTGCCCCGATCCCTGGTTTAGGCATTGCTCCGGGCTGTGGGCCTCCAACCAGGAATACTGGGAACATTTCACATCCCTGAATAAACCCTTTCTTGGCTTCAACAGTACCTTACTGTGCTTTGCAACAAGAGTCCTAAGCACCATCCCAAGTGAAACAGGTCCCCTTAATCTCTCTAGGACCATCTCCTCCTTCTGGCCACTCCCCCTTTCCCCAAGAATCTCATGAACTCTCCACCTTAAAAGAGAAAGCTACTCAAATTCAGGACCAGGCAGTGCCCCCAAACCAAAAGGAAGCTCCTTGCTATTCTTTGCCACGATATATACAATATGTAATCAACACTTGTTTAGGGGCACCTGGGTGGCTCAGTGGGGTAAGCATCCGCCTTCAGCTTAGGTCATGATCTCAGGATCCTGGGATGAACCCTCATTGGGCTTCCTGCTCAGCAGGGAGCCTGCTTCTCCTTCTCCCTCCTGCTCCCCCTGCTTGTGCTTGCTGGCTCTCTCTCTCTCTCTCTCTCTCTCTCTCTCTCAAATAAATAAGTAAATAATCTAAAAAAATTTGGTTTAGGCCCTCCCTGATTTTTCCAAACACAAATGAAAAGGGGCCTCTCCTGGAATCAGCAGTGATTATTCCAAAAACCACTCTCAGCTGTCCAGAGCCAAATTCCATGGGGATACCTTGGCCAGAAAAACATTTACCAAATTAAAATAAAGATCACAGTTTGTGAGATGTGAAGGTCCAGTGTTTAGCAATTTCTGTTCACACACCAGGATTTTCGAGAAGGATCCATGTGGAAATCTGAAAAGGCTTCAGTGCTTTTATTCCCAGCCTATGGTTGGGAGAGGAAGATGGGAAATTCAGCCAACCTGGCCCGGGCTCAGGACTGGCCTCTGTTCAGCCAGCCTCTGTCACAGTTTGGGGATACACATGCGGGGCTTTCCAGAGCATTCAGTCTGGAAACACTCATCCTGATGGCATGGCCTCTCTAGTTCTCTCATAAACTCTGATGACACTGTCTTTCATCCTTGCTCTCATACTCCTTTTCTGGGTGTTTTGTTTTGCTTTAACCTCAGCCAAGCTTTCTGCACCTCAGTCTCCTCATCTATAACAGGCAGACTATTATAAGGAATGGATGAGTTGTAAACCCTGAAAAAGCTGTGAAAGCATGGGATAAAGCTAAAGCAGGCTCCATGAGGCACTGTTGTCACAGGATTAAATCTCACCGAGATGAATACTTCAAGGATCACGTGGAGATCTGCCCCAAAGTGGAAAGATACCAAGTATGAGAATAGTGAAGTTATTACAAGTAGACTGCAAAGAAGAGTCTAGAATGGTTCTCTACCTGGGCTACACATTAGAATCACCAGAGGAGCTTCCGAGCCACTCACAATGCTTCCACTGGATAATTAAATCCGAACCTTCAGGGGCTGGAACCAAGCATCGTACTCCACAGATGATTCCAATACACAGCCCAAGTCAAAAACCAACAGTCGAGGTGGACCAACTTTATAAACATGGGATTTATCCACGTGATATAAAACGTTACAAGGTGTAAACTAGAATTACCATATGCCCCAGCAATTCCACTCCTAGGTATATACCTAAAGGTATCTAAAGTAAGGTGTTCTGGGACGCCGGGTTGGCTCAGCGGTTGAGTGCCTGTCTTCGGCACAGGGCGTGATCCTGGAGTCCCAGCATCGAGTCCCACATCGGGCTCCCTGCATGGAGCCTGCTTCTCCCTCTGCCTGTGTCTCTGCCTCTCGGTCTCTCATGAATAAATAAAATCTTAAAAAAAAAAAGTAGGTGTTCTAATAAATACTTGTGCATGAATGTTGACAGCAACATTATTCACAATAGCCCAAAGAGGGAAACAAATGTCCATCGACCGATGAATGAATAAACAAAATGTGATCTCTCCATAACGTAAAATACTGTTCTGAAGTAGTGGGGCACCTGAGTGGTGCAGTCAGTTAAGCAACCGACCCTTGGTTTTGGCTCAGGTCGTGATCTCAGGGTCATGAGATGGGGCCTCGAGTCAGGCTCCATGCTCAGCACAAAGTCTGCTTGAGATTCTTTCCTGCTCCTCCCGCTCATTCTCTCTCTCTCTCTCTCTCTCTCTCATAAATAAATATTTAAAGAAATAAGGGAATGAAGTAGTGATACACACTGCAAGGTGGATGAACCTCAAAAATATTATGCCTGGGTGGCTCAGTCAGTTAAGCATCTGCCTTCAGCTCAGGTCATAATCCTGGGGTCCTGGGATCAAGCCCCACGTCGGGCTCCCTGCTTAGTGGGGAGCCTGCTTCTCCCTCTCCCTCTGCCACTCTCCCTGCTTCTGCTCTCTCTCCAAGTAAATAAATAAAATCTTTTTTTTTAATGCTAAATAAGGGACACCTGGGGTGGCTCAGTCTGCCTTCAGCTCAGGGCGTGATCCTGGAGTCCCCAGATCAAGTCCCGCATCAGGCTCCCTGCAGGGGGCTTGATTCTCCCTCTGCCTGTGTCTCTGCCTCTCTCTCTCTCTCTCTCTCTCTCTCTCTCTCTCTCTCTCTGTCTTGTGAATAAATAAATAAAATCTTTTTTTAAAAAATAATTTAAAAAATAAAATGGTTCGTGGTTTGGGGCACCTGGGTGGCTCAATTAAGTGTCCGACTCTTGATCTCAGCTCAGGTCATGATCTCAGGATCATGAGTTCAAGCCCCACATCAGGCTCTGCACTCAGCACGGAGCCTTGCTTAAGATTCTCTCTCCCTCTCCCTCTGCCTCTCCCCCACCACATGCTTGCCCTCTCTCCCTCTCTCTCTCTCTCTCTCTCTCCAAAAAAAAAAAAAGATTCATGGTTAATTTTATATTATGTGAATTTTACTTCAATAAAAAGAATAATAGGGCGCCTTGGGTGGCTCAGTCAATTGGGTATCTGCCTTCGGCTCAGGTCATGATCCCAGGGTCCTGGGATCGAGTCCCACCTCGGGTTCCCTGCTCAGGAGGCTCCCTCCTCCTCTGCCTTTCCTCTCCACTTGTGCTCTCAAATAAATAAAATCTTAAATAAAATAATAATGATGATGATGAATGTTACAAGGTATCCCTGAATCTAGGCAAATACCAGAAATGGGTCCCTGCTTTTGTGTTCTGGTCTGGTGTGCTGGCCAGCCCCCAAGCTGCAGGGAGGCAGGAAGGCTGGGCTCAGATGCCCCACAGAATAATGTCTTAATGCAGACCAGCTGAGGAATTTCTCTTTCATAGGGCCTCCACTTATTGGATATGTGCTTTTCCCCCTGGAGGTTTGCTAAGGAGAACAGTTACTCATGGAGTTTCCAACCACAGACTGAGTCTGAAGTGCTTCTTCATCCTCATTGTTTTCAAAGAATTTGTGCCTCACAAAACCAAAATAGCAAGGGAAAATATGGTCCATTTTCTGCTTCCAGCAAAATCTATTCAGCCACTTTGGTGCTGGAAGTCATTCTCCTCCCACTCCTGGCAAATGCTATCCCAGTGGCTCCTCAGGTCAAGCCCCAGTGCTGGATTTTCAAAATGAAATGGGAGGGGGCAATCAGAAAGGCAGTGGGGGAGACCATCCCATGGCTTCTCACCTCACTGTAATCCCAGAACTTCCTTCTCAAAACACAAAGGTACCTCTTGTGACAATAAAGGAAGAAAGGATCATGGATTCACCCCTCAGCTCTGCTGATTAATGCGGGTCATGAGGGATGGAGAGGTTTGGAAGGGTGATCTGCTGATGGCCTCACAGGCCTGTGGATCTTAGGGTGGAGAGCTGTCCCATCTGGTGGAGCAGAACACAAGGCCCCAGGAAGGCCTAAATACTGATAATCACCCCAAACTGAAAATAAATGCTCAGCAATAGGGGAATGAATGATGAACACACCAGTAGCCCCCATACAAGGAGTTCTACTCTGCAATGAAAACAAATGAGCTACTAATCTCTGCAGTGACATCAATGAATGGCACACATATACTGCCCTACACTCCACAGCACCTGAGTTTCATTCGTGAAAGATTTGTTCTCTTGGGATGCAAATGCACTCTCCCTACAGACTTCTTCTTTTAAGTCAAGTTGACTGAGGTATGATTTACTTACAATAAAATATACCCATTTTAAGTGTATAACAAATGTAACACACCCACATAAGCACCACTCTAATCATGATTTAGAACATTCCTATCATCCAGAAAGTGTCCTCAGGTCCCTTTGACAGTGGTCCCCTCCCCATCTGCAGCTCCAAACAACAACTGATATGCTTTCTGAAATATTGATCCATTTTGCCTATTCTAGAACTTCATATAAATGGAGTCCAAGCGGCTCTCTCAGTCAACATTATGTTTGTGAGAGTCATCTATGTTGTCTGAGTGTCCGTTGTCCATTTTTTTTAAGATTTATTTATTTATTAGAGAGAGTGTGTGCAGGGAGGAGCAGAGGGAGAGGGAGAAAGAAACCTTCACAGACTCGTCACTGAGCATGCAGCTCGTTGAGGGACTCGATCTCCTGACCCTGAGATCATCACCTGAGCCAAATCCAAGAGTTGTATGCTCAACCGACTGCACCACCCAGAGGCCTCAGTTGTTCATTCATTTTTATCGCTGAACAGTATTCCATTGTATGGATGTACCTCAATTTGTGTGTTCAGTCACCTGGGGTTGGACTTTTGCATTGTTTTCAGTTTTTACCTACTGTGACTAAAGCTGATGTAAGGATTTGTGGGCAAGTCTTGTTGTGGACATGTGTTTCCATTCAGCATCTACCAACGAGAGGAATTGCTGGGTCAGACGGTAAATACCCGTCTCAATAGCTCCACATCCACACCAACACTTGCTATTGTCTTTTTGACGCTAGCCATCCTAGTGGGTGTGAAGTGGTACCTCCTTGTGGGTTTGATTTGCATCTCCCTAATGACTAATTAGATAGAGCATCTTTTCACATGCTTCTAAGTCATTTGTTTATCTTCTTTGATGAAACAGCTATTCAAACATGTTCCCCATTTTTAAAGATGAGTTGTCTTAGGTGTGCCCGGCTGGCTCAGTCAGAAGAGCATGTAACTCTTGATCCGGGGGTCGTGAATGTGAGTGCTACATTGGGCACAGAGATTACATTATTTAAAAAAAAATGTTTTAATGGGTTGTCTTACTGAGTTTGAAGAGGTTTTGAAATATAGACAGATTTTTTAGATGCAAGACCTCTATCAGATATTGTAATGGTTCTAATCTGGACGGCTTCACCCATTCAACAAACAAGTCCTTATAAGCACCTACCAACATCTTAGACTCTAGAGACAAGGAGATGAATAAAACAGAAACCCCGACCCCCCCCCCCCAAAGACTTGTGGTTTAGAGAAAGCCCCTGGTGAAGAACCCTGTAAAGCAAGGGGTTGGGATATCATGCTGTGGACAGCAGGAAGACCTTGAAGGGGCTGCCATAGTGGAGGGGAGTGGAGGGGCACTTCTGGGCAACCTTCCTGTCCAGAGAATTCATTTCAATTTTGTCCCAGATTTACCCCGCCGTGAGCCACTTCTGATTCCCCCACGACCTTGTTTTGTCAGGCTCACTTAATCATTTTTCCTCTGGCTCAGGAGGTAGAACCCTCTCCCTGCCTGCTTCTCGGGAACATGTAGTTCATAATCCTGTGACTTGTAGTCAGAGTAATACTATCTGCACTGCTGAGTGTGTTTTAAATTAAAGCGCCAGGGGATGTGGAGACGGTCATTAATTTTAAGTGCATCTATTGTTAGCAAATGATGTCACCGCTAAGCTCTCCAACTTGTCACAAGAAGTCTAGATGTATTTCGAGTTTCTGCAGCAGCAAGAACAGTTCCTGTTTTGCAGCACACAGGCTATGAATACTGTCTGCGTGCTGTCAGGAACAGAAGAGCTTTGGGTGCACATTTAAAATCATATTGGCTCGTAGAAGCAAACATTCTGTCCCAATGAGTCAATCAAACTTCATATCCTTTCTAGGTAGGAGAAATGGCAAGGAGCTGGCTGTTCGTAATTATATAAATGTCAACCTTTGTCCTTTGGAGGCTCCTCGAGGTAGAAAGTCATGTCCTATTTATCATACTGTTCCCTGCACCTTGTTCCAATTTTTTTTCTCATTTATTTATTGGGTCTCTCATAAAAGAATGTAAGTTTCTCAAGGACAGAAGCTACGCAATTATATCCCTGATAATGTCCCTGGAGTGTACTGAAGGTATAGTGTGTACCTGTTGATTCATTGAATAGAGCAGGGTCTACTTTTTGAAAAGGGGGAATAAAGGGTAAGAAGATTCTATAACCACCATTTTAGAATTATCTGGTAAAATTTTCTCTGCCAGCACTGCACCCAGAAGTCTATCACATGGGTGCCTATAACCTCAAATAATCACATTCATCCAAAGGTCAGAAAAACAGATTCTTTGTGTAGACTTCTTTACTGCAGAATTTACCAAGGGATGTTTTTCCTTGGGCAATCTCAGATTTGAGCAGGTGGGGCTGCAGAGGTACAGAAAAAAAATTTGTGATGAGTCTTCTTGTTATATTAAAACCCACATAACAATAGGACCAAAAAACGTGGGGAAGAATGTTTCAACATCCATCATCACACAATTCCAAGGTGATATTTTCATTTTTTCTTCTCCCTTTAGGAAGATGGTTTAAAGGATTTTTTGTTTTTAACTAAATGAGCTTAAAGTAATATGGCCACTATCGTTTTTGGTGATTAAACCAATGAACTGATACATGAAATTAGAATAAGGAAATGAATTCATACCTGAAATTAGAATAAGAAAATCGCCAAAGGTTATTTCAGATATTTGGTTCAGGGATTTTGCAAACCAACCAAACCCACCACCTGCTCAGTTTTATCTCATTCTCCATTCCCTTCCTTGTGATCACAGTTCAGTGAAACCTAATCAGAACTTGTGTCCATGTACAGCTTTCATGGAAGCCACTTGAAGACCAAGCTCCTTGGGTAGAAGCCCTGTGGTTTCCATGAATCTTCCAGAATCATCCATGGGCTTCCCAACCCCTGCACCCACTGGCAGCTGTCTGCTGGGGGTCAGAAGGACCAGGCTTGGAACTCACCATGTAGCAGCAGGACCAGCATCCTGTGGCCTTTCATGCACCCGGTGGCTTAGAACCACCCAGCTGTGGAATCCCCACCTGAGGGGAGACAGCACAGGTCACCAAGCGCCCAGAAGGGGTCCCTTGAGAACCTCCCCACACCTCCACACTTCTTCCTGAATGCCCTGCCTTGTCTTCTTCTCCACACTCATTTCTTCCCATCAGTCTTGGTATTGGGTTAGGAGAAACCAGTAACAACAGCCAATCAGAAGCCCCCCCCCCCAAAAAAAAAAAAACTGACAGCGTGGATCTGTTTGGAAATCCTTCATCCGACTGAAACCCTGACAGCAACACCAATGAACTCACTGACAGCCCAGCAAGCAACCGGACAGGGAGGAGACCTGTGACCAGAGAGGTATTCATGAATAGTCCCCAATGTCGCTTACTGTCCCGGGGGTCTTCCTGGTCCTGCTCCTTCTCCAAGGTGCCCTTGGGCTCCCCCAGCCCAGCCATCTCCCAAGTCGGGCAGCCACAGATGCAAAAAATGGTCCAGCAGAGAAGTAAAAGGGGGTGGGGGAGATGGTGAGCAGGAGTCGAGGAGAAATAGTTGCTTGTGCAGGTTGGAGCGCTTATTTTTCTTTCTGCAGATTTAATGGCAGGAAAATCCTGTATCAGATAAGGATTAACAGAGATGAAAGAATGTGTCTGCCTTTCGAATCACCAAAGCCAGTGACAGATTTCGCTGACACACCAATCAGCTTTATCCCCAGGCCTTGGCCTCTCCATCTGCCGGGCCCCTTTCTCTCCTTAAACCCTCCGCAGACCCCACCTCCTACCTTGACCCCAGCCCCAACCCCCAAGCAAACGTGCAGCCAGAAACTGGCTCCCTGCCACCCAAACGGCATTATCAGCATTTTTGAACAAGGACACGTTACATAACTTGGGAGAGGTGGGGAAGGATAGGACAGCTTGAAATAATGATGTTCTCCCAAAATGCAGGCTGCTCACTTCCTTTCTTTGCAGTGGCTGATGGCTGATAATCCAAAAACAGACGGTGGAGACCGTCCTTCACTGCAGTAAGGCGAGAATCCCGGCTTTGGGGTTGAGGCCGTGCTGGCCACCTCCGAAGGCGGCAGGTCTAGAGGTCATTTCCAGAACCCATCAGGACTCAGTTAGGACTCACTATTCAGAGTGTCTCCTCCTGGGAAGCAGAGCCCAGGAGCAGCAGTAGCGGCAGGGCACCGGTTAGGAACGTGGCATCCCAGCACTCCCAACCCCCTCACCCCAGACCTCTGGAATCAATATGGGCATTTTCACCAGATCCCCGTGCTCAGTAAATCCCTGGTTTAGGGGAGTGGAGGTGGCAGTTCAGGTGCCCCCCACATTCTTCCAGCCCCAGCGGGCTTGGCTGTAGGGTCCAGCCCTCTGCTCTGCTGGGACTGACCTGGAGGTACCCAGGGTTTAGAATCACCCGGCTGTGTGATCCCTTACCCAAGGGGAGACAGCCACGGCCTGGCTGGCCCGGCTGCGTCCGCCTGGTGTTGGCTGTGCCAATGCCGATGGATGGCAGCCTGGAGTTCTCTTCCCACGACCTGGGCTCGGGTGTGAATCCAGATGATTGCAGCTGCCGTGCCTGGAGAATTTCTGTTTTCTTCCACTTGGGCCTTGTAAGCCAATATATGGCTGAACCTGTCTGAACCTCTGCTGGGAAGGAAACCATAGTGAGGATGGAGTAGAAATGCGGGTAGTTGAAGCCCTGCAGATGAAGCCCCTGCCCAGGCTGGAACGTGGTTGTGAGAAAAGCCTGTCCCCATCCACAGTCCTTGCCTGTGTCTTACTGGGCCCACCTCGCCTTCAGCCTTCTCCAGCCGAGTGGGCCTGTTGCTCTGGGCCAAGGATCTTCCTGAGGAAGGCCTTCTCTACCTAGGAAATCGGACATTTCTCCCGAGTGGAAAGTGAGGAGCAATCAGAGACTTTCTCGGCGGGGAAAGGAAAGGACTCAACCACCAGGTTGGCCAGTACCACGGAACCCCAACTGGGGAACAAGCAGCCTTGTGATCAAAATCCCTGTTCCCACGGGGTTAAAAGCAAGGAGGGAAGGGTGGTCACAGGAGGTGCAACTGACTAGCATGCCCTGGAGGAGAAACTTTGATGGGACCTTGCTATCCAAAGATCGCTGATAGCCTGGCAGTTTGCACCGATGTTCACCATGTTGCAATGCAGTCGGTAGCTGATAAGAGGCAGGAAAAGGGAGGAGAAGTATGTAAGTGAGTGAAACAGAAGTGGCCCAGGAAACACTGCTTTGCAAGGTGGCCTTCTGGGAAAGCTGCCATCATCAGCAGAGGAGGGGTGGGAAGCCCTGGCGCTTCTTTGTCATTTCTGCTCCCGCCCCGCACAGGGACCCAGCAAGAGGCCACTAGTGAAAGGAAAAGACAAAAATTCCTCCTGTGGATTCCCGGGTTCAGACCTTCAGTGGTCTCCTCTGGGCATTCTCAGACCGGGCTCAGATACTAAACCAGATTCTATTTCTCTGCCTCAGACACCTCCTGCTTGCACATGCAGACACACCACCACATGGAGACAAGACTATTCCTTGGGGACAGAGCGCACGGACATGTTAAGCTTGACTCCAAGTGAAACAAAGCAAGGTGCCCTGTTTCCCTTTTTTAAGTTTTTATTTTTATTTATATAATCCCTACACCCAACATGGGGCTTGAACTCACGACTCGGAGATCAAGAGTCACACACTTTTCCGACTGAGCCACCCAGGCGCCCCAAGGTGCCCTGCTTCATTTCATATGAGGCAAATGAGACACACTCCCAGTAGAGCCCTGGGAGGAACTGTGGCAATCGTTTCATTCAATGCCTTTATTTACAGATGAGGAACCTCAGGCCCAACTGCAGAATGAAAGGTCCTTACGTTTGGTTAGGGTCCCCTCAAAAGCAGATCCTGAGATGAAGATATAAATGGAAGTACAGTCAACCCTCAAACAGCATGGGTTGGAAACATGCAGGTCGACTTACATGAGGATTCTTTTCCAACAAATCCACTATGGTACTGGAAATGCATTTTCCAGGGCAGCCCGGTGGCTCAGGGGTTTAGCGCCCCCAGGGCGGGATCCTGGAGACACACATCAGGCTCCCTTCATGGAGCCTGTTTCTCCCTCTGCCTGTGTCTGTGCCCCTCTGTGTCTTTCATGAATAAATAAATAAAATATTTTTAAAAATGTATTTTCCTTATGATTTTCTTAACCACGTTTTCTTTTCTCTAGCTTATGTGGCCAAAATACAGTATAGAATGCATAGCACATACAAAATTGGTGTTCACGGACTGTTATGTTCTCTGTAAGGCTTCTGGTCAACAGTACACTATTATTGGTAGTAAGTTTGGGGGGGTAGTCAAAAGTTATACGTGGATTTTCCGACTGCTCATAACCCCCATGTTGTTCTAAAGATCAGCTGTGCTTGATTTGGGAGGTAGTCCTTGGAAGCACCAGCAGGAGAGTGGGGAAGTCGGTGGAAATCAATGATGTGAACAGGCAAATTGGCACTGTGGACAAGCAGAGCCTAATCCCGTGGCAAACTCTGCTCAGACGGTAGAGAGCACATATCTCAGAATTATCCCAGCTGCAGGGCAGGGAGCCGGGGCATTTATCCACCAGTATCCACCTTGGTAGAAGGCTGCTCCCAGAGGCGATGAGGAGCTGCTGATTCTCCAGCAGTCTCTGGCTACCAGGCATAATGATGTAGCCGCACTGATTCCTAAAGACACTACTTGGGGCGCCTGGACTGAGCCCATTAAGCATCTGACCATATGGCTCAGGCCATAATTTGGGGGACCTGGGATGCAGCCCCACATTGAGCTCCCTGCTAGGGAGTCTGCTTCTCCCTCTTCCTCTGCCCCTCCCCTCCCTGTGCTCTCTCTCTCTCTCCAATAGGTAAATAAAATCTTAAAAAAAAAAAAAAAAAAAAGGAAGACAGAAACTCCTTCCCAGAGTGACCTCTTACCCCAAATCAAGGGGCAGAATTCCTCATGGAAGGTGGGAGTAGCTAAGCTTCTCCAATCTGGATTTGACAAAGAAGTGCCAGTTACCAAGGTGGCATGGCACGAGGAGGCATGCTGGGATTTTTTGCTCAATGCCCAGCTGCCCTGGGGTGGGCTGTAGGGTCTCCTGTTCTGATAGGAGAGATTGCTTCTCAGGGCCCTCCCCCCCCCCAGCCGGCGGCCCCACCCTACATGGTACAGTGATACCTGTTACTCAGAGGACGCAGACTTCACTTCCAATCTCTCTGCACTGTGGTCACAATTCACAGACACTCTGACCCTGGACGGCTGGTCCCCCAGCCTTTGCTCCTTTCTTCCCTCACTTCTCCATGTGCTGAAGTTCCAACCTTCCTCGCAGGCTTAGTACAAGTGCTACTTCCTCTCAGAAATGAGCCCCTTCCTGGCACCCTCCAGGGTTTCGTTTATAGTGTTTGGTCCAGGACGTGTCTGATCCAAGTCGCCCTCCCACAATGCCAAGATCACTGGGCAAGATGGAGGGAGACTCAGGCTGAGGAGTCATGGGGCCCTGGAACCTCAGAACTCCGTGTCCAACAGATTCTGAACCCACTTTTCTTAATCCATCCTGCTGAGGGTAGACTGTGTCACTACTGTGTATGCTCAAGAAGTGGCCTCTTAAGTGGCAGCTGTTTGCACACGAAGATGTGTAGGGGAAAGGACCCTTGTGGTGTGGGATGGACCCAGGCTGGGAAGAGAAGGAAGCCACACCACCCAGGCCATAGCTGGCACCAATCTCTCTGCCACCAGTTCCAGTTCAGAAATGCTAAAAAATGTAAGAATACTGAACTTGAACCTGGCAATTGTTATGGAGGTATCCGTCAAGATGGGAGGATAGAATATAGTTAACACTTGGTTAGCTTGATTCGTAACTTTTATATACTCAGGCATACGGCATGAAGTTCTCTATGTATACCCTTGCCCTAGGTCCCACAAACATTAGGGGTGAGCCTCTGTTTGGCAGACAGGAGGAGGTGCACAAATGTTTGCTAATGGAGTTCATGTGACAATTTGTGGGGAAGTTATAGAAAGAGAACTGAGGTGACAGCCTTTGCCCTCTGGCTTCGCCTTTTTCTCTGACTTACTGGGTGGTCTTCGGAAAGACACTCTCACCTCCCATGCAGTCTAGTACTGGAAACATTCCAGAATCTAGTCCAGACCATCAATCTTCAAGTGAGGAGATGGAAGCCCACAAAGGTCAAGTGACCTGCTCCCCAGGGTGACAGGTAGAGGGGAAGCTAGGACCTTGTCCCCTTGCCTCCCAGTCCTTGGGCTTTTCTGGGACCCTAGCAAGACAGGGAAACAAAAGATCCCTATCCCCATGGCCACTCCTGCTGCCTGCAGGAGGAGGGGGAGGTAGCCACTGCACTTCTTGCCAGGCACCCCCTAAACTACCTCGACTGAATCTATTCCACCGCTAAAGCGCCTAACTCCTTTGTTCTCTGTTAGCAAATTGCCCTCTCCTCTCACTTCCAGCCTTCCAACCAAAACCCCCAGAGCTGTGATCAGCTTGGGCTCCGGGGCCTCCGTCCTGTAATTGGGGGGAAGGGAGAGGCAGAGAAAATAGTGCCTTCGTTCCGAGTGACGTCGCCCCAACTGCAGGCCCGGTGCAGACTCGCGCCCCCTTCCATCCCGCGGTCGGGTCGCAGGGCGCGCCACCGCAGCTATGGGAGGTGGGGGCAGGCAGCCGGCAGCGAGTCATGGGTCTGGACGTTTCAGCCCAACCCCTCCCTCCCCCCTCCCCCCTCCTCCTTTCTCCCCCTCCCCCTTTCCCCCCCCCTCCCCGGGCGTGGGAGAACTAGTTCAGCTCGTTAGCCCCGGTTGGCAACCACGCGTGACACAGTGGTTTTTACCCCTTAAGGTCACGTCCTTGCGAAACCTCTGCGGCTCCTGCCTTCGACCCCCTCTCCCGGCTCCTCCCGGGGGAAAGAGGCGGAGCAGCTGGGCGCGCGGCCCCGCCCCCGCCGAGACCCGCCCCTCCCAGCGTGGCCGCCAGAGGGCGCCCGGGCTCCGGAGCCCCGGCGGGCGGCTCCCAGGCCCCAGCCCCCACCTGCTCCCCGCCCCCGCCCCCGCCGCGCCGCTCTAGGCAGCAAGGCCCGCGAGGCTGCGGCCCGGGAAAGTCCCAGGGCGTGTGGGTGCCGGAAACGTTAGTCACGCACCTGGAGCCGCGGAGCGCCCCGCTGGTAGGGGTGCCAGGGCAAGGGCCTGATTTGCCGAAGGGCACACCCGTGGGCTGGTTTCCCAGTGCCGTGCCCTCGTGACTAGGCCACGTAGCTCTGATGGTGGCTGATACCCTGCGTGCTCATCTGTGCACTAAGAGCTGGCCCAGGGTCCCTTACTGCCACTACATTCAACAAACGCTGCCCGCTGCCCAAAGATCTACACCTCCTTGGAGCCTCTTTTGAAATAATCGCTCTTTTACATCGCGTCCAAAGTAGGTCTCTCTTCATTTCCCACTAAAACCAGAAAAGGTTGCTTCCCTAGCCAGGGGCAGGCAAAGTACAACACGATCCTGGAATATCTTAGTATTTTTTTTAAGATTTTATTTATTCATAACAGACACACAGAGAGAGAGGCAGAGGGAGAAGCAGGCTCCATGCAGGGAGCCTGACATAGGACTCGATCCCAGGTCTCCAGGACCACACCCTGGGCTGAAGGCAACACTAAACCGCTGAGCCACCAGGGCTGCCCGTATCTTAGCATTTTAAAAGACAAGCCATAGAAGGTACTCGGGCAGAAGGAAAGTTGAGTGGGTCCACAGCCCAAATACAGGACAAGCATCAACAAAAATAGTGACCGTTGGGAGACCCGAGTGGTTCAGTGTTGAGCGTCTGTCTGCCTTTGGCTCAGGGCTTGATGCCAAGGTCCTGGGTCCCACGTAGGGCTCCCCACAGGGAGCCCGCTTCCCCCTCTGCCTTTGTCTCTGTGTCTCTTGTGAATAAATAAATAAAATCTTTAAAAAATTTTTTATTTAAAAAATTTTAAAAAGAAAAAATACTGACTTTCATGAATTGGAATGCATCAAATCAACTAAATGATGTTAAATCCATGAGTTCATAATGATACTTAAAGAAACACTTTCAGCAGCAGCTTTGGAGGTTACTAAAGCATTATTTTGAAACGTGGTAACTAAAGGGAAAGAATCAAGCATTTATCTTGCCTTTCCTTTATGAACTATATTTTACAATAACCAAATGCACTAGCTGATGAGGGAGAGTTTTCCTTTGTAAAAGAATCACAGCTAATAAATCCAGAAGTGACAGAATGAGGAAATGTCTACATTGCAGTGAAATCATGAATCCTACTGATCATCCTTGACATGCCTCCAAAATGGCACAAGCAGACAGTAGGTGCCTCCTGATGTGACCTAATAGTACACAGCCCTATCACCGAATTGCAGCCAAAAAAGAAAACCTGAAGCTAATCAAGCCTCCAGATCTAGCTACTATTTAAAGAAATATGAAGGATGAAGAAATATGTTAAAAGACATCAAAGATGCAATCAGCTAAATATAGACTGTGGAAAGTTCTACAGGGCAAATGATCCAATTTTTCCAACAAATTAACGGAATAGGGGAGGAGGAGAAGGAAGGGAGATCTGTTAGTAAAAGAAACTTACAAGATGTCAAACAATGCATCTTTGGACAATTTTGAAACAATCAGTAGAAACAAAATATAGACTATTAGGTAATATACAGAATTAGCTTTCTTTTGGGTGTGATAAGGGTATTATGTCCTATTTTTAATGTTCTTATGCATTAGGAAAAAATATAGAAGTATTTATGGTGAAATTATATGTCTGGGATTTGCTTTAAAATATTCCCACAAAACAAATGGAGGGGAGAATTGAAATAGAAATAGCAGAAAGTTGGGGTGCCTAGGTGGCTCAGTCTGTTGGGCATCCGACTCTTGATCTCACCTCAGGTCTTGATATCAGGGTCATGAGTTCAAGCCCCACAAAGCACTGGGCTCCACATGTGGAGCCTACTTCAAAAAAAAGGCAGAAAATTGACAACTAGAAACTGTTGATGAATACATGAGGTCTCTAGACTTTGGAGTGTGTTTGAAAATTGTTCATAATGGGGTGCCTGGGTGGCTCTGTCAGTTAAGCATCTGCCTTCAGCTCAGGTCATGATCCTAGAGTCCTGGGATCAAGCCCCGAGAATTGGGCTCCCTGCTTAGCTGGGAGATTGCTTCTCCCTCTCCCTCTGCTGCTCCCCCTGCCTGTGCTCTCTTCTCTCAAATAAATTTAAAAAAATTATTCATAGTGGCTTTTTAAAAAGTATGCTCCTCATTTGACCTCTTTCGGATATACAGCTAAAGGTATGTGGTGGGAAGAAAATTTTCTGTCTCTGTATTTTCTTCCGTGCATTCCTATTAAGTTTCCTACATTTCCTTCATTTGAAATGAAAATAACCTATAAGGAGTGGAATAATTAGCAAGCATTTCTCCCTTTTTTGATCTAGAACAGTTCCATATATAACCCAGAACTCAAAATGGTCAAGGAGGAAACAGAATGAGAACTTCTGAGTTTTGTGGCCCATTCGATTTACTGTCTGAGGTTTTTTGTGGTTTTTTTTCTTTGTTGTCATTTGTTTGTGTAGATAACCTTAGGAGATGGCTTATAACAAGCAATCATTTCTTATGGACCCCAAAATGTGCTGTTTTGGCTCAGATACCTAGCGTGTGAAGGTATGATCAAATTTGTGCTCCTCGTTTAAAGCCTGTGAATGTCAATTCTTGGTGGAAGCAAAGGAGGAAGGCCGAGCTCCCCTTATATTTCACTTTCCTCTTTTGTAAAATGGAGCTGTTTTACTTCTTCCTAGTAGAGTTATTATAAGGGCTAATTTAAGCTTGTGGAAGCACTTTTAAAGCAGATCCTAAGATGTATAACCATGCTAGGGAAGTGAAAACTATCATTAATATATTTTAATCATCACATTAAATACCCACATAGACACACCCACCTCTTCTTCATTCAGGCAGATTTTTGCAAAGGGGTAATTAATTCTGATGATGTCATGACCACAGATCCCTGCTTTCATCCTGAAAGCTGCAGTTTCCAAATGCTTATTAAGTCCTCCTTAGACTTTTAAAACATACTCACAAAGCACAGATTCTCCAACATCTAAGTGAAAGCACGCTGGAAAGAGAACTCTTTTGCTTTGGAAACAGAGTGAATGAACACTAGAAGGAGCCATCTTGTCGGCAAGCCTGCCAAAGCCCCAGAGGGCAGCGGGAATAAAATGAAACGCTGAGATTACATGTTTGGAAAATCACCTTGCCTGCTACCAAAGTGACCCCCCAGAAACCTGCACTTGCCTTTTAAGTCCTCCCCAGGAGGCGAGGAGCTACAGGATTCCTGCCTCCTGGCCCCTAGCAAGGCATGACTGGCGACTTTTCAGCCCTTCAGCGCCAGGCGCTCCGCAAACTAGCTGACCAGCGCATCGCTAACGCAGCCGCCAGCTCCGGGGACGCAGCCCTTTGAGATGCTAATGATGGTGTCAAATTCCGTGGCGGTGGGAAACCCCGTGTCCTCTTCCAGTATCTGTGCGGAAGCGCCGGATGCCGGGGTGCGGCAGGGGAAGGGTGCGTTTCACCTAGTGACTTCCGGTTCTGATTTCCGGCTTGCTCAGAAGGCTCTGCCACCCACTTTGCACGTTTTCTCTATTTTCTCTCCACTCCACGTCAACCCGAAGATGTGATAAAGCCCCTTCTCCGCAACCTCCCCAAAACCCTACTCGCCAAGGCTGCGGTGAATGTGGGCAGGCTCTTGCTCAGGATTTGGAGGTAGCACCCCATTGCTACCTCCGAAGAAGAACACAGAGGAGAGTTTTTAAGACACAATGGTTGATACTCACCCCCACCCCCTACCCCCCGCTATATATTTTCCCGTCACCCCCCTTCCCCTTTCCTGGCTGGGTCCCAGCCAGGTCTCCAGCTCAGCCCCACCTCCAGCCATTCAGCGGGCCACCTCCTTTGTTCCTCTCCTCAGCAAACACTGCAAAGCCCCCAAATTCTCACTCTTTTCTTATGCTAAAGTGGTCTGGCTCTCTTTGTCTCATTCCCAGGTGGCGGTAGCCCTGCTCTCTTTCTACTGTCACAGTGGCCCATCAATCAGCTTGCTTTTCTAAACAAAGACTGCTGAACCCCCAAAAGAATTCTGTTCTGTATCACTCAGGAATGCTTTTCAGAAATTAAGAATTTCTGCAGCGACTAACAAAAAATAAAAAAATAAAAAAGAATCAGTCTAATAATGCTTCATATCAGTCACCAAGTTGGATGACAATGCAGAAAAGCATCATGATTTTTCAACCATTAAGATGAACATTAAATTGAACATGAAAATCTTTCCTCATACAGATTCCCCCAAGGTCATCTCTAACTAAGGTCATTTTATAAATATCATATCAGAAGCAAGTTCTCTGTGGTTTCCTTGGATTTAAGATTTTTGTGGAAACAACAGTACTCCACATGAAAGATTCTCACAAAGACTGAAGAGTATTATTTCACTTAAGTGGATTATCAAGCAAACCTCTGGCCCTCCATAGTTCTAGTACAGTGGGTGTCCGCAGGTGATGTGTCACAAATTTGGAGATGCTTAGCCAACCTTTTAGGAACTATCCATTGAGCTGACTTGGAATATATATAAATAAGAATATTATCATTTAGTTTTACTGGAAACTTATCTCATTCCAAAAGGGATTCTAGTAGCATACAACACTAATAATAATAATAATAATAATAATAATAATAATAATAATACATTGGGTAACTACAGTAAGATTTTTCTAACCAAAGAAAAATTGGACAGAACCAGAAAAGAACACAAGACAGGAAAAAGATGAAGCTAAGGTTAATACCTAAAATTCATGACAGAAGGTTACTTGTCCAGCAGCCCAAGCAAAGATAAAAATGCAATCAATTCCACTGTTTCTAAGGAAAATTTTCTCCTCCAGGTATACAGACATATCGACACTGCAATATTTAAAAACAAGGGGAAGGGGCAGCGGTTTGGCGCCGCCTGCGGCCCAGGGTGTGATCCTGGAGACTGTGGATCGAGTCCCACATCAGGTTCCTTGCATGGAGCCTGCTTCTCCCTCTGCCTGTGTCTCTGCCTCTGTGTGTGTGTGTGTGTGTGTGTGTGTGTGTGTGTGTCATGAATAAATAAATAAAATCGTTGAGAAAAATAAATAAATAAAAAATAAAAACAAGGGGCACCTGGATGGTTCAGTGCTTAATGGTCTGCCTTTGGCTCAGATCGTGATACTGGGGACCTGAGATGGGAGTCCCACAGGGAGTCTGCTTCTCCCTCTGCCTATGTCTCTGCCTCTCTCTCTCTGTGTCTCTCATGAATAAATAAATAATAAAATAAATATAACTACAAAATAAAACAGCCTTCAAAAACATCTCTCTGTAATCTCTAAAGAATATAGTAAAGAATTAAACAGGGCTACTTCTTATTATACTCTTCAACATGGATGGAGGGCATAATGCCAAAGCAAGTTCCCATAAACATCACGCTACAAATGCCCACTGTGATGGGGGAACGGTTACACAGCTCTTTGTGGATCAAACCACAAGATTCGAACATGAGCTTAGTACATTCCTTTTTCTTTTAAAGATTTTATTTATTTATTTGAGAGAGAGAATGAGAGAGAGCACCGGCCAGGGGAGAGGCAGGGGGAGAAGGAGAAGCAGACTCCCCACTGAGCAGGGAGGCCCATGCAGGGCTTGATCCCAGGACTCTGGGATCATGACCTGACCTGAAGGCAGACGCTTAACCGACTGAGCCACCCAGGTGCCAAGCAGAGTACATTCTAACATCACCAAAAGATAAGTCTGATGGGAAAAAAAAAAAGTAAAATGAATCAGTAAATATTTTAAGAAACAATTGGTACAGATTGAATTTTATTTATTTTATTTTTAAGATTTTATTTATTTATTCATGAGAGGCATAGAGAGAGAGAGAGAGAGGCAGAGACATAAGCAGAGGGAGAAGCAGGCTCCATGCAGGGAGCGGGATGTGGGACTCGATCCCGGGTCTCCAGGATCAGGCCCTGGACTGAAGACGGCGCTAAACCACTGAGCCACCAGGGCTGCCCCAGATTGAACTTTAATAATATCTAGCAACCATACATGATTAGGGGTGGGAGTGCAGAGAATAAAGTTTCCCAAACTAGGCTTTTAACATTCCTGTGTGAGAAGTCAGAGTATCCCAGGTTAATAATAGAAGTAAATGCTAGAACTAGAAAGTTGTGTAAAAGCATAATACATCAAAAATACTAGAAAACAGATGAGTTATATCAGTTTTGTTCTGATACAATTTCAAAGGAAACACAAAGTTTAAAAGTACCCTCTATAGGGGCACCTGGCTGGCTTAGCCAGCGGAGCGTGCAACTCTTGACCTTGGGTCTTTTTTTTTTTTTTTTTTTTTTTTTGCTCAGGCCCCATGTTGGGTATAGAGATTACTTAAAAATAAAACTTAAAAAAATACAGTACCCCATATAAAAGTCCATAAATTAAAAGAGAAAACAGATAAAAATTGACATACATTTAAAGGGAAAAAAATAAATTTGAAAAGAAATAGGATTTGGTAAATTTTCATCAGTTAATGTATTAAGTGTAAACAGGCTGAATTCTCCTTAGAAAAAGAAGGCAGCTCATTGACTGTTAAAATAACAAAATCTAACCACATGTTGCCTATGAGAGATATACACACCAAAAAAAAAAAAAAATCAACAGAGTAGCAGTGTAAAGGGATATGCCTATAAGAACAGAAGAAGAGCAAGGATTACTATTTTGGTAGCAAGTAAAGCAGATGTCAGAGTAAAAGACAGCACAATAAATAAATAAGGTCATGGTCTAATGACCAAATGTACATTAAATCATGAAAATCAAGAAATACCAAATGTATGTGTTACAAAAACTATTGCAACAAAGTCCAGGAAAGACAAAGGACAAAAAAGCAAGAAGAAATAAAAACAACTATTATTTTATTTTATTTTGTTTTATTTTAATTGATTTATTTTTTAAACAACTATTATTTTAATTGGAACCCTCAACATTTCATTTGGGGAAATAATAGACAAAGAATAAATTGGAGGGACGCCTGGGTGGCTCAGTGGTTGAGCAGCTGCCTTTGGCTCAGGGCGTGATCCCGGGGTTCTGAGATCGAGTCCCGCATCAGGCTCCCCACAGGGAGTCTACTTCTCCATCTGTCTATGTCTCTGCCTCTCTGTGTCTCTCATGAGCAAATAAATAAAATCTTAAAAAAAATAAATTAGAAAATACTGTATGACTGAATAACTCATTTAATAAAAATTGGGAGGAAGTACTCACTAAATTCCAGGGCTTGTGCTAGAAGACAGCTCCATAAACAGTAATGAGTTTGGCAGACATGTGGAGAAAGTTAAGCTGGGACAGGGTAATATAGTCCTTTCCAAGTATACAAAGATCATACCAACCGCAAACACGCAAAAAATTATGATCCTGTATTGGACCACAAAGACTCATTCTTTTCATTAATTTAGCACACATCAAGAGTTTTTTCGACTTATTAGATTTGGAATTCACAGAAAGGCAGAAATACCATCCACCAGATGGTCAAACCACAAAGCATTAATGTTTTTTTAATAACAAAAACAAAATGCCGATCACATAGGAATGTTTTGAAACACTCAAATGTTCTCTTTCGTAGTGCTTGGGTTACACGGGAAATCCAGAACACATGTAGTGGACATCTGTTGTTTTTGCCTGGCCCCATGTCTTCTCAGTTACTACAAGGGTAACAGGTCATCTCTTTCTTTGGGGAACTTCCCCTCCCCCACTCTGCATGACTTTGGTGGAACTGCCAATCCCCTGGTGCTGTGATGAGGAGGTGACCCAGATGGCCAGAGTAACTCATCCTCATAAAGAAGGTGAATTCTCCTAGATTGGGCATGTAATCCAAGCAGGCCAATTACAGCCCTTTTCAAGGAGTGACACGGACACTGGGGAGAGTCATGATAAATTCTCCAGGATTTTGAAGGTTAAGGACATAAATCTAGTGACCCTGGTAACCATCTCAATGGCCACATGGAGAGAGTCTACCTGGGATTGAAACCCACACAAAGAAAATAACTAAGATATGGGAGTGAGTGGGTCAGAGTCCTAATAATATTGCTTGGACCCCTAGATCCAGCCATGCCCGAAGTGAGATCCAATTGCTAGACCCAAGAAATTCTCCTCTCTCTTTTACGAAATCGTGGTAAAATATATAGAACACAAAATTTACCATTTTAATTCTTTTTGGAGTACAATTCAGTGGATTAAATATACTCACATCACTGTATAGGCATCACCACTATCCTCCAGACTTTGTACATCATCCCAAACTGAAACCCTGTATCCATTAAATAACAACTCCCCTTTATCTCCTCCCCTCAAGAAATTCTCTTGAGGCTTAAACTGTTTCAGTTTGATTTCTGTACCTCTTAATCAAAAGAGTCAACTGATACACTTGGTAAGAGAGTATTTGTTAAACAATGAAAACAGTATAATATATACAATTATCATATATAACAAGAACTATAAAAGTATTCACACTCTTTGGCACAGTAACTTTATTCTGGGGAATACATGCCAAAGATTCCACACATATACACAGAAAAAAAAAAAAATCTACTGAATAAAAGCATGCAGGCTACTCAGAATAGTGAAATATAAAAACAATATGATATATGACAATATGGGTGACAACTAAGCAAAGATTTAATGGTATGTGCAGACCATCTAAAAACATGAAAATGGGGCAGCTCAGGTGGCTCAGCGGTTTAGCGCCGCCTTCATCCCAGGGCGTGACCCTGGAGACCCCGGATTGAGTCCCACATTGGGTTTCCTGCGTGGAGCCTGCTTCTCCCTGCGCCTGTGCCTCTGCCTCTCTCTCTGTCTCCTCTCTGTGTATTCTCATGAATAAATAATAAAATCTTTAAAAATAATAATAATAATAAATAAAAACATGAAAATGTTATACAAAAGAATATGAAGTGAAACAAGAGAGAAGGCATGCACTGGTAAGTGTATAGGGATGAAACGTACCAATGCTGATTCCTTCATCTTATTTTTTGTTTTTTATTTATTTATTCATGAAAGACAGAGAGAGAGAGAGAGAGAGAGAGGCAGAGACACAGGCAGAGGGAGAAGCAGGCTCCATGCAGGGAGCCCGATGTGGGACTCGATCCGGCGACTCCAGGACCACGCCCTGGGCCCAAGGCAGGCGCTAAACTGCTGAGCCCCCCAGGGATCCCCTGGTTGCTTCATTTTGACTAAAGTACCATGTACATTATGCAAGATGCTAATATCAGGGGAAGCTTGGTGAAACGTGCATGAAAACTCTGTAATAGCTCTGTAACTTTTCTGTACAACTGAAGTTATAAAATCAAAAGCTTTACAAAAAATTATAGATGGGGGTGCCTGGCTGGCTCAAGTAGATAGCATGCAACTCTTGATCTCAGGTTGTAAGTTCAAGCCCTGTGTCGGGTGCAGAAATTACTTAAAAAATAAAATCTTTGGGGTGCCTAGGTGGCTCAGTTGATTAAGCGTCCAACTCTTGATTTCATGCTGGGTGCGGAGCCTGCTTAAGATCCTCTTTCTCCCTCTGCCCCTCCCCCAGCTCCTGCTCGCACACACTCTCTAAAAAAATACATACATATATACATAAAATCTTTTTTTTTGGTAAGGTTTTATTTATTTATTCATGAGAGACACAAAGAGAGAGGCAGAGATATAGGCAGAGGGAGAAGCAGGCTCCCCACAGGGAGCCCAATATGGACTCGATCCCAGGACCCAGGATCCCAACCACTAAGCCACCCAGGTGCCCCAAATCTTAAGAAAAGAAAAAAAAACTACAGAGCTAGCAGTGATTCCCAAATGTTTTAGTCTCAGAACCCCTTTGCACTCTTAAAAATTACTGAGGACCCAGAGCTTTTGTTCATGTGGGTTATAGCAATCAATATTTACTGTGTCAGAAATTAAAGCTGAGAACTTTTTAAAATATGTATTCATATATTTATTTAAAATGAGAATAAGAGGGGCACCTGGGTGGTTCATTTGGCTAAGCGTCTGCCTTTGACTCAGGTCATGATCCCACGGTTCTGGGATTGAGCCCCACATTTGGCTCCCTGCTCGGTGGGGAGTGTGCTGCTCTCTCTCCCCGCCTGCTTGTGCTCTCAAATAAATAAAATCTTTTTTAAAAATGAGAATAAGAAACCCATTACATATTAACTTAAATCATATACTTTTATGGGGGAAAAAACTGTATTTTGCAAAACACACAAACAAAATAGCCAGAAAATTGGCATTGTTTTACACTTTTGCAAATCTCTCGTGTATGGCTTAATAGAAAACAGCTGGATTCTCCAAGCGCTCTGCCCTTCAATCTTTTGTGTTAGCAAACATACATAGCCCTTGGAAAACTCCACTGTATACCAGAGAGAGAATGAGAGGGGAAAAGGCAAACAATGTCTTAGTATTTATGAAAGTAGTTTGAACCTGGTGGGAGCCCTGAATTGCACTACAGAGGAATGGATTAAACAATAAGACTGCTTTTCATTCGATTCGTTGTTCAATAAAATTGCTTAAATTAGAGTGTTTTTTATATTAAAAACCAAATCTCCTGCAGGAGGCTAATTAAGCATCGCTGCCAAGAGGCCAGCAGCTTCTGCTCCAGCTTGTATTTCTGCATCTCTCCTGCAATAGAACAAGACTCCTGCCCTGGTTGCCAAGGATGCCCTGTCCCCACGGGAAAGCCCTGGTCACCAATCAGGCTCCAGCAGATGTCCACACAGAATTTTTAAGTGCAATGCTAAGCAGCTGGTGCTGAGGTCATGCATGGGAAGAGAGGCTAGCCTGCTTGGAACGTATTTGTGGGCTCACATGAGGACACTGAGCTCCTGGGGCTCCAGTGCGCCAACGTGCCCCAGCCTGCATTCGAGGATTTGTGGCCAACGGGGCACCACTGGCTGGGACATGCTACCCCAGCTCTGCCAAGCACTGCCTTCTAACTATCTGTTAATTCTTTTCTTTTTCTTTAACATTTTATTTTTAAATAACTGCTGCACCCAACGTGGGGGCTCGAACTCACAATCCCGAGATTAAGAGTCCCATGCTCTACCGGCTGAGCCAGCCAGGCACCCCTACCTGTTTATTTTTTATATCAACCAGGTTTGGGTCTGTATTTTTTATTGAAGTGTAGCCTATATATGGAAAAGTGCACAAATGATAAGATACAGCTCCATGAATTCCCACAAACTGAGCACATCCTTGTAGCCCTTACCCCAGGAGCTCCCTGGTGGAGTCCATTTCCAATCAAAGCCCATTCGCCTCCTTACATGACCAGTATCCTGACTACTAACACCATAAATTAGCTTTGCCAGTGTCTATACATAAACAGAATAAACTACACATTCTTTTGTGTGTGGCCTCTTTTATTCAATGTCATATCTGTATGAGTTTCTAGGCGCACATTCAGTGTGGTTCATTCATTCTCATTGCTGGGTAGTAAGCATTCCATTGTATGAATATACCACAATTTGTTTATCTATCCTCCTATAGATGGACATCTGGGCTATTTCCAGTTTGGGGCTACTATGAATAAGCTGCCACGAATGTTCTTGCAGAAATCTTTTTGTGGAAACACTGGCTGGTTTTAAATTTAAACTTACCATGGCCATGGTGCTTGTTTTTTTTTAAACTCCAACTATAATGTGAAATGTTATAATGTGAAAAGCAGAAGCTGCCTTCCCCATCTCTGCCTCCTTTCAACACCTTTGCTGTAAACCCTGTTAAGTTTCTCAGGAACCCTTCCAGAAATTTCTTAAGCATATAAATACACACACACATACAAATGAGATCACTCTTTTGGCACTTAGGGTTTTTTTTCACATAATTATCTTGGAGATCATATTAGTCAGAATAGGCTAGAATATGCTGAGGTAATGAAAAGCATTCACAATCCCAGTGGTTTAAATGTTTATTTCCCACTCCTACTAACTCAGATAGTTAAGAGGCACATGCTCATCATAGTCACTCAGAGACCCAGGACCCACTTCAACATTTGTGTCCACAATCGCAGGGGCAGGAAGAAGGGGATGTCACCTACCAGCACTTAAGGTGTTCATGTCACTTCTGCTCAGATAACATTGGCCACAAGCCATGTAGCCACACCTCTCTTCAAGGAGGATGGGAGAGGCACCTGGGTGGTGCAGTTGATCAGTTGGGTGGGCTCAACTCGTGATCTCAGGGTCATTAGATCAAATACTGCATCAGGCTCCGAGCTCAGTACAGAATCTGCTTAAGACACTCTCTCCCTCAGCAACTCCCCCCCCCACCACACTCTCATGCACTCTCTCTAAAATAAATTTTTTAAAAAAATTTAAATAAAGAGGATGGGAAAGTACAACCCTACCCTGTGTGGGGAGGCAGAAGAGAGGCAGAGCTTTTGGGAACATCTTTACTGATTACCACAGAGATCTTCACACATCAGCACGCATGGGCCTACCTCATTCTACCACAATAAAGATGTATTGCAAATTACTTATCCGATTTATATCACTGTACAGTACCAGCAATGAGACAATAAACATTCTTCTAGATTCATCTGTACCCACTTGTTTCAGTATATCTGCAGGCTGAACTCTTTGAAGTAGAATTGCTGAGTCAAAGAGTTTGTGCATTTTTAAACCGTGCTAACTATTGCCAAATTGCTAGGTACTGCTAAATCGTCTCCTTGAAGGAGTTGCCAATTTGCACATATACCAATAGAGAATGAGAATTTCTATTTCCACCATGTCCTCGTTCTATCAAACTTTTAAATCTTTGACCATTAGACAGGCTAATATGGTTGTTTTAATTTGCATTTTTTAAATTAGAAATTACATTGAGCATCGTATCACAAGCTTATTAGCCACTTATATTTTTCTGTAAATGCCACCTGCTCCTCCCCCTTGCCCATTTTCTGTTAGATTACTGGTCCTTTTCTCATTGATATGTACAAGCTCTTTGTATATTCAGGAAATTAGCATATAGTCTGTCACATGTATTTTTAAAAATCGAGGTGAGGTGTCTGTATTTAGCTTTTGTCTTTAGTTATGGTATTTTGATTCACATAGACATTTTTTATATTATCAGAACTACCAGTTTTTTGCTTTATGATTTCTAGGTTAGGGACCTGTTCCAAAGGCCTTTTCCAGGGCTTCTCGGTGGCTTAGTTGGTTGAATGTCCAACTCTTGATTTCAGCTCAGGTCATGATCTCAGGGTCATGGGACTGAACCCCACACTGAGCTCTGCACTCAGTGGGGAGTCCGCTGGAGATTCTCTCTTCCCCTCTCCTTCTGCCCCTCCCTCCCTCTGCTTGCTCTAAATACATACATACATACATACATACATACACAAAATCTTTTAAAAATAATAAAATAAAAGGCTATTTCCAATCAAAATATTTCTTTAATCACCAATATTTCTTCCTAAAACTTTTATATCCCTTTACTCCTGGAGGAGTTCCCTTTCTTCACAGGACAAGGCTGGTATCACTAAAATTATGTTTCTTCCAGAAAGGGGGTGAAGGGCACCTGGGTGGCTCAGTGGCTGAGCATCTGCCTTTGGCTCAGGTCATGATCCTAGGGTCCTGGGATTGAGTCCTGCATTGGGCTCCCTGCATGGAGCCTGCTTCTCCCTCTGCCTTTGTCTCTGCCTCTCTCTCTGTGTCTCTCATGAATAAATAAATAAAATCTTTAAAAAAAAAAAAAAAAAGAAAGGAGGTGATAATGAACCAAACTCTTACATTGTCTTGCATTTCAATGCCACCCCCAGCCCAGACACATGCATGTTGCACTTTAAAACTCTTTTCTTAAATTCACTCAATTCTTTCTCCAGGAAAATATCATTACTGGCCTGATTACAGATATTCCACTTGGAAAACATTGGTCTAGGTCAGCAGGATCTGTTTCTGCCTCCTTTCCAAGTCTTGTTTCCTACACACAGACACCATAATTATAGGTAGACTGAGTTGCACTGATGTAACAACCCAATGGATGCCACAAAACTGGCAAGATAAAAGGAAAAGATCAAGAAGATTGAAGATGGCTACTTTGTATTCCCCTTCTCCTAGGACCAGGAGCTTCAGAATACCACAAAATGAAAGCCTATGATATCTAAACCTAAGTAAAAGAAGCAAGAAGAGGTAGAAATGTATATTCACACATGTATGTAAAAATGACAGAGTTTTGGGGGTGCTCAGCTGGCCCAGTTGGTAGAGCACACGACTCTTGATCTTGGGATTACAAGTTCAAGCTCCACATTGGGCATGGAACTTAAATTAAAAAAACAAATATTTGGGACACCTGAGTGGCTCAGTTGTTGAGCGTCTGCCGTCGGCTCAGGGCATGATCCAGGGGTCCTGGGTTTGAGTCCCACATTGGGCTTCCTGCATGGAGCCTGCTTCTCCCTCTGCCTGTGTCTGTGTCTCTCTCTTTGTGTGTCTCTCATGAATAAATAAATAAAATCTTTAAAAAAAAAAAATCTTTGTAGAGAGTCTCCTTTGTTATCCTGCCTGTTGCTCCCTTGCTGTGTATTCAATAAACTTCTATTTCCTTTAGAAAAAAATGAGTTTTCTGGTTTAAATGTTAACAATAGGTTGCTCATTGAATTAGGCAAGAAGAAATCTAGAATTCTTCAGTTTTGTTTTCATTCACATATCTCTTACGCACAGAATTCTAATATACACGATGAATCCTATTTGGATGTTTATTTAATTTCCATATTTAGGCAATCTAAGCCCTAGTGTATCCCTATCAAAATCCTTGTATACATGCACAAGGATATACATGGGAAAATGGTCATGGTAGCATTCTTTATGAGTACTCCAAACTGGAAACACTGAACTGTCTCTCACCAGCAGGAGGAATAAGACCATTACATAATGTTCAACCATGGAATGCTATATAGCAGTAAGAATGGATGAACTAAAGCTACATGCCACAATATAGAGTAGTTAGCACCCCCTCCAAATACATGAAGTATAATTGATTTCTGTAAAGTTCAAGCAAAGGCAAAGCTAAACCATAGTGGGGTGCCTGGCTGACTCAGTTGGTAGAGCATACAACTCTTGATCTTGAGTTTGTGAGTTCGAGCCCCATGTTGGGCATAGGGATTATTTAAAAATAAAGAAGTAAAACCATATTGATTTATCTCTTTTCTTGAAAGATTTTATTTATTTATTCATTTATTTGAGAGAAAGAGAGTGTAGGAGTAGGGGGGAGGAACAGAGAGGGAAGCGAGAGGGTGGGGAAAGAATCCCAAGCTGACTCCACATACAGCCCAGAACCCGCGGCAGGGCTCAAGCTCATGACCCTGATATCATGACCTGAGCTGCAACCAAGAATTGGACACTTAACTGACTGAGCCACCCAGGTGCCCCTTATCTCTTTTTTTTATTGAAGTGTAGCTGATAAAAATGTTAGATTAGTTTCAGGTATACAACATTATGACTCAACAATTCGGTACATTACACAATGCTCTCCATGATAAGTCTAGTTACCATCTGTCACCATACAACATTATTACATTATTAGACTACATTCTCTATCCTGTACTTTTCATCCCCGTGACTTATTTATCTTACAACTGGAAGCTTGTACCTCCTAATCCCTTCATTTATTTTGCCCATTCCCCCCACTTCTCCTCTCTGGCAACCACCAGTTAGTCCTCTGTATTTATGAGTCTGTCTCTGGTGTTTCTTTTTTCTAAAGATTTTATTTATTTATTCATGAGAGACACACACACACACAGAGAGAGAGAGAGAGAGAGAGGCAGAAACACAGGCAGAGAGAGAAGCAGGCTCCATGCAGGGAGCCTGATGTGGAACTCGAACCCAGGACTCTGGGATCACGCCCTGAGCCGGAGGCAGATGCTCAACCACGGAGCCACCCAGGCACCCCGTCTCTGGTTTTTTTGTTTGTTTGCTAAACTATATTGCTTTAGAATGCAGGCAAAAACGGTCAAAATGTAAGGAAAAACAGGAATAGTCAAAATGTAAGGAAAAGCAAGGAAATGACTACTATAAAAGTCAGAAGAGGGATTGTTTCTTGAGGACAGATGAAAACTATGATTGGAAGGGATACCTAGGGACTTCAAGAGTAGAAATGATGTCCTATTTTTTTATCTGGGTGTTGCCGATGTGGGTGTTCACATTATAAATATTTGTTAAATCACACATGTAAGTTTTAGGCACTTTTTGTTTTTTACTTTACAATGAAAAACTTTAAAAAAAAGTGAGAACACGGGCAGCCTGGGTGGCTCAGCGGTTTAGTACCACCTTCAGCCCAAGTCCCATGTCAGGCTCCCTGCATGGAGCCTGCTTCTCCCTCTGCCTGTGTCTCTGCCTCTCTGTCTCTGTCTCTCATGAATAAATAAATAAAATCTTTAAAAAAATAAAAAGACAAAAAATAAAAAATAAGAATAGGTCAGATAAAGTTGAATTATAGTAAAAATTCACAACAGATTAGACTAGCTTGTAGATGTCTTCTTACATTTGAGCAATTCAGCTCATGTTGCCAGGTAAAGTAGAGGACAATGGCCCAATAAATTTAAATTTCAGATAACCAAAACATACTTCTTTAGTATATTTCAACTATACTTCATGAAACAAGCTTATCCTAAAAACTTATTTGTTGTTTATTTGAAATTCAAATCTAACTTTGCTTTTGTATTTTTACTTGCTAAATCTGGCAACCCTAAACTGTCCAGGACAAGAGTACAAAGGGAAGCCCCTATACCATATGTCTAAAGACTAAGTTATACATGGAACTAGCAAACTGTCAAATAAAGTATGTTCTATTCTCCTATCTTGACTAATACACTCACACACGACAAAATTGGAAATATATATGTAAAGCTATGGTTTTTTATTTTTTTATATTTTAAGTGGGTTAAATAGTCTTTTTTAATTAAAATTAAACTATGATCTTTCTTTTTTTAAGATTTTATTTATTTATTCATGAGAGACACAGCAAGAGAGAGGGAGAGACACACAGGCAGAGAGAGAAGCAGGCTCTACGCAGGGAGCCTGATGTGGGACTCGATCCCAGGACTCCAGGATCATGCCCTAGGCCAAAGGCAGGCACTCAACCACTGAGCCACCCAGGCGTCCCTAAGCTACCATCTTTCATATGACTGAAAGTCAGTAAAATATCAAAGACTACTGGGTCACATGGCTGGCTTGGTCGGTGGAGCATGCAATTCTTGATCTCAGGGCTCTGAGTTCAAGCCCCATGTTGGGTGTAGAGATTACTTAAAATTAAAATCTTAAGAGTACCTGAGTAGCTCGGTTGGTTAAGCATACAACTCTTGGTTTCAGCTCAAGTCATGATCCCAGGCTCATGGGATCAAGCCCTGCATCGAGCTCTGTGCTCAGGAGGGAATCTACTTACAATTCTCTCTTTCTCCCTCTCCCTCTGTCTTTCCCTCCTGCATGCTCGCTCTCTCTTTCATTCATAAATAAATAAATAAATAAATCTAAAAAACTTAAAAAATAAAAATAAATTTTAAAAATCTTTAAAGGACAGCACCTGGGTGGCTCAGTTGGTTAAGTGTCTGCCTTCCACTCATGTCATGGTCCTGGGGTCCTGGGATCAAGCTCCATGTTAGGCTCCCTGTTCAGTGAGGAGTTTGCTTCTCCCTCTGCCTCTGCCCCTCCCCCTAGCTCGTGCTCTCTCTTGCTCTTTCTCTCTCAAATAAATAAAATCTTTTTTAAAAAATCTTTTAAAAATATATCAAAGACTACTGAAATCAGTTATGTTTGTGGGTACCTGTGTATCCTTTGAGTATGGATGAGTAATAAGAAAGATGTATGTAGGGATCCCTGGGTGGCGCAGTGGTTTAGCACCTGCCCTTGGCCCAGGGCGCGATCCTGGAGACCCAAGATCGAATCCCATGTCGGGCTCCCAGTGCATGGAGCCTGCTTCTCCCTCTGCCTATGTCTCTGCCTCTCTCTCTCTCTCTGTCATAAATAAATAAAAATTTAAAAAAAAACTCTAAGAAAGATGTATGTAATTTATATAATAGCTTTGCCTTTATTTTATAAAATCACAAATTATGCTGCTATAATCAAAAAAAGTTTACATAATTTATGTTCTCTTAACAGCAATTATATAAAGGATTTTAATAGAAGATGTGTGTTAGGAAAAACTCAGTCTTCTTATATGTATCTCTTTTATTCTCACAAGACTACCACACTCACAACACTTGTAACACCACATGCATGGGGGTGTCCCTCGCCAACAATCCTCTGTGACACTGGCTGGGCCTCCCACAATTTAACTCAATTCTGACACTACTATGAGATCCCACAGTTAAGGATTCAGCCCCACAAGACTGCCCCCCCACCCCTGTTTCAGATGCCTGTCACAAGTCCAGATTGTTGCCTGTTCTTGCCAGATCCACTATAAATCAGAGGTTGCTATGACCCCCTCTTTGGGTTCAATTAATTTGTTAGAGGAGCTCACAGAACTCAGGAAAAGTTTACTTACTGTCTACCATTTTATTATAAGAGTCTAACAAAGGATACAGATGAATGTCCAAATGAAGAGGTGCATAGGGGTGCCTGGGTGGCTCAGCTGGTTGGGCATCTGACTCTTGATTTTGGCTCAGGCCATGCACGATCTCAGGGTCGTTGGATCGAGAGCCCCACGTTGGGCTCTGCACTTAGTGTGGAGTCTGCTTGTCCCTCTCCCTCTGCTCCTCCCTCTCCTCTCTCGCTCTCTCTCAAATAAATAAAATCTTAAAAAAAAAAAAATAGAGGGGCGCCTGGGTAGCTCAGCGGTTTAGAGTCTGCCTTCAGCTCAGGTCGTGATCCTGAGTCCTGCGATTGAGTCTAAGATTAAGCTCCTCATGGGGAGCCTACTTCTTCCTCTGCCTATGTCTCTGCCTCTCTGTGTGTCTCTCATGAATAAATTTAAATCTTAAAAAAAAAATCGGTGCATAGGGCAAAGTGTGGGAAAGGGGGTGGAGCTTCCATGTCCTCTCATCATGTAGCACTCCCTGGCATTGCCATGTGTTCACCAACCCGGAAACAGAGAAGCTTTCTGAACTCTGTACTTTTGAGTTTTTATGAAGACTTCCTCACCGAGGCATGATTGATCATTAACTCCATTTCTAGCTCCTCTTCTCCCTCTGGAGAATGGAGAGTAAAGCTAAAAATTCTGCCTTCTAATCATGATTTGGTCTTTCCAGTGACCAGCCCCCATCCAGGAGCCATCAGCAGCAGTTTCATTAAAATGGAAGATATCGTAGGGGCGCCTGGGTGGTTCAGTCAGTTAAGCATCCTACTCTTGGTTTCAGCTCAGGTCACAATCTCATGGGTTGTGGGATTGAGCCTCCTGTCACACCTGGCTCCTCACTCTGTGGGGAGTCTGCCTGAAAGATTCTCTCCCTCTGCCCTTCCCCCTGCTCATATGCACTCGCTCACTCTCTCTCTAAAAATAAATAAATTTTTAAAAGATATTTTTATTTGAGAGAAAGAGCCAGAGAGATCACAGAGGAAGAGAGAGAAGCAAACTTGATGCTGAGCAGAGAGCCCAGTGTGGGGCTTGACCCCAGGACCCTAGGATCATGAACCAAGCTGATGGCAGATGCCCAACCAACTTAGCCACCCAGGAGCCTCTAAATAAATCTTTAAAAAAAGAAAAAGACATTGCTATCACCTAGGAAATTACAAAGGATTTAGGAACTCTGTATCACAAACCTGAGTCTAAGGCCAAATATTAAAACAAAATATGCAAAAAAAATAAAATAAAAATAAAATAAAATGAAAGATGCTCCTAGTGCTCTTACCACTTGGGAATTTACAAGGGGTTTTAGGAGCTCTCTACCAGAAACCAAGGACAGAAACCAATGTATATTTATATATTTTCTATTATCTCACAAGAGGTAATTCCATTAAAATTGTACACATTTTAAATATAATTATATCAAATTTTAAAATTAAAAGAGGTAGTAAAAACCAAAATATTTAAACATCTTCATATGTTTTTAAAATATTTTTCTTCTAAAATATTTAAAATGTCAAGGTGCTGGGGTGGCTTGGTTGGTTAAGCATCAGACTCTTGATTTTGACTCAGGTCATGATCTCTGGATCGTGAGACTAGGCCCTGCATTGGACTCCAGTCAGCAGGGAGTCTGCTTGAGATTCTCCTTCTCCCTCTGCACCTCCCCCACCTCTCTAAAATAAATAAACAAATCTTTAAAATATTTAAAATGTTATATTAAAATTAAATGACAGCGGTTGCCAAAGGCTGGAGAAGGGAGGAATAAGGAATTAGTGGTCAATGGGTACAAACTTACAGTTCTGCAAGGCGAAGAGTTTAGGAGAGGAATGGTAGTGATGGTTGAACAGTATAAATGTACTTAATACTGATGAATTATACACTTAAAAATGGTTAAGATGAGGGGCACCTGGGTAGCTCAGTCAGTTAAGCGTCTGCCTTTGGCTTAGATCATGATCCCAGGGTTATGGGATCAAGCCCCACATCGGGGCTCCCTGCTCAGCGGGGAGTCTGCTCCTCCCTCTCCCTCTGCCTGCTGCTCCACCTATTTGTGCTCTCTGTCAAACAAAGAAATAAAATCTTGGGGAAAAAATGATTAAGATGATAAATTTTGTTATATGTATTTTAACACAATCAAAACATTTTTAGCTAAATGGCAAATATAATCAATATATATCAAATTTTTATCTAAGAAAAAAAATTTGTATCTAAGTTCTTTAAGTAAAGATAACATATTAAATTTAAGTTTTTGGAAGAAGACCTTTGGCATTGCTCTGGTGGAACGGAGTCCGGGCCTCTGATTGGATATATGTGTAATGCACTGACTTACCGTGACCTAGGAAAGACCGCCAAGGATGTCTTCAATGAAGGATATAGATTTAGAATAGTCAAAAGAGATCTGAGGGCAGCCCTGGTGGCGCAGCGGTTTAGCGCTGCCTTGCAGTCTAGGGCGTGATCCTGGAGGCCCTGGATCTAGTCCCACGTCAGGCTCTCTGCATGGTGCCTGCTTCTCCATCTGCCTGTGTCTCTGCCCACCCCCTCCGTGTGTGTCTCTATCAATAAATAAATAAATAATCTTTAAAAAAAAAGAGAGAGATCTGAGAACCAAGTCTTGTAGTAGAGTGGAACTTTCTACTTCTAGTCATGCTTACACTGATACAGGGAAAGCATCACCCAACCTAGAGACCAAATATAAGGTCTGTAACTACAGACTTACCTTCACCCAGAAATGGAACACAGATAATACTCCTGCGACAAAAATATCTTTGGAGAATAAGTTGACTGAAGAGTTGAAACAAACTCTTGATACTATATTTGTACCAAACACAGGAAAGAAGAGTGGAAAATTGAAGGCCTCCTATAAACGAGATTGTTTCAGTCTTGGCAGTAACAACGTTGGTAGAGATTTTTCTGGATCATCCATCTATGGCTGGGCTGTGTTAGCCTTTGAAGGCTGGCTTGCTGGCTATCAGATGAGTTTTGACACAGCCAAATCCAAACTGTCACAGAACAATTTTGCCCTGGGTTACAAGGCTGCAGACTTCCAGCTGCACACTCATGTGAATGATGACACTGAATTTGGAGAGTCTGTCTATTAGAAGGTTAACGAGAAGATTGAAACATCAATAAACCTTGCTTGGAGGGCCAGCAGTAATAATACCCATTTTGGCATCGCTGCTAAATACATGCTGGATTGTAGAACTTCTCTGTCTGCTGAAGTAAATAATGCCAGTCTGATCAGACTGGGTTATACTCAGACTCTTCGGCCTGGAGTCAAACCGACCCTATCAGCTTTAATCGACAGAAAGAACTTCAGTGCAGGAGATCACAAGGTTGGGTTGGGATTTGAACTAGAAAGTTTTTTTTTTTTTTTTAAGATTATTTATTCATGAGAGATAGGCAGAGACACAGGCAGAGGGAGAAGCAGGCTTCCCTCAGGGAGCCTGATGCAGGACTCCATCCCAGGACCCCGGGATCACCACCTGAACCGAAGGCAGACACTCAACCACTGAGTCACCCAGGTGCCCCTGAACTAGAAGCTTAATGTGGTTTTGAGTAAAGCATCCGATTTGTCCCTGGAGGTGAAGAGAACCCACTGTTTTAGCCTTAAAACTCTTCTGTGAAATTTTAAAAGTATGCACTTTTTATTCTTCCAAAGAACTGTAATCCTCCCCACACTGAAGTCTAGAGATCACAAGTCCATCCTACAGGAAGTACTTAAAGGCATGCCTGGAAGTTGTCATGTTAGTGCCACATTTTAGGTGAGTTCCGAAATGTGATTTTAAATGTGTTCCTCAGCCACGATACAGTGTCACGTTACAAAGGAAGTGACCCAAGCCTCCAGCTTATACATCACGTCTTGCATGTCCCACACCACTTTTTCTTTTTTTCTTTTTTCTTTTTTATTATTTTTATTTTTTTAATAATAATTTTTTATTGGTGTTCAATTTGCCAACATACAGAATAACACCCAGTGCTCATCCCATCAAGTGCCCACCTCAGTGCCCGCCACCCAGTCACCCCCACCCCCCCGCCCTCCTCCCCTTCCACCACCCCCAGTTCATTTCCCAGAGTTAGGAGTCTTCCATGTTCTGTCTCCCTTTCTGATATTTCCCACTTATTTTTTCTCCTTTCCCCTTTATTCCCTTTCACTATTTTTTATATTCCCCAAATGAATGAGACCATATAATGTTTGTCCTTCTCCGATTGACTTATTTCACTCAGCGTAATACCCTCCAGTTCCATCCACGAAGCAAATGGTGGGTATTTGTCGTTTCTAATGGCTGAGGAATATTCCATTGTATACATAAACCACATCTTCTTTATCCATTCATCTTTCGATGGACACCGAGGCTCCTTCCACAGTTTGGCTATTGTGGACATTGCTGCTATAAACATCGGGGTGCAGGTGTCCCGGAGTTTCATTGCATCTGTATCTTTGGGGTAAATCCCCAGCAGTGCAATTGCTGGGTCGTAGGGCAGATCTATTTTTAGCCACTTTTTCATGACATTTTAATATATTGGTCTCGGGCAGCCTGGGTGGCTCAGCGATTTAGCGCCGCCTTCAGCCCAGGGCCTGATCCTGGAGACCCAGGGTCGAGTCCCACATGCATGGAGCCTGCTTCTCCCTCTGCCTATGTCTCTGCCTCTCTCTCTCTCTCTCTCTCTCTCTCTCTCTCTCTGTGTGTGTGTGTGTGTGTGTGTGTGTGTGTCATGAATAAATAAATAAAATCTTTTTTAAAAAGTAAAAATAATATATTGGTCTCTGTGCTGAAGTGAAATTTTTGGTTTTGCATCAGAGTAAAATAAAATAAACCCATCACATTTGGGGAAAAAATGTAAGTTTTTGAAAATTTAATTCTTAAGAAATATCTTATAACAGTAAATAAAATTTAAAAATGGCATCACATTGCACACATTAGGTCCAAACCCACATACATAGCAAATTAAGAATAATAAAGAGGCACCTAAGTGGCTCAGTCAGTGAAGCATCTGCCTTCGGCTCAGGTCATGGTCTCAGGGCCCTGGGATCAAGCCCCACATCGGGCTCCCTGCTCAGTGAGGAGCCTGCTTCTCCCTCTGCTTCTCCCTCAACTCGTGCACATGCACTCTCTCTCAAATAAATAAATAAATAAAATATTTTTAAAAAGAGTAATACAAATTGTTTTTTATATTGTTAGTTTTTTAAATATTTTTAATATTTTTTTTATTTTAAAGATTTTATTTATTTATTTACGAGAGACAGAGAGAGAGGCAGAGACACAGGCAGAGGGAGAAGCAGGCTCCATGCAGGGAGCCTGACGTGGGACTCGATCCCGGAACTCCAGGATCATGCCCTGGGCCGAAAGCAGCACTAAACCGCTGAGCCACCCGGGCTGCCCTGTTTATATGTTTTTAAATATGGTTCAATACTGCCAATGATCCTCAGCTGCCATGCTGTGAAAACCCCTTTCATTCATGAGAACCTCCAGAACCATGAGCTGTTCTGAGAGGAAATAGTTGGTAAGTCTGATGATACTGCCGCTTCTCAAGCACTTCAGTCCCTCAAAGCCTCTACCTCACACTCCAAAACTCTGACTACCTCT
Source organism: Vulpes vulpes (assembly GCF_048418805.1). Classification (NCBI taxonomy): domain Eukaryota; kingdom Metazoa; phylum Chordata; class Mammalia; order Carnivora; family Canidae; genus Vulpes; species Vulpes vulpes. The sequence continues at coordinate 35,785,689 of NC_132796.1, read as the reverse complement.
GGCATCTGCAGCACAACTTCTAGATCTCCACAGCATGTAGCCTTGGTCGCCTTTTATTTGAAGGACATAGGTCTATGCCCATGGAGCAGTGTTTCCTGGGGCCTAGACCCTGTCAGTCACAGGAGTGGACATTCAAGATCTTGGGCTGGGCAGTGCCAGTGCTGACTAGCTGATTCTAAGCCCAGAGGTGCCCATGTGTTTGTTGATAAATGTGTCTTTGTGACCTGTGGTGCTCTCTGAAATGCAGAGCTTTCAGAGCAGGGACCCCTCTTGCCCAGATCTAAGGGTGGTACTGGCTATGAGAACCTGATCATATGAAAACAAATTCAAGGGATGCCTGGGTGGCTCAGCGGTTGAGCATCTGCCTTCAGCTCAGGGTGTGATCCTGGGGTTTGGAATGGAGTCCCACATCAGGCTCCCTGCAAGGAGCCTGCTTCTCCCTCTACCTATGTCTGTCTCTGCCCCTCTCTGTGTGTTTCTCATGAATAAATAAATAAAATCTGAAGGAAAGAAAGGAAGAAAGAAAGGAAAGAAAGGGAGGAAGAAAGAAAGAAAAGAAAGCAAATTCAAGAAGCAAGGAATCATCCAGAACTTGGGCAAGAGGAAGTTTGACAAATCTCCCTCCAGTTTTACAAACACGAGGAAACAACAGTGCTGAAGAGCTAAAGCTAAATGTCAATCAGGAAACAGCCTGTGCTGGTTGGGCCAACCGCAACCAAAGCCTCAGGTAAGTAGCAAGTCTTCCTCACTGAAGACTTGTTTCCTTTGTTCCACCAAGTAGAGACAGAAGGGGCTGCTCTATCAACGGTCCCTAACCCCAGCCTGACTAGGGGGTGCATTTTCCACCCTCCAACAGAAGTGACCTTCTCTCTTCAATTTGGGACCAATTTAAAAAATATTCTAATTTTGAATGCTGAGGCTAGGGGCTTGCAGCTGGCCAGGAAGGGGTGTGGAGCCTAGACTGAACTTTGTTCTTCCAACTAGCTAAGTAATCTCCACCTTAACCTTCCCTCTTCAGCAGCAGCAAGTTCTCCTGCCTTCCTCAGGGTGTGCCTCTTCACACCCTCACCACCGTCCCCATGCTGAGGGGGATTAAAGAATCCTCTAGGCAATTTCCTTGAGCAAGAAGCTAAAATCCTTGATAAGTACAAAATCTGCAGAGGACTTCTCACCTAGGGAGGTGGCTGTTGGTCTTCTACCCTGTGCTTCCATGAAAGAGGCTGACTTCAATTATTATGCATTCTCATCGAAGCTTTTTAAATGTATTTTTTTATTTTTTTAGTAATCTCAACACCCAAGGTGGGACTCAAACTTACAACCTCAAGATGAAGAGTTGTATCCTCTTTTTTTTTTAAATAAAGATTTTATTTATTTATTTGAGAAAGAAAGAGAAAACATAAGCTGGGAGAGGGGCAAAGGGAGAGGGAGCAGACTCCTCACTGAGCAGAGAGCCTGACAGGGGGCTAGATCCCAGGACCCCGAAACCATGACCCGAGTCAAGGAAGACACTTAACTGACTAAGCCACCCAGGTGCCCCAAGAGTTGTATGCTCTTTTGAATGAGCCAGCCAGGCACCCCTTAAATGTATTTTTGAACATAAGGGATTCATATTTTATAAAAACCCACCCAAGAGGAGGTGGGTGTGGAAATGGGGTGACTGGGTGACGGGCACTGAGGGGGGGCACTTGACGGGATGAGCATTGGGTGTTATGCTATATGTTGGCAAATAGAACTCCAATAAAAAAATATACAAAAAAATTAAAAAATAAAAACCCACCCAAAAATACTCTATTTTAGTGGTTCAATATTTGTAAATCAATGTGATACATCACATCAGGGGCACCTGGCTGGCTCAGTCAGGAGGACCATGCAACTCTTGATCTCAGAGTTGTGAGTTCAAGTCGCATTTTGGCTAAAGAGGTTACTTAAAATAACATCTTTTTGTAAAAGATTTTATTTTTAGAGAGAGAGAGCACAAGCAAGGAAGGCAGAAGCAGAGAGAGAGGGAGAGAATCTCAAGCAAATTCCCTGCTGAGGGATGCCTGGGTGGCTCAGCGGTTGAGTGTCTGCCTTCGGCTCAGGGCATGGTCCTGGATTCCCAGGATCAAGTCCCACATCAGGGTCCCTGCATGGAGCCTGCTTCTCCCTCTGCCTGTGTCTCTGCCTCTCTCTCTCTCTCTCTCTGTGACTATCATAAATAAATTTTAAAAAAATGTAAAAAAAAATTCCCTGCTGAGTGTGGAGCCTGATACAGGGCTTAATCCCACGACCCTGAGATCATGACCTGAGCCAAAATCAAGAGTCAGATGCTCAACCAACTGAGCCACCCAGGTACCCCTACTTAAAATAATATCTTAAGAAGAAATGTGATACATCATATCAATAAAAGAAAGAATAAGAACCATATGATCATTTAAATAGATACAGAAAAAGCAGTTGGCAAAGTGTAACATGCATTCATGATAAAAACTCTCAATGAAGTATGTTTAGAAGGAACATATCTCGGGACACCTGGGTGTGGCTCAGCGGTTGAGCATCTGCCCTTGGCTCAGGGCATAATCCCAGAGTCCCAGGATCGAGTCCCACATCCGGCTCCCTACAGGGAGCCTGCTTCTCCCTCTGCCCCTCTCTCTCTCTCTCTCTCTCTCTCTCACCTGCTTCTCCCTCTGCCTCTCTCTCGCTCTCTCACTCTCTCTCTCTGTCATGAATAAATAAAATCTTAAAAAAAAAAGAAAAAAGAAGGAACATACCTCAACATAATAAATAAAGACCATATATGAAAAAGCCACAGCTAACATCATACTCAATGGTGAAAAACTGACAGCTCTTCCTCTAAGATCAGGAACAAGACAAGGATGTCTATCTCACTCCTTTTATTCAATATAGTACTGAAGTCCTAGCCACAGTAATCACATAAGAAAGAGAAATAAAAGGCATCCAATTGGTAAGGAAGACATAAAACTTTCACTATTTGCAGATGACATACTATATATAGAAAACCCTAGAAAAAAAAAAGAAAGAAAACCCTAAAGACTCCACTATACAAACTACTAAAACTGATAAATTAGTTCAGTAAAGTCACAAGATACAAAATCAATATACAGAAATCTGTTGCATTTCTATACACTCATAATGAAGTAACAGAAAGAGAAATGAAAAAAATCCCATTTAAAAGTGCACCAAAAAGAGGGGTACCTGGCTGGTTCAGTCAGTGGAGCATACAACTCTTGATCTCAGGGTTATGACTTCAAGTCCTGTGTTACTACAGTCCTCTCTCTCTCTGTGACTATCATAAATAAATAAATAAATAATTTAAAAAAAAATTCCCTGCTGAGTGTGGAGCCTGATACAGGGCTCAATCCCACGATTCTAAAAATAGAATCTTTAAAAACAAAAGATAAGTAAGTACACCAAAAAGAATAAAATACCTAGGAATAAACTTAACCAAGGAGGTGAAAGACCTGTACTCTGAAAACCATAAAACACTGATGAAAGAAATTGAAAAGGATAGAAGTGCCTGGGTGGCTCAGTGGTTGAACATCTGCCTTCAGCTCAGGTCGTGATCCCAGGGTCCTGGGATTGAGTCCCACATCAGGCTCCCTCTGCCTATGTCTCTGCCTCTCTGTGTGTGTGTCTCTCATGAATAAATAAATAAAATATTTTTAAAATAAATAAATAAAAGAAATTGAAGAGGACACAAACAAATGGAAAGATACTCCATGTTCATGGACTGGGAGAACTAATATTGTTAAATGTCCACACTACCCAAAGCAATCTGCAGATTTAATGCAATCCCTATCAAAATACCAACAGCATTTTTCATAGGACTAGAATAAATCATCCTAAAATTTTGATGGAATCAGAATAGCAAAAGTAGTCTTTTGAAAAGAAGAATAAAGGGATCCCTGGGTGGCGCAGTGGTTTGGCGCCTGACTTTGGCCCAGGGCGCGATCCTGGAGACCCGGGATCGAATCCCACATCAGGCTCCCGGTGCATGGAGCCTGCTTCTCCCTCCGCCTGTGTCTCTGCCTCTCTCTCTCTCTCTCTCTCTCTGTGACTATCATAAATAAATAAAAAAAAAAAAAGAAGAATAAAGTTAGAGGTATCACAATCCCAGATTTCAAGATATACTACAAAGCTATAGTAATCAGAACAGTATGGTACCAGCACAAAAATAGACACATGGCATGCCTGGGTGGCTCAGTCAGTTAGGTGTTTGACTCTTGATTTTAATTCAGGTCATGATCAAGGGTCATAAGATCAAGCCCTGCATCGGGCACCATGCTCAGCTGGTGTCTGTTTGGAATTCTCTCTCCCTCTCCCTCTACCCCTTCCCCAACTCTCACACTCAATCAATCAATCAATCAATCAATCTGGGACGCCTGGATGGCTCAGCAGTTGAGCATCTGCCTTTGGCTCAGGGCATGATCCCAGAGTCCCAGGATCGAGTCCCACATCAGGCTTCCTGCATGGAACCTGCTTCTCTCTCTATGTCTCTGCCTCTCTCTGTGTGTCTCTCATGAATAAATAAATAAAATCTATTAAAAAATCAATCAATAAATAAAATCTCTAAAAAACAGACATATAGACCAATGAAATAGAATGAGCCCAGAGAATATAAATAATAGTGAAAGGGAATATAAAGGAAGGGAGAAGAAATGTTGGGAAATATCAGGAAGGGAGACAGAACATAAAGACTCCCAACTCGGGGAAACGAACTAGGGGTGGTGGAAGGGGGGAGGAGGGCGGGTGCTGGAGGGGAATGGGTGACGGGCACTGAGGTGGACACTTGACGGGATGAGCACTGGGTGTTTTTCTGTATGTTGGTAAATTGAACACCAATAAAAATTAATTAAAAAAAAAAAGAATGAGCCCAGAATATAGATATAAAGTCATGATTATATAGTTAATTAACCTATGACAAAACAAGCAAGAATATAGTATGGGAAAAAGTCTCTTCAACAAATGGTGTTGGGAAAACTGGACAGCTACATGCAGAAGAATGAAACTGGACCACTTTCTTACATCATACACAAAATAAACTCAAAATGGATTAAAGACCTAAATGTGAGACCTGAAATCATAAAATTCTTAGAAGAAAACACAAGCAGTAATCTCTTTGACATTAGCCATAGAATCATTTTTCTAGATATGCCTCCGTTGGCAAGGGAAACAAGAACAAAATTAAGCAATTAGGACTACATAAAAATAAGAAGCTTTCACACAGTGAAAAAAAACCATCGACAAACAAAAGACAATCCACTAAATGGCAGAATATATTTGTAAATGACATATCCAATAAGCGGTTAATATCCAAAACACATAAAGAACTTATATAACTCAACACCAAAAAGAAAATCCAATTTTAAAATGGCCAGAGGACATGAACAGATGTTTCTCCAAAGAAGGCATACAGATAGCCAACAGACACATGAAAGGATGCTCAACATCACTGATCATCAGGAAAATACAAATCAAAACCCCAATGAGATATCACCTCACACCTGTCAGAATGGCCAAAATCAACAACACAAGAAACAACAGGTGTTGGCAAAGATATGGAGAAAAAGGAACCCTTGTGCAATGTTGGTGGGAATGTAAGCTGGTTGAACCACTATGAAAAATTGTATGGTATTTTCTTTAAAAAAAATTAAAAAAAGAATTACCATACAATCCAATAATTCCACTACTGGTTATTTACCCAAAGAAAACAAAACACTAATTCAAAAGGATATACACACTTTTATGTTTATTACGCCATTATTTACAATAGCCAAGATATAAAAGCAACCTGAGTGTCTATCAATAGATGAATGGATATGGAAGATGTGGTATATATACACAATGGAGTATTGCTCAGCCATAAAAAAAAGAATGAAAAAAAAAAGAATGAAATTTTGTCATTTGCAACAACATGGATGGAGCTAGAGGGTATGATGCTAAGTGAAATAAGTCAGAGAAAGACAAATACCATATGACCTCATTCATATGTGGAATTTAAGAAACAAAACCAAACAAACAAAAAAGACAAACCAAAAAACAAACTCTTAACTATAGAGAACAAATTGATGGTTACGAGAGGGGAAGAGGGTGTAGGATATGTAAAATAAGTGAAGGGGATTACAAGTACACTTACCATGGGGCACCAGGCTGTCAGTTAAGCATCCAACTCTTCATCTCAGCTCAGGTCTTGATCTCAGGGTCATGAGTTCAAGCCCCACATTGTGTTCCATCCTGGGCATGGAGCCTATTTAAAAATTTAAAAACCTGGGATGCCTGGGTGGCTCAGCAGTTGAGTGCCTGCCTTTGGCCCGGGTGTGATGCTGGAGTCCCAGGATTGAGTCCCACATCAGACTCCCTGCATGGAGCTTGCTTCTTTCTCTGCCTATGTCTCTGCCTTTCTCTGTGTCTCTCATGAATAAATAAATAAAATCTAAAAAAAAAATTTTTAAACCAAAATTTAAAAAAAAAAAGTTTAAAAAAGAGCACTCACCATGATAAGCACTGAGTAATTTACAGAATTGGTGGATCACTATATTGTACACCTGAAAGCAATATAACACTATGTTAATTATACTGGAAAATTTTTTAAAGATTTTATTTTGTGGAGAGCCCTTGGTTTGCTCAGTCAGTTAATCATCTATCTTTGGCTCAGGTCATTATCCCATGGTCCTGGGATGAAGCCCCACATTGGGTTCCTTGCTCGGCAGGGAGCCTGCTTCTCCCTCTCCCTCTGCCTACTGCTTCCCCGGCTTGTGCTCTTGTTTTCTGCCAAATGAATAAACAAAATCTTTTTTTTTAATTGAGCTCTTTAAAAAATATTTATTTTTGGGGTGCCTAGCTGGCTCAGTTCGTTAAGAGTCTGCCTTTAGCTCAGGTAATGATCCCAGCATCCTGGGATCTAGCCCCACACCAGGCTCCCTACTTAGTGGGGAGACTGCTTCTCCCTCTGCCTACTCTTGCACTCTCGATCGCTCTCGTTCTCTCTCCCTTTCTTAAATAAAATCTTTTTAAAAATCTAAATTATGTATTTTTAAAGATTTTATTTATTTATTTGAGAGAGAGAGCACAAGCAGGTAGGAGTAGACGGAGAGGGAGAAGCAGACTCCCCGCTGAGCAGGGAGACCAACTCAGGGCTCATTCCCAGGACCCTAGGATCATGACCTGAGCCAAAGACAGATACCCAACCTACTGAGCCACCCAGGTACCCTTAAGAGATTTTATTTTTAAGCAATCCCTACACCCAATGTGGGGCTTGAACCCACAACCCTGAGATCAAAAGTCTCACACTCCCCTGATTGAGCCAGGCAGGTGCCCAATACTGGAATTTTTAAAAATAATTAGTAAATAAATAAATAGTTACATCCATTTCATTGGAATAATTACTAATTATCCATTTATTTTTTAATTTTTTTAAAGATTTTATTTATTTATTCATGAGAGACAGAGAGAGAGAGAGAGAGAGACAGAGACACAGGCAGAGGGAGAGGCAGGCTCTATGCAGGGAGCCCGACGTGGGACTCGATCCCAGGTCTCCAGGATCAGGCCCTGGGCTGAAGGCGGCGCTAAACCGCTGAGCCACTCAGGCTTCCCTAATTATACATTTAAAATAAGGTTTGTCGCATAAGCTTGTGTACAGAATACTGATGACATTTCATAGGTAGGGAGACTCAGGTGCAGGACAAAATAAACCAATCCTGAAATCAATTCAGTTAAGTGTACCTCCTGTTCCTGCCTCTCCTCATTCCCAACCCTCATCCATTTGGCTTCATCAACCCTACAGTTCATTGTGGCTTTTTTTTTTCCATGAGGAAATTTTTTTTTAAATTTTTTTTATTGGAGTTCAATTTGCCAGCATATAGCATACACCCAATGCTCATCCCGCCAAGTGCCCCTCAGTGCCTATCACCCAGTCACCCCAACCCCCCACCCATCTCCCCTTCCACTACCCCTTGTTCATTTCCCAGAGTTAAGTGTCTCTCATGTTTTGTCACCCTCACTAATATTTTCACTCATTTTCTCATGAGGAACTTTTTATGTTTTGTTTCACAGAATGAAAGATTTGCTGTTGGATCCTCAACTCCCAGAATGGTGCCTGGCACAGAGTAGGCACTTGATCAATAGCCACTGAATAAGTGAATCAAACATCTTAACATTTATTTGGGTTTATACAAGTCAGATTCCTGATCAAAAAGACTTATACCCTGCTCAACACCAGAAGTCTATCTTTCTCTTTCCTTTTAATTCTTCTCAGGTTATAAAAGTAATTTGGAAAATTTGAAAATTTAGAAATGTAGAGAATTTCCAGGGTCACTTGGGTGATTCAGTTGGTTAAGCAGTTGACTCTTGATTTTGGCTCAGGTCATGATCTCAGAGTCATGAAATCAAGCCCCACGTAGGGCTCTGTGCTCAGCATGGAGTCTCCTTGTCCTTCTCCTTCTGCCCCTCCCCTAACTTACACGTGTGCGCTCTCTCTCTCTCTCTAAAATAAATAAATAAATAAAATCTTAAAAACAAAAATGTAGAGAATTTGGAAACAACAGAATAGTATGAGAGAAGAATCCTGATATCTTACTACTCTAGGCTACCACAAACAGTCGAAGGTTTTTACAACTGTAATTAATCAAGTAATCCATGTCCATGATGGAAAGATTAGAAATAGGCAAAAAGAAAAAAGAGAAAGAAAAATGGCATTCTCAAAGCAGAATGGCTCAAGACTTAAGCTTTAAAGACAGAAGTCTGCAATTAGCAAGGGCTGCTAGGATGTTACTCTGAGCTGCCTGACAGCTTGGAGTTCAAGAGCTATGAGGTCTGGTCCAGTCCCCAGATTTGCAAGCTCAAGGGCAAAAGGACAGATGCTGGCCCCCATATTGCATGTTTATTTAAAATGTATACATCAGGGCAGCCCTGGTGGCTCAGCGGTTTAGCACCGCCTTCAGCCCAGGGCCTGATCCTGAAGACCCGGGATCGAGTCCCATGTTGGACTCCCTGCATGGAGCCTGCTTTTCCCTCTGCCTGTGTCTCTGCCTCACTCTCTCTCTCTCTCTCTCTCTCCCTGTCTCTCATGAATAAATAAATAAAATTTTTAAAATAAAATAAAATGTATACATCAGAATTTGAAGTCAAAGTGATTTAAATCATGCTGGAATTTTAATACTATAAATTTTTAATTGTAATAGTTTATTATTTTTTTAAGGGGATCCCTGGGTGGCGCAGCGGTTTGGCGCCTGCCTTTGTTCCAGGGCGCGATCCTGGAGACCCGGGATCGAGTCCCACATTGGGCTCCCGGTGCATGGAGCCTGCTTCTCCCTCTGCCTATGTCTCTGCCTCTCTCTCTCTCTCTCTCTCTCTCTGTGTGTGTGACTATCATAAATAAATAAAAAAAAAAACAGAAAAAATACTTATTATTTTTTTTAGTGAGCTCTACACCCAATGTGGGATTCAAACTCATGATCCCGAGATCAAGAGTTGCATGTTCTTCCTACTTGAGCCAGCCAGGCACCTCACTAATTCGAATTTTTAATGAAGTCTTATTAAATGTTTTTATAAATATACAACTTTTTGCATTATTAGTGTCCAATGTCCCTCTAAGCACCATTGTAGAGAACTAATATCATGCTTCCTGTGCATTAAGAGTGTGTATGTTTACAGGGCACCTGTGTGGCTCAGTCGGTTAAATGTCCAACCCTTGGTTTCAGTTCAGGTCATGATCTCAGGGTTGTGAGATCGAGGCCCCCATCAGGCTCCAAGCTCAGCAGGGAGTCTACTTGAAGATTCTCTCTCTCTCTTTCTCTCTCTCTCTCTCTCCCCCACCCCACACACACACTCCCTAATAAATAAATCTTTAAAAAAAGGAGTGTACATGTTTATGGATATGCATATATATTTAAGAGTAATATTAATTGTTTAATGTTTCATGGCATTCCTTATGTGGTCCCTCTGGATCCACAATTTGGAACACAAAGAGAAACAAGAGTATAGACGTGCAGCATCAGTGGGAAATGATACTCGGTTAAGTGTAACTCTTGCATTCTTGCTATCTGGAAGGAAGGGTCTGCCGAGTTAATTTGTCTTTTCTTTCTTGTAAGCCTCTGCTGTTCACATTTCCCCCTTACTCCAAAGCTGTGGCCATCTCCAAGATCAGAGAAGGCACAACCCACAAACCTTCACGGCATCCATAAATAGCCGCCTTTTGTTTGAGAACACAGAGCAAGCGCTGTGCAGAAGGATTTCCCCAGGGCCTGAACAGTATTAGTCATGCAAGTGCCTGTCCCAAGAAGGGCACAGTTCAGGGCTCAGGACTATGCCAACACTGACCACTGGATCCCAGGGTGGAGATGCCCCTGCAAACTCTAGTGTGCTAGTGTGGCGACACGGCACACATTCCAAAGCATAGAGCCCAGGCCAGAAGGCAATACTGGAGTAGGAGCTCCCTTTGCTGCCTAGAGCAGCCCAGCCCATGCTGCAGGCCCATCCAGGACAGTGCAGTAGAAGAATGAGGCACAGAATGCTTCTGGACAATCACCTGTGTTTCATCAGACACAGGCTCACCTTTGAAGCAATTTGCCAGAGGCATTACCACAGGCAGAGGTTTCCTGGCCTGCTGCAAAGCTCTTTTGCAGGAAGACAGGCTCCATCTCAGGCAGGCTGTACATCTTTAGTGGAGAGCACTGGCTGCTTCCCTAAGCTCACTGAAGCCAGGAAACTGTGGCCAGGTGCAAGATCCCCTGGCCCTGGAATGGGGTGGGGGGCCCTGGATGGGAACCCAAGGGACCAGGCTGAGGAAGTGGGTGCCCCCACAGCCATGGAGAGCTAAATATGCACCAGCCTCATTCACAAGATTTCTGGGAAAGGACCACAGATGAGGTGGTGAGGTGGTCATGTTTGCCATTCCTCCTTTGTGCAGCCAAAACCTCCTCAGATAGAGGGCCGAGGAAAATGAACAGTGCCATGAGTATAAATAGGCAAAATCCTGACTATGGGAAACTCTCCAGAACAAGTGGGTTAGCCTTTCAACAGCTAGACTGTAGGGAAAAGAAAAACGGATGCCTGGGTGGCTCAGTGGTTGAGCATTTGCCTTCGGCTCAGGTTGTGATGCCGGGGTCCCAGGATTGAAGCCCACATCGGGCCCCCTGGGTTTCTCCCTCTGTCTATGTCTCTGCCTCTCTCTTTCTGTGTCTTGAATGAATGAATGAATAAAATCTTTTTTAAAAAAAGAAAAGAAAGAAATGGAAGGGGGAAATAGGTTAAAAGTGACTTAGAAGACATTTAAAATGTTTTCAAAAGGCAAACTAAACTATAGTATGTAGGGATGTACAATTGGTTGATAAAACTATTCGTGTGTGTATGATTAGCAGAGAAGTCAGGCTCATGATTACATAGTGGGAAGGGGGGTGATGTGGTTTGGATGGGAAACATGAAGGGGTTTCTAGGGTGCCTTGACCTTGGCTGGTGGTTACAAGAATGTTTGGCTTAAAATAAGTCATTGAGTCATACATTTGTTTGGTTGTGTCTGCATTCTATTTTACAGTAAAAGCGTTTTGCTTTTTTAAAAAAAAAATCCCCTTGAATATAAATTTGCTATATAATCCAGGAGGACTTTTAGTGTTCTTAGGACCCAGAAACCCTCAGTTGAGTTCTTAAAATTTCCATTTCTCTGGTATCTGTTGTGACCACACCATTCATGCAGATGTTTTCCAGATGTCGATCATATGTTCTGGCTATATTGGGTGAGCCCTGATTTTTAAATAGTCTATCTGCTTGTCATTACAAATCATCATTTCCCCCTTAAATTCTAGGATCCTGATGAATTATATCTACATGAATGAAGTCATTAAGCATTTTTTGAGATGGCAGGCTTGGAAAAAATAAAAAACAGCACCTCACAATTATTCACAAAGTTGAGCTCACAGTGACCCATATTCTGCTGAGGGAAGATTGTGTGTGTGGCACATTCTAGCCAGAATGCCTGAGGGCAAGGAGCCAGACAGAACAAGAGAATAGTGGCAAATATTTCTAGACTCTCTTCCCTGACCAATGTCCACCTCCTTGAGGTACAGTGGTTGATAGCCATGGGACCAAAGATGGTACACAGATTTCTATGGGAGTAGAAGAGCAGGAAGTTAGGCCTAGTTCAACAACCACTGGGGCAGAGGGTAGTAAAGGAAGGTCAGTGGGCAAGACTCCAGGTTAGAAGCAGATAGAAACATGGGCAAGGCCAGGAGGCAGGAGATGGACGGGACAGAAGCAGGCCTGTGTGTAGAAATGGTGTCTTTCCTTGCTGGCCATCCATCTCATGGGGGATGATAAGATGACCTGGTTTATGGGCAGCCCCCATCATTCTGCCCTCTCCCACCTAGGCAGCTGGGCAGGGCAAGTTAGAATCAAGGCTGCTCCAATCTGTCTGGAAAAAGAACTTTGCCTTTTCCTGAGAAGGCAGGTGGGTTTCCTCCAGTGCTTCTGGTCCACCTCCTCTTTCCACAGGACCTATTAACTAGACCTGGCCAGGGTCTCTGCCACAACCTAGTACCTCCTCCCCTGTGTCCTTCAGCTCCCATCTTTAGTGGCTGGGCTGTTGTAGTGGGAGGTATGGAAATCCCCAGAACCCATGAACATATGATCTTAATACAGCAAAAGGGACTTTGTGGATGTGATCAAGTTAAGGATCTCACGATGGGGAGATCAGCCTGGATTATCCAGCTGGGCCCAATGTGAGCCCAAGGGTCCTTCTAAGAGGGAGGCAAGAGGAGGCAAAGTGAAAGAAGGTGATGTGGGAATGGAAGCAGAGGTCAAAGACAGAAAGAGAGGGATTGGAAGATTCTACATCGCAGGCTATGAGGATGGAGGGAGGGGCCATAAGCCAAAGGATGCAGGTAGCCTGTAGCTGGCAAAAGGAAGGAAATGCGTTCTCCCCTCTAGTCTCCTGGAGGAACACAGCCAACACCTTGATGCCTGGACTTTAGTTTTTCAAACTGTAAGATGGTAAACGGGTGTTGTTCTAAGTCACTAAGTTTGTGTAAATTTATTACAGCAGTGATAGGAACTAACACAGGAAGGAAATGGAGCAGGCTCTCAGTGAGTCAGCCAAGGCAGAAAGTGGTAGAAGATACTGTTGGGTGCTTGGAGGGGGTCACCAACAGTGGACTTCCACGGGGCTGAGAAAACCCATCAGCCTGAATGGGATGAGAAAGTACACTTCAACTTTTCAACAGGGTAGGCTGAAGCAGTGGGGGAGGAAGGAGAGTCTTAAGCCAGTTTTCTCTGATTGTTTCCCTTGGAGCCAATGTCTGTCAGCCCATACCATATATGCCTCTTTCCCACATTGTAGGGTATCCTGTTAATTTTGACAGGGGCTCTGTCCTACCTGGGCAAGGAGAAGTCTTGCTAGATGTTAACAGGCAGCTGACATTATGGCGAGGCTCAGAAGCAAGAGGGATGAAAGCTCTAACAACCAAGGAATGGAATGTTCTGGGTAGAGGGAGGCATATTGACTGGTTAACTGTCCACCTGGATGGTGAGTCAGCATGGGGCCAGATGAGTCATTCAGTCTGTCTGTGGGGCATTAATCAGCCCAGTGATGGAAACTCTGGAAGCTTCAGTTCCCTCATCTGTGAAACGGGCTGAATACACTACCTACCTCATAGGGTTATAACTAGGCTTAAGGTGATAATCTATGTGAAACACTTAGTGCATTGCCTGGTGCACAGAAAGTGCTCAGAGGAGGCTACAGGTAAGTAAAACTGCAGCCCAGATTGGAACTCAGAGAGAGGGCATTCTGCGGAGGTGGAAAGGCTCTTTGATAAACAGGGCAAATGATGGTCTGTCGAGTTCAGGTACTGAGGTGTGTCCGATCAGGCTGTGACACTAGCATCAGGTGGGTCCATCAGGAAGCCCAGCAAGTGGCTCCCCATGGAAGCTCAGTAGTCAAGAGTGGATGTCCAAGTCTGTTTTCAGCCAGGCACATGCATGTAGGGGGTAGGGGGGTGATGATGCACACCCCCAAGGGAAGGCCTTGGGACCCAACAAGTCACTGCACCCTTGTTCCTATAACACAGGGCATGTCTCTGCCGTGGTGAAAAGTGGCCAGGCAATCCAGCGCTGGGGGTCCAGTGCAAAGCTGGGAAGGGCTGAGCAACTCATCAACTAAAAGCATGGGCACCCATGGAATGTTCCATGGTTTTCCATGTTGGGGTGTGCCTTAATCAGTTGGGCTAACTTTGTCAATGGTTTCAGGCTGTTTGAAGAGTTTGAGGGAACATTTAAATATAATTTTTAATTTTAGTGTCAAAATGAGTACAAAAGACATGAGAATATGTAATTTTACAAAGTTGACTTTATATCATTTGTACTCAGTAGAAAAGTGGCATAAATGTTCTTTACAGTAGGAATCTGACTTTATGAACACCACCAAAGAATCATCAGTTTCCTACCAGTTCTATAGTTTCTATTATGTTTATCAAGAAAATTTTCATAGGGGTGCCTGGGTGGCTCAGGTGGTTAAACATCTGCCTTTGGATCAGGTCATGATCCCAGGGTCCTGAGATCAAGTCCCAAGTTAGGCTCCTTGCTCAGTGGGGAGTCTGCTTCTCCCCCTCCCTCTGCCTCTTCCTCCCTGCTCATGTTCCGTCTCTCTTTCAAATAAATAAATTCTTTTAAAAAGTTTTCATAAAATTTTCCTGGTAAAATGCAAGAGTCCTTTCATAGTGAGAAAAAACAGTTCTCTTTTGAATGGATAACTCCCTTCCCTAACATGGCCATTATTTCAGATCATAGTATACACACCAATTTTCACAAAGTTAAAACCTACATTTTTCATCAGTACCAACAAAAACTAGAACAATTATAGAAAAGTTTTGTTCCAAAGCCTCATAAGAATTAACCAATGGCACTAGATGAAACTTTACCTCACATATAGATTTATCAAAATTCAAACAAAATTTGTCCCTATCATTACTAAAATATCTCATGAAAACACTACAGTTAATGTGAAAGTTCTTGAACTTTACATTCTACTGTGGGAGTTGACTGATTAAGTAAATGTTTTCATTGCTATGAGCCATAAAAAACATGCTACCAAGACTACTGGCATGTTTACTCAAAATATAAAAACTGATTTTGGAGAAGCTAAACTTACAAAGTTGTAGCAGAGTTTAGAAGAGAGAAAAACTCCTGAAATTTTGTAGCTTCTGCAGGAGACAATTGCTAATGATAGTATAGGCAAATCTTGAGAGCATCTATTGATTATTTTAATTTCTTTCTTTTCTCTCTCTTTTTCTTAAGGAATCTCTACACCAATGTGGGGCTGGAACTCAGGACCCCAAGATCAAGAGTTATCTGCTCTCCCAACTGAGCCAGCCAGACACCTTGATTATTCTAATTTCAATAGGGAGGGGTGAACAGTCCTGAATGGGATAATCTGAATAAAGCATGGAATCTTTGAAAAATCCCTTCTCCTCCTATATCATAGTGGCCTCATCCGTCTACTATTTCTCAATGAAAACAGTAATCAAAAGGAACATTATCTCCAAATCAGGAATGACTAAAGGTACCTAAAGGTGCTCATCACGAGAAAATAAGAATATTGATCCTTTCACAGCTGAGGAATTAAGATTGTTTTGTTGATCATCCAGTTTGAGGAATCTGAACAGTAACTGACAACTAAAACTATATAAAGCCTCTCTTAAGAATTCAAATGAATTACTCAGAGACAGGCCAAAAAAATGTTTCAACTTTTTTTAAATGTTTCAAATTTTAAAGAAGAATAAATAACAGTTGAGCAAGCTGAGTTCTTCAAACAAGTACATGTAGACACAAATGAAAATTGCAGGAGACCATTGTCAATGGCAGTTTAAGGAACTACCCATCAGTCAGTGTTCCAAACATGTAGGATCTTGTTGTAAAGTCCATAAAGCCAAAAACTTAAGTTTTTCTTGTTTAAGAAAAATACCCAGTACCTAGAATAGTGCCTAGAATTTGGTAGATCCTCAATATTCATAAAAAAATTTTAATGGGTGAATATAAAAATCAAGGTAATTATAAACTCCAGGAAAAATGAAGGTGTGGTAGACATTATTTGCCTCCCCAGCATCCATTCCTTCTTCTTTGCTAACGAAACTCTGATTACAATTAAGTATATGTCAGTTTCATCTACTAGTCCCAAGTGTGTTGGGACTCCTGTCTCCCCCAGAGGGAGAATCCTGATTAGTCCAATCATGGTAATATATTCCCTTTGATGGTGACTGGTTTACTAATGAACAGGTGGCACAATACTGGTCAATGAGACCTGAGAAGTCTGCAATGAAGTTTCTAAGACACTTCTCACTCTTAAGAAAAGGACAGGAATGGATATAAAATTAATATACAGAAATCTATTGCATTTCTATATACTAATAATGAAGTAGCAGAAAGAGAAATGAAGAAAACAGGGATCCCTGGGTGGCGCAGCGGTTTGGCGCCTGCCTTTGGCCCAGGGCGCGATCCTGGAGACTCGGGATCGAGTCCCACGTCGGGCTCCCGGTGCATGGAGCCTGCTTCTCCCTCTGCCTATGTCTCTGCCTCTCTCTCTCTCTCACTGTGTGCCTATCATAAATAAATAAAATTTAAAAAAAAAAAGAGAAATGAAGAAAACAATCCCATTTACAATTGCACCAAAAAATACATACATAAAATACCTGGCAATAGGGGCAGCCTGAGTGGCTCAGCGGTTTGGTGCGGCCTTCGGCCTGGGGCCTGATCCTGGAGAACTGGGATCGAGTCCCACGTCCTGCGTCAGGCTCCCTGCATGGAGCCTCCTTCTCTCTCTGCCTGTGTCTCTCATGAATGTATAAATAAAATCTTTTTTAAAAATACCTGGGAATAAACTTAATCAAGGAAGTGAAATACATGTACTCTGAAAACCATAAAACACTGATGAAAGAAATTGAAGAGAACATAAACAAATGGAATGTAATCCCTACCAAAATACCAATATATTTTTCACAGATCTAGAACAAATCATCCTAAAATTTGTATAGAGCCACAAAAGACCCCAAAAGGCTAAAGCAATCTTGAAAGAGAACAAAGCTAGAGGTGTCACAATCCCAGGTTTCAAAATATACTACAAAGCCTTAGTAATCAAAACACAATAGGGGTGCCTGGGTGGCTCAGTCAGTTAAGCATCCAACTCTTAGTTTCGGCTTGGGTCACGATCTCACGGTTGTGAGACTGAGTCCCGCATCAGGCTCCGTGCTCAGTAGGGAGTCTTCTTGAGATTCTCTCTCTCTCTTTCCCCCGCTGCCCCCACCCTGCTCATGCTCTCTCTCTCAAATAAATAAATAAATCTAAAAAAAAAAACATAATATGGTACTGGCACAAAGTGGACACATAGATCAATGAAACAGAATACAGAGCCCAGAAATAAACCCACAATTATATGGTCAATTAATCCATGACAAAGGAGGCAACAATATACCATGGAAAAAAAGGCAGTCTCTTCAACAAATGGTGTTGGGAAAACTGGACAGCTACATGCAGAAGAATGAAACTGGACCACTTTCTTACATCATACACAAAACAAACTCAAAATGGATTAAAGATCTAAATGTGAGACCTGAAACCATAAAATTCTTAGAAGAAAACACAAGCAGTAATCTCTTTGACATTAGCCATAGAATCATTTTTCTAGATATGCCTCCTTTGGCAAGGGAAACAAAAGCTAAATTAAACGATTAGGACTACATAAAAATAAGCAGCTTTCCCACAGTGAAGGAAACCATCCACAAAACAAAAAGACAACTCACTAAATGGGAGAAGATACTTGCAAATGACATATATGATAAGAGGTTAATATCCAAAATATATAAAGAACTTATACAACTCAACACCAGAAAAACAAATAATCCAATTTTAAAACTGGCAGAGGACATGAATAGAACTTCTCCAAAAAAGGCATACAGATGACCAACAGACACATGAAAAGATGCTCAACAGCACTCATCATAAGGAAAACACAAACCAAAACCCCAATGAGATATCACCCCACACCTGTCAGAATGGCTAAAATCAAAAACACAAGAAACAAGTGTCAGCAAGAGTGTGGAGAAAAAGGACCCCTTGTGCACTACTGGTGGGAATGCAAACTGGTATGGACACTGGAAAACAGTATGGAGGTTCCTCAAAAAATTAAAATTAGGATTACCATATGGGGGCATCTGGATGGCTCAACTGGTTAAGCATTCCCCTTCGTTCGGCTCGGGTCATGATCCCAGAGTCCTGGGATCGAGTCCCAGGATTGAGCCCTGAGTCAGTCTCCCTCCTCAGCAGGGTGTCTGCTTCTCCCTCTGCCCTTCACCCAGTTAAGCACGAGCACCCTCTCTCAAATAAATAAATAAATTGGGATGCCTGGGTGGCTTAGTGGTTGAGCATCTGCCTTAGGCTCAGGGCGTGATCCCCCCCCAGTCCTGGGATGGAGTCCCACATCAGGCTCCCTGCATGGAGCCTGCTTCTTCCTCTGTTTCTGTCTCTGCCTCTGTGTGTGTGTGTGTGTGTGTGTCTCATGAATAAATAAATAAAAATTTTTTTAAAAAATCAAATAAATAAAATCTTTAAAAAAAGAATTGGGGGGATCCCTGGGTGGCTCAGCGGTTTAACGCCTGCCTTTGGCCCAGGGCGTGATCCTGGAGTCCCGGGATCAAGTCCCACATCAGGCTCCTCGCATGAAGCCTGCTTCTCCCTCTTCTTGTGTCTCTGCCTCTCTATGTCTATCATAAATAAATAAATCTTTAAAAAAAAAAAAGAATTGCCATATGATCCAGCAATTCCACTACTGGGTATTTATCCAAAGAATACAAAACACTAATTTGAAAAGATATCCACACCCCTATGTTTACTGCAGTATTATTTACAATAGCCAAGATATAAAAGCAACCCAAGGGATCCCTGGGTGGCGCAGCGGTTTAGCGCCTGTCTTTGGCCCAGGGCGCGATCCGGGAGACCCGGGATCGAATCCCACGTCAGGCTCCCGGTGCATGGAGCCTGCTTCTCCCTCTGCCAGTGTCTCTGCCTCTCTCTCTCTCTCACTGTGTGCCTATCATAAATAAAATTAAAAAAAAAGCAACCCAAGTGTCCACTGACAGATAAATGGATAAGGAAGATTAGGAAGATGTGTGTGTACACATATATACATATATATATACACACATGCTATGGAATATTACTCAGCCATAGAAAGGACAAAATCTTCTCTTTGCAACAATATCTAGAGGGCATAATGCTAAGTGAGATAAGTCAATCAGAGAAAGACAAATACTATATGATTTCACTCATATGTGGAATTTAAGAAACAAAACACATGAACAAAGAAAAAAAGAGATAAACAAACAAAAAAAACCAGACTCTTAAATATAGAAAACAAACTGGTGATTGCCAGAGCAGAGATGGGTGAGAGGATGGGTGAAATAGGTGAAGGGCATGAAGAGTACATTTATCGTGATGAGCGCTGAGTAATGTATATAATTATTGAATTGCTATATTGAGCACCTGAAAGCAATATAACACTGTATGTTACCTATACTTGAATAAAAAAGAAAGAGAGAGAGTGAGATAGGAAGACAGGATATTCTCTTTTTCTTTCTTTCTTTTTTAAGATTTTATTTATTCATTCATAAGTGACAGAGAGAAAGGCAGAGACACAGGCAGAGGGAGAAGCAGCCTCCATGCAGGGAGCCTGATGCGGGACTCAATCCCGGGACCCCAGGATCACACCCTGAGCCAAAGACAGGCAGACACTCAACCGCTGAGCCATCCAGGCGTCCCTCTCTCTTTCTTTTTAATCATTTTTTTTAAATAATCTCTATACCCAACATGGGGCTCGAACTTACAACCCTGAGATCAAGAGCCATATGCTCTACTGACTGAGCCAACCAGATGCCCCCAGAATGTTCTCTCTTTAATCCAATTGATGCTTTGTGATCCTTGCTGCTGCAGCCCTCTTGCAACCATGAGGAGACAAGCCAGAGGACAAAAACCAACAGTTAAGGATAACACAGCAGAAAGGTGGAAAGGGCTTGATCTTTGCTGGTATCATTGAGTCAGTGAATTTACCAACCCTGGAATTCCCTAGCTCTGGACTTCTTGTATGAGATGACAAACCCCAATATTGTCTAAGCCATTTTAAATCGAGGCTTCTGTCACTTGTAGACAAAACAGCCTCATGGGCATAGGCTGTTGGTTGGCTACCCATTGCCAACTGTCTTTTCCATTATAGAGGGTGAAAATGCCAGATACTTGCTTTCCCAGCTTCCCTTGCAGCTGGTAGCTCATGTGACCTAGTTCTGGCCCACGAGACATAAAGGAAAGTCCACTTGGAACACCCGCTGCCACCCCCACCCCAGCCAAAATAAAAAAGGAGGCACAGGAGAATTTTTCTTTTCTTCCTGAATGATGTAGTATGAACATGTGACTCTTCGAGCCATGTCAACCATCTTGTTACTGTTTAGAACAAAACTGAATACGAAGACGAGGACACAGACCAGCAGAATGGAAGGACAGAAGGAACTGGGTTCTGATGACACTGCCAAGTCTCTGAACCAACCCTTGGCCCACCTACTTCACGCTCATTAAGAAAGCAACAAAGAGGGGTGCCGGGCTGGCTCAGTCAGTAGAGCATGCAACTCTTGATCTTGAGGTGGTGAGTTCAAGCCCCATGTTGGGCATGGAGAAGAGAAGAGAAGAAGAGAAGAAGAGAAGAGAAGAGAAGAGAAGAGAAGAGAAGAGAAGAGAAGAGAAGAGAAGAGAAGAGAAGAGAAGAGAAGAGAAGAGAAGAGGAGGAGAAGCTTATGGCATCCTTACTGATACACTCACATTTATAAAACTGCTGGTTAAGAAAGGAGGTGTGGCTGTGGAGCACGATCTACCTCAGCAGTAAGCATTTGCATGGTTATAATAATATAAACAGTGACTTGTTTTACCAAAAATTGCAAAATAGCCCTGTTGGGGGAATAAAAGAAGGGGAACATGGGACCAGAACTATAAGAAAAGGCACCATCTTCATCGCCATGACAGGAAGTCACAAATGCTGTCTAAACTTAAAAAATTAAACAGAGTGGTTTAATTATATTAATTGGGGGCACCTGGCTAGCTTGGTCAGTAGAGCACACAACTCTTGATTTTGGGATTTTACGTTCGAGCCCCACACTGGGTGTAGAGATTACGTAAAAAATCTTTTTTAAGGGGCAGCCTGGGTGGCTCAGTGGTTTAGCACCACCTTTAGCCAAGGGCATGATCCTGGAGACCCAGGATCGAGTCCCACGTCTGGCTCCCTGCGTGGAGCCTGCTTCTCTGTCTGCCTATGTCTCTGCCTCTCTCTCTTTCTCTGTGTGTCTCTCATGAATAAATAAATAAAATCTTTTAAAAATGTCTTTTTAAAAAAGTGTATTAATTAGAAATATGGAGAAATATATGAGGAGAAAAAGAAAGGGCTGAAAATAATCTCCTTTGGGAGAGAAATGAAGGAGGTAGGGAAGGCCGGGCAGGGTGATTGCCCTGATTCATCATGAAACTCTCAATTCCACTTAACTCTTTTAAAGACGAACATATTCAGTTACCTGGGTGGCTCAGTCACTTAAGCATTTGACTCTTGATCTCAGCTCAGGTCTTGATCTCAGGGTCATAAGTTCCATCCCCACGTTGGGCTCCATGTTGGGGTTCACACTGGGCATGGAGCCTAGTTTAAAAAAAAAAAGAAAATGAACACATTCTCTGGTAAAATCTTAAATTAATTTCAAATCAAATTAAATTTAAAAAATACTATGGATTTGGAGACAAATTTCACTAATCAAGCCATGCCAAAGAGAAACAAACTAACAGAAAAAAATGACTGATTACATGACAGATTACTCATTAACATGGTCTAATATCATTTAAAAGTAATAAAAATAGGGGCACCTGGCTGGCTCAGTCAGAAGAGCATGTGACTCTTGATCTCAGGGTTTTAAGTCCAAACTTCATGTTCAGCACAGAGATTACTAAAAAATAAATAAATAAACTTTAAAAACATAATTATAAAAAGGAATGGAAGTTACAAAGACAAGGCTATTTGAGGTGTATGGTGATATATACCTATAATGAACATAGGAAATATGGAGAGGAAGCACGAAATTTTTTAACTTCCAGTTCAAGGCATCAATTTATCAGTTTATAGATATTAGTTTTGTGCATCCCACATGTTCAGTCTTTTTTTAAGATTTTATTTATTTATTCATGAGAGACACACAGAAAGGCAGAGATGTAGGCAGAGGGAAAAGCAGGCTCCATGCAGGGAGCCTGACGTGGGACTCGATCCCCGGTCTCCAGGATCACTCCCTGGGCTGAAGGCAGCGCTAAACTGCTGAGCCACCCGGGCTGCCCCATGTTCAGTCTTTTTTTTTCCCCCCCATAGATCTGAAGATTTCTTTTTTCTTTTTTTTTAATAAATTTATTTTTTATTGGTGTTCAATTTACCAACATACAGAATAACACCCAGTGCTCATCCCGTCAAGTGCCCCCCTCAGTGCCCGTCACCCATTCACCCCCACCCCCCGCCCTCCTCCCCCTCCACCACCCCTAGTTCATTTCCCAGAGTTAGGAGTCTATATGTTCTGTCTCCCTTTCTGATATTTCCCACACATTTCTTCTCCCTTCCCTTCTATTCCCTTTCACTATTATTTATATTCCCCAAATGAATGAGAACATATAATGTTTGTCCTTCTCCGATTGACTTACTTCACTCAGCATAATACCCTCCAGTTCCATCCACGTTGAAGCAAATGGTGGGTATTTGTCATTTCTAATGGCTGAGGAATATTCCATTGTATACATAAACCACATCTTCTTTATCCATTCATCTTTCGATGGACACCGAGGCTCCTTCCACAGTTTGGCTATTGTGGACATTGCTGCTATAAACATTGGGGTGCAGGTGCCCGGGCATTTCATTGCAACTGTACCTTTGGGGTAAATCCCCAACAGTGCAATTGCTGGGTCGTAGGGCAGGTCTATTTTTAACTCTTTGAGGAACCTCCTCACAGTTTTCCAGAGTGGCTGCACCAGTTCACATTCCCACCAACAGTGTAAGAGGGTTCCCTTTTCTCTGCATCCTCTCCAACATTTGTGGTTTCCTGCCTTGTTAATTTTCCCCATTCTCACTGGTGTGAGGTGGTATCTCATTGTGGTTTTGATTTGTATTTCCCTGATGGCAAGTGATGTAGAGCATTTTCTCATGTGCTTGTTGGCCATGTCCATGTCTTCCTCTGTGAGATTTCTCTTCATGTCTTTTGCCCATTTCATGATTGGATTGTTCGTTTCTTTGATGTTGAGTTTAATAAGTTCTTTATAGATCTTGGAAACTAGACCTTTATCTGATATGTCATTTGCAAATATCTTCTCCCATTCTGTAGGTTGTCTTTTAGTTTTGTTGACTGTATCATTTGCTGTGCAAAAGCTTCTTATCTTGATGAAGTCCCAATAGTTCATTTTTGCTTTTGTTTCTTTTGCCTTCGTGGATGTATCTTGCAAGAAGTTACTGTGGCTGAGTTCAAAAAGGGTGTTGCCTGTGTTCTCCTCTAGGATTTTGATGGAATCTTGTCTCACATTTAGATCTTTCATCCATTTTGAGTTTATCTTTGCGTATGGTGAAAGAGAGTGGTCTAGTTTCATTCTTCTGCATGTGGATGTCCAATTTTCCCAGCATCATTTATTGAAGAGACTGTCTTTCTTCCAATGGATAGTCTTTCCTCCTTTATCGAATATTAGTTGGCCATAAAGTTCAGGGTCCACTTCTGGGTTCTCTCTTCTGTTCCATTGATCTATGTGTCTGTTTTTGTGCCAGTACCACACTGTCTTGATGACCACAGCTTTGTCGTACAACCTGAAAGCTGGCATTGTGATGCCCCCAGATATGGTTTTCTTTTTTAAAATTCCCTGGCTATTTGGGGTCTTTTCGGATTCCACACAAATCTTAAAATAATTTGTTCTAACTCTCTGAAGAAAGTCCATGGTATTTTGATAGGGATTGCATTGAACGTGTAAATTGCCCTGGGTAACATTGACATTTTCACAATATTAATTCTGCCAATCCATGAGCATGGAATATTTTTCCATCTCTTTGTGTCTTCCTCAATTTCTTTCAGAAGTGTTCTGTAGTTTTCAGGGTATAGATCCTTTACCTCTTGGGTTAGGTTTATTCCTAGGTATCTTATCCTTTTGGGTGCAATTGTAAATGGGATTGCCTCCTTAATTTCTCTTTCTTCAGTCTCATTGTTAGTGTATAGAAATGCCACTGATTTCTGGGCATTGATTTTGTATCCTGCCACGCTACCAAATTGCTGTATGAGTTCTAGAAATCTTGGGGTGGAGGCTTTTGGGTTTTCTATGGTCAGTATCATGTCATCAGCAAGGAGGGAGAGTTTGACTTCTTCTTTGCCAATTTGAATGCCTTTAATGCCTTTTTGTTGTCTGATTGCTGAGGCTAGGACTTCCAGTACTATGTTGAATAGCAGTGGTGAGAGTAGACATCCCTGTCTTATTCCTGATCTTAGGGGAAAGGCTCCCAGTGCTTCCCCATTGAGAATGATATTTGCTGTGGGCTTTTCGTAGATGGCTTTTAAGATGTTGAGGAATGTTCCCTCTATCCCTACACTCTGAAGAGTTTTGATCAGGAATGGATGCTGTATTTTGTCAAATGCTTTCTCTGCATCTAATGAGAAGATCATATGGTTCTTGGTTTTTCTCTTGCTGATATGATGAATCACACTGATTGTTTTACGGGTGTTGAACCAGCCTTGTGTCCCAGGGATAAAGCCTACTTGGTCATGGTGAATAATTTTCTTAATGTACTGTTGGATCCTATTGGCTAGTATCTTGTTGAGAATTTTTGCATCCATGTTCATCAGGGATATTGATCTGTCATTCTCTTTTTTGGTGGGGTCTTTGTCTGGTTTTGGAATTAAGGTGATGCTGGCCTCATAGAACGAATTTGAAAGTACTCCATCTCTTTCTATCTTTCCAAACAGCTTTAGTAGAATATATATGGTTTCTTCTTTAAAAGTTTGATAGAATTCCCCTGGGAAGCCATCTGACCCTGGACTTTTGTGTCTTGGGAGGTTTTTGATGACTGCTTCAATTTCCTCCCTGGTTATTGGCCTGTTCAGGTTTTCTATTTCTTCCTGTTCCAGTTTTGGTAGTTTGTGGCTTTCCAGGAATGCGTCCATTTCTTCTAGATTGCCTAATTTATTGACGTATGGCTGTTCATAATATGTTTTTAAAATCGTTTGTATTTCCTTGGTGTTGGTAGTGATCTCTCCTTCCTCATTCATGATTTTATTAATTTGAGTCTTCTCTCTCTTCTTTTTAATAAGGCTGGCTAATGGTTTATCTATCTTATTAATTCTTTCAAAGAACCAACTCCTGGTTTTGTTGATCTGTTCCACAGTTCTTCTGGTCTCGATTTCGTTGCGTTCTGCTTGAATCTTAATTAACTCTCTTCTTCTGCGGGGTGTAGGATCTATTTGCTGTTTTTCCTCTAGCTCCTTTATGTGTAAGGTTAGCTTTTGTATTTGAGTTCTTTCCAGTTTTTGAATGGATGCTTGTATTGCGATGTATTTCCCCCTTAGGACTGCTTTTGCTGCATCCCAAAGATTTTGAACGGTTGTATCTTCATTCTCATTAGTTTCCATGAATCTTTTTCATTCTTCCTTAATTTCCTGGTTGACCCTTTCATCTTTTAGCAGGATGGTCCTTAACCTCCACGTGTTTGAGGTCCTTCCAAACTTCTTGTTGTGATTTAGTTCTAATCTCAAGGTATTGTGGTCTGAGAATATGCAGGGGACGATCCCAATCTTTTGGTATCGGTTCAGACCCGATTTGTGACCCAGTATGTGGTCTATTCTGGAGAAAGTTCCATGTGCACTTGAGAAGAATGTGTATTCAGTTGAGTTTGGATGTAAAGTTCTGTAGATATCTGTGAAATCCATCTGGTCCAGTGTATCATTTAAAGCTCTCGTTTCTCTGGAGATGTTGTGCTTAGAAGACCTACCGAGTATAGAAAGAGCTACATTGAAGTCACCAAGTATAAGTGTATTATTATCTAAGTATTTCTTCGCTTTGGTTATTAATTGATTTATATATTTGTCAGCTCCCACATTCGGGGCATATATATTGAGGATTGTTAAGTCCTCTTTTTGGATAGATCCTTTAAGTATGATATAGTGTCCCTCTTCATCTCTCACTACAGTCTTCGGGGTAAATTTTAGTTTATCTGATATGAGGATGGCTACCCCTGCTTTCTTTTGAGGACCATTTGAATGGTAAATGGTTCTCCAACCTTTTATTTTCAGGCTGTAGGTGTCCTTCTGTCTAAAATGAGTCTCTTGGGATCCCTGGGTGGCGCAGCGGTTTAGCGCCTGCCTTTGGCCCAGGGCGCGATCCTGGAGACCCGGGATCGAATCCCACGTCGGGCTCTCGGTGCATGGAGCCTGCTTCTCCCTCTGCCTGTGTCTCTGCCTCTCTCTCTTTCTCTCTGTGTGACTATCATAAATAAATAAAATTTAAAAAAATAAATAAATAAATAAAATGAGTCTCTTGTAGACAGCAAATAGATGGGTCCTGCTTTTTTATCCAGTCTGAAACCCTGCGCCTTTTGATGGGGTCATTAAGCCCATTCACGTTCAGAGTTACTATTGAAAGGTATGAGGGATCCCTGGATGGCACAGCGGTTTGGCGCCTGCCTTTGGCCCAGGGCGCGATCCTGGAGACCCGGGATCGAGTCCCACGTTGGGCTCCCTGCATGGAGCCTGATTCTCCCTCTGCCTATGTCTCTGCCTCTCTCTCTCTCTCATAAATAAATAAAAATTTTAAAAAAAGAAAGGTATGAGTTTAGTGTCATCATGATATCTATTCAGTCCTTGTTTTTTGTGGATTTTTCCACTGAACTTCTTCTTAAAGGGGAATTTTAAGAGTCCCCCTTAAAATTTCTTGCAGAGCTGGTTTGGAGGTCACATATTCTTTCAGTTCCTGCCTGTCTTGGAAGCTCTTTATCTCTCCTTCCATTTTGAATGAGAGCCTTGCTGGATAAAGTATTCTTGGTTGCATGTTCTTCTCATTTAGGACCCTGAATATATCCTGCCAGCCCTTTCTGGCCTGCCAGGTCTCTGTGGAGAGGTCTGCTAATACTAATACTCCTCCCCATAAAAGTCAGGGATTTCTTGTCTCTTGCTGCTTTAAGGATCTTCTCTTTATCTTTGGAATTTGCAAGGTTAACTAGTAATTGTCGAGGTGTTGAACGGTTTTTATTGATTTTAGGGGGGGATCTCTCTATTTCCTGGATCTGAATGCCTGTTTCCCTTCCCAGATTAGGAAAGTTTTCAGCTAGGATTTGTTCAAATACATATTCTGGCCCTCTGGCCCTTTCGGCACCCTCAAGAACCCCAATTAAATGTAGGTTTTTCTTCCTCAGTCTGTCGTTTATTTCCTTTAATCTATCTTCATGGTCTTTTCATTGTTTGTCTCTTTTTTCCTCAGTTTCCCTCTTTGCCATCAACTTGTCTTCTAGTCACTCACTCTTTCTTCCACCTCGTTAACACTCGTCGTTAGGACTTCTAGTTTGGATTGCATCTCATTCAATTGATTTTTAATTTCTGCCTGATTGGATCTAAATTCTGCAGTCATGAATCCTCTTGAGTCCTTTATGCTTTTTTCTAGAGCCACCAGTAGCTGTATAATAGTGCTTCTGAATTGGCTTTCTGACATTGAATTGTAATCCAGATTTTGTAACTCTGTGGGAGAGAGGACTGTTTCTGATTCTTTCTTTTGAGGTGAGGTTTTCCTTCTAGTCATTTTGCTCAGTGCAGCGTGGCCAAAAACAAGTTGTATTGGGAAAAGGAGAAAAAGAGAGGTGAGAAAGAAAGAAAGAAAAGAGATAAAGAAAAAAGGAAGAAAAAAAGAAAAAAAAGAGAAGAAAAAGAAAGAAAGGGAAAAAGGGGGGTGGGGGAAGCAAACAAATCAAAAAGCAAAAAAACAAAACAAAACATAACAAAAACAAACAAACAAACAAACAAAAAACACGGGGGAGTATCTTCTGATTCTGTATACTTTAAGTCCCTTGACTTCCCCTGGAACTTGTCCGTCTAGCTGGTCTTCTGGGGGAGGAGCCTGTTGTGCTGATTTTCAGGTGTTAGCACTTGGGGGAGCTGCTCTGCCCCCTGCCTGGTGCTGGGCTCCGTGGGGGTTGTTTTACCCGGTGAGGCCCCAGGATGAACAACCGCAGTGGTGGCGGCCAGCTCTGGAGCCCTGGAGTCAGCTCCCGCATTAACTACGGAGCTCTCAGCCTGCAGAGGCCTGGAGGCTCCAGGGCGGGGCCACTGATCTGCTCAGCCCCCGGCAGGAGCGTCCTTGCTGTCCTGGGCCCTCCCGGCCTCTGCCTGTCCCGGGGGGAGGCCGGATCCTGGGCTGTGTCCCGGCGCCCTGTGCTCGGGGGCCTGCGCTGTTGGATTCGTGCTCCCGGCCGTGCAGCCCCCTCCGCCTAGCCGCCGCCCAAGCCCCTCTGAGCTGCTCCCAGGGCCGCGCAGCCCCCTCCGCAGAGCCTCTTCCTCTGCCCGAGCCCCTCCGAACTGCTCCCGGGTCCAGCTGTGCGCGCTGCAGCCCTTAGGGAGCTCGGCGCACTCTCCCCGGGGCGCAGTTCCTCTGTTACTGTCCCAGGGAGCCCGAGGGCATCCCCGCCCTCCTGGGTCCTGCTCCAAATCCCTGCGAGGCCTTTCCGCCCGGGAAGGTTGGTGCAGCTCCTGCTTCTCCGGGACGGGGCTCTCCTGTCCTGGGGACACTCGCCCCAGCCTTAGCCCGGCTCCTCGCAGGGCCCCTCCCCCTTGGAGGCCTTTTGTTTCTTTATTTCTTTTTCCCCGTCTTCCTACCTTGATAGAAGCGCGAACTCTTCTCTCTGTAGCATTCCAGCTGTTCTCTCTTTAAATCTCAGGCCGAATTGGTAGATTTTCAGGATGATTTGAAGGTTATCTAGGTAATTTGGTGGGGACAGGTGATTTGGGGACCCTACTCTTCCGCCATCTTGCCCCTCCTCTCCCATGTTCAGTCTTATACTTGAATCTTCTTGTATCCCTCCAGTAAAGAAGCTCAACATCCCAACTGGGGAACTAAGATTAACCAACAAACAAAAAGCATAGAATGGCACAAGAAAAGAGTCAAGAGGAGTGGAGGAGTGTGCATCAGTATGGCATTAGTAATGTGGGTTTGAATTCTAGACTGTAAAGAACGAATGATGTTTCAGAAAGCTGAGGAAGGAGGGTGGGGTTCCAGGTAGAATAAATAAGAAAACAAAGTCATTAAGGAAGGAGGGAGTGGGTTTAAAAAAAAAAAAAGGAAATATCCTTAACATATAAGGAGCTTTTCTAATAAAAAAGAAAAAGGCCACGAACCCAGTAGAAAAGGGGGCAAAAAACATAAGCACATAGCATTCATCCAAAAAAAAAAAAAAACGGAAATGGATCTTAAATATGTTTAAATATTTGTGGGACACCTGGATGGCTCAGTCAGTCAAGTGTCCAACTCTTGATTTCAGCTCAGGTCATGATCTCAGGGTCATGAGACTGAGACCCAAGTCAGACTCTGTGCTGAGTGTGGAGTCTGCTTAAGATTCTCTCTCTCAAAAAAAAAAAAAAAAGAATCTCTCTCTCTCCCTCTTCTGCTGCCCCTGCCCCCACTTGCAAGGGAGGAAAAAACTTATAAAAAAAAAAAAGAAAATATTGATCTATATGTTGGCCAATCGAACTTCAATTTAAAAAAAAAAAAAAACAGAAAAAAAAAGAAAATATTGGGATGCCTGGGTGGCTCAGTGGTTGAGCGTCTGCCTTCAGCCCAGGGCATGATCTGGGGGTCCCAGGATCGAGTCCCACGTCGGGCTCCCTGCATGGAGCCTGCTTCTCCCTCTGCCTGTGTCTCTGCTTCTCTCTCTGTGTGTGTCTCTCATGAATTAATAAATAAAATCTTAAAAAAAAAAAAGAAAATACAAGCCTAGAAGAGTAATATCCGATAAATTCCATTCTCATCTCTCACACTGGCAAAGATCAAAAGGTTTCATAACACTATATGTGGCAGGCAGAAGTGTAAGATGCTCTCCCAAATTCCCACCCCCCAGTGTACACACAACTTCTCCCAGTTCAGTCCTACAACCGTAAGGAACTGAAATTCACCGAAAACAAGCTCAGAAGCAGATGCCTCCCTAGAGTCTCAAGACAAGAACTCCGTAGGGCAGACACCTCGACTTTAACCTTGTGACACCGTGAACGGAGAACCCAGCCATGTTGTGCCAGACTTCTTACCTACAAAGCTGTGAGCTAATAAATGGTTGTTGTTTTAAGCCACAGAGTTTGAGGTAATTTGTTATGCAGCCATAGAAAACTAATACGCTGTGTTTAACAGGGTGTGGAGAATCGGCTGCATGCATTTATTGCTGGTTGGCACGTAAATATGCATAACCTCTACAGAGGCCAAGTGGGCAATATCTATGAAAATTAAAGTTGCTCATCCCTTTGACTCAACAACTCCTCCTTTAAGAAGGCATGTTACAGAGGCACTCACACCTGTGCAAGATGATCTGTCAACAAAGATACACATCGCAGCATTGTTTGTAACAGCAACAGACTGTCTGCAACCTACATAGCTATCTATCCATAGTAGGCTAGCCAAAAACAAGATGGTATGGCTTCCCAAATGAGGCCACTCCAGTTACCCTGATATTGGAAGCCCTCCAGGGATTATTTTTAGGTAAAAATATAAGGTTTAGATGGTGTATAGAATGCTACTATTTACATGCAGCCAAAAAAAAGAAAAATATAACCATATATAATCATATATCAATATGGTTATCATATATCAACATAGGTCAACCATATATGTCGATAAAGGCAAAGGATATTTCTGGAAGATACACCAAGAAACTGGTCACAGGGGTTACCTTGGGGGAGGTGATCCACTGACTAGAGGACAGAAGGAGGACGACCATTTCCAAGCTACCTTGTTCTCTCTTTCCAGAACAAAGACAGTGTATTACCAGTTCAGAAAACTAAACACAGGATGCCTGGGTGGCTCAGTGGTTGAGCATCTGCCTTGGGCTCAGGTCATGATCTCGATGGGATCGGGTCCCACATCGGGCTCCCCACAGGGAGCCTGCTTCTCCCTCTGCCTGTGTCTCTGCCCCTCTCTCTGTGTCTCTCATGAATAAATAAATAAAATCTTTAAAAAAAAAAAAAAAGAAAACTAAAGACAAACAAAAGAACAAGATTAGCGCTGCCCTTCTGGGTAGTCAAAGAGAATAAAACTATACCCCTTTATTTTTTTTAAAGGTTTTATTTATTTATTCATGAGAGACACAGAGAGAGAGGCAGAGACACAGGCAGAGGGAGAAGCAGGTTCCATGCAGGGAGCCCGAGTGGGACTCGATCCCAGGCCTTCAGGATCATGCCCTGGGCCAAAGGCAGCACTAAACCGCTGAGCCACCCAGGGATCCCCAATTACACCCCTTTAAAGGAAGAAGAGGCACCTATGTGGCTCAGTCGGTTAAGGGTCTGCCTTTGGTTCAGGTCATAATCCCGGGGTCCTGGGATCGAGCCCCACATCAGGCTCCCTGCTCAGGGGGGAGTCTGCTTCTCCCTCTCCCTCCACTCCTCCCCTACTCATGCTTGTGGTCTTTCTGCTCTTTGTGTGTGTGTGTGTCAAATAAATAAATAAAAATTTTAAAAGAAATTCTTTAAAAAGGAAGGAGAAGGAAGGGAGGGAGAAAACTAGAAAGGGCTAAGGCGAGGCTTGCTGCCACTCGCCCTCTGTTCAACTGAATCCATTTCCTTGCTATCAATGCTACGGTACATTTTTAGGCAAAGGTCCACCTGCCAGTGGGTACAGAAACATCCTCTGTGAGAAGGACACCCTGCCGTCTCCTGATGCTGACTGTGCACCCATGTGGCTCCCAGCAGGTGCCCCATAAATACTTACCGCGGGACTGAGCGAGCGCCTGATGGCTGCTTTATCTATGTTCTTTCCTTCGAAAGTCAGGGTGCAAATGGGGTTTTGATCCTACGTTCCTCGAAGATTCCTCTTTTTTTAATTAAAGATTTTATTTTTCAGTCATCTTCACACCCAACATGTGTGCTCCAGCTCACAACCCCCAGATCGAGAGCCACGTGCTCTACTGACCGAAACAGCCAGGCGCCCCCTCGAAGACTTCTGAGCTTTTGCTAAAAAGTCGCTTTTCAATATTGGATGTCCTTTTTTTCCAGGGTGCCAGTGGGGTTAAGAGGCGGGGTAGAGGATTTGCTCACAGCGAACTGGTGAACCGATTTTGAACGGGGCAAAGGATTTGAGGCAAGAGGGAGAGCGGCAGTTGAGGGCGGAGGGCGCCCCACCCACCCCAGCAATTCGCACTTGCGCCCCCTGCAGGCTGGAGGCTCCCCGTGCAGCTCCCTGCGCTCTCCCACCTACAGCCCTTTCCTCACCCGCTGGCCCCTCCGCCTGGAGCCCAAGCCCTTCTCGGTCTTCTCCACACACACACACACACACACACACACACACCACCACCACCACCACCACCCCACCCCCGCCCCCTATCAACTCGGGCTTCTCGTCTGACTCAGTTCAAGGCTTTTTGTCTGGTGAAACTTGTACGATTTCCAGTTTGGGGGTACCTCCTCTGGGCTCCCATATCTCCCCCAATTCATATCTTTGTTGTCTTAGTTTGCCCTCCCCCCAAGGCAAACCCCCGAGAGGAGGATTTGGAGGCAAGTAGCTTATTTGAGAGGTGACCTCAGGAGTCACAAGTGAGTTCCTTCCTGTAAAGAAGTAAAGTTTTAGGGGCACCTGGGTGGCTCAGCAGGTTAAACATCTGACTTTTGATTTTTACTTAGGTGATCTTAGGGTCTTAAGATCAAGCCCCATCTCAGGCTTGGTACTCAGGGAAGAGTCTGCTTCTCTCTCCACCCCTCTCCCTCTCCCTACTTGCTCTCTCTCTTTCTCTCTCAAATAAATAAATCTTTTGGGCGCCTGGGTGGCTTAGTCAGTTGAGTGTCTGCCTTCGGCTCTGGTCATGATCCCAGGGTCCTGGGATTGAGCCTCACATGGGTCTCCCTGCTCAGCAGAGAGCCTGCTTCTCCCTCTCCCATCCCCTTGCTTATGTGTGCTCTGTGTGTGTCAAATAAACAAATAAAATCTTTTAAAATCGTATTTTTTTTAAATCTTAGAACAAGAATTATAGTCTTACTCTTTTCAAGTAGAGAAAGTGAGACACAGAGGGAAGCCAATAAAGATTATGTTTATGAGTTGATGAGCACCCTGGGCAACTGGGGCTTAGACCTGCTAGGGATCATCTCAGAGGCCAGGGACATGCCTCCCAACCGTCACACTGGGAGACTGGGAGGCTGGGACATTTTTCTACCAACTGCCATGCCCTTTTGCTAACCCTCACCCATAATTCTGGTCCCCCCACCAGGTGCTCAAGCTGAGAAGCTGAGAGGCAGGCCTGGAGGTAGAGTGGTCACCTGCCTACTGCAGCTCCAGGTGAGCTCGGGGGCTCAGGGGAGATGGGGCAGGCCATCCACAGCACCCTGCAGCACCTAGCCTAACATTTTCACATGGAATGGTAACTTCCCTCTTGGCACCTAGAGACTTTATCTTTCATCTCTGTATCCCTAGCTTCAAGCAGTACATCACTACACATTCCGTGCTCAAAAACTGTTTATTGAATGAATGAATGAATGAATGCACAGATGGATAAATGAATCAATAAATGAGTGAACAAGGTTGGAGTTGATGTCAATGAGTACTGAGGGAGAAGACTGATTTTCATCATGCTAAGATCAAAGTATAGTGGCTTTGAATGTCAGAAATGTTGTCTACTTTAACAGTTTGAGGTCACAACTTTCACATGCAAAAATTGTCAAAAAAAAAAAAAACATAGGAGGCTCAAGTAATTCAAAACCTTGGAAGGTTCAGGCTGCCTGGGTGACTCAGTTGATTAAGCATCTGCCTTCCACTCAGGTCATGATCCCTGGGTGCTGGAACCCAGCCCTGCATCAGGCTCCCTGCTCAGCGGGGAGTCTGCTTCTCCCTCTCGCTCTGCCCCTCTGTTGCTCTCTCTCTTGCAATCTCTCTCTCAAATAAATAAAATCTTTTTAAAAATCTCAAAACAACTTGGTGAATGAGACTGTGTCCATATCCACCTTGTGTCGCAAGGATGAATATATCCTATGAAAAACATTTGTCATTTCCATAATTTCTTGTGGCGACCAGGAGTCTCAGGAAGTAACGTCCTCATTATTCCCTCCTCAACCAAGGCCTTGAAAATCCAAGCCCACACTTCCCTCTGGGTCCAAATGGAGGGGGCTACTTCTTTTTCATTTCCTTTTTCAGTCCAAGGGCTATAGAAAGTGACAACCGGGGCACCTGGGTGGCTCAGTCGGTTGAGCATCCGATTCTTGATTTCAGCTCAGGTCATGATCTCCAGGTCATGAGATCGTGCCCCTCGTGGGCTCAGCATGGAGTCGACTTGAGATTCTCTTTCTCCCCCTCCCTCTACCCCTTCCCGCTCCCTCTAGCAATTAAATAAATAAATCTTTAAAAGAAAAAAAAAAAGAAAAGAAAGTAACAACCGAAGCAAAACTAAAATTACCCCAGACAGGAAGAACAAGAAGCAGCAAGCCATGTGGAAATCAGGGGTTGTGCGCCCAACTGCCACTGTCATCCTCAGTTAATTGCCCAACACGCCCTCCTGGCCCAGTTCAGGGATGTGAACCGGGCAGGCCTGACCACGCAAGTGACCTGCCTGCCTGCCTTTGGGCACTCCCACGGCCTCTGCCACTC
This sequence comes from Vulpes vulpes, assembly GCF_048418805.1. Lineage (NCBI taxonomy): Eukaryota > Metazoa > Chordata > Mammalia > Carnivora > Canidae > Vulpes > Vulpes vulpes. The sequence continues at coordinate 35,750,823 of NC_132796.1, read as the reverse complement.
TGGCACTTGGAGTTGCAACCACGGTAGTGGAAGGGAACTTGCTGTTGCTCCCTTGTCCTCTGGCCGGCAGCCAGGACCCAGGCTCCCTGATGACAGGAAGTGCTCCCCTGGGCTACTGAAGGCCCTGACTCACCTCTCCCCGACAATAGGTGTGGCTCCAGCAGGGACTCTTCCAGGAAGGGCCTGGGTGGCCTCCCAAACAGGGACCTGCTTTCCTGTCAGCCTGGGATCCAACAGGAGTACGGTCCCCTCTGAAAAGAGCACATTCGAGGCCTGGAGAATTCAGCTTGCCCATCCTGAAACGTCAGGCAGGTACAACAGCTCCGAGGCAAATGAGAGACACAGCTCTGACCACGTGGATTAGCCTAACTTGGCCACCCGTGGGCATGCACCAAGTGCTTCCAGAACTGAACGTCTGTCATGGAAGCTGTGGCTTCCCCTGGAGTCTTTGAAAAAGCACTTTGCCAGTTTTCCTGCCACACTTCTGGTCTCTTCTCTGGGCTGCGGGTGCTTTCAAGCTTCTCACCTAGTCTTGCCTAACTTATGGGTCTCCCCACCCCGCTTGTCAGTGAGTTCACCAAGCTTGGATTCAAGGATCATTTGGGAGCTCAAACTGTAGGTCAGCTTCGCACCACTCTTTCTATATTTCCCAGAGCAGAATTTTCTAGGGGCTCAATTTATGTTGACTCCTACATTTCTACCTATAGCCTGTTGCCCTCTTCTTGGCCTACATCCAGCCAGAACAGAAATTTCCATCCAAGTCTTGCAGCACAGGGAGGAAATCCTGGGCAGCTACCCTCCTCCCAGCTCTATGTCAACTGGTGGCACTGCCAAGACATCCTCATGGGCCCCCCAGTGTGTGTTTGGCGGCAGGGGCCAGTGCAGGACATGGTCACCTCTCGGAGTCCCAGATATGAATCTGACCAAAGGCCTCCTGCTTCTGGCTTCCCTCTCAACTTCAACTTTTCACCCTTTCTCTTGGCCACAAGCCCAGAAAAGTAACCTGGGAACCCACCGCCAGGTCTCTCCTGGCCCCGCCTCCATGTTTCTTCCCACAATTCCTGGGGATCAGATAGGACAAATGTTGGGCTTTCACTTCCTCTAGGTCTTATCTTCCTACTCAAAAGCAACAGCCTGACCAATACTGGTGGAAGAGGCAGTGTCTCTCCATCATGGAAGAACTATCGTGATCTGAATTCTCCAGAGTTAGATGCTCAACTGACTGAACCACGCAGGCACCCCGGTTTTGTTTCTTTAGACCTCACATATAAGTGAGATCATATGGTATTTGTCTTTCTCTTACTTCACTTCACCTAATGCCCTCAATCCACCCATGTTGTCGCAAATGGCAAGGTTTCATCCTTTTTTATGGCTAGTGATACTCCCTCGTATATATGTACACCACATTTTCTTTGTCCCTGCATCTGTTGAGGGACACGGGCTGCTTCCACACCTTGGCTATTATAAATAATGCTGCAGTAAACATGGAGGGGCCTGTATCTTTTCAAACTGGTGTTTTTTGTTTTCTTCAGATAAATACCCAGAAGTGGGATTGCTGGATCCTATGGCAGTTCTGTTTTTAATTTTCTGAGGACTGTCCATACTGTTTTCCAGAGTGGCTGCACCAATTTACATTCCTAACAATGCACGAGGGTTCCTTTGTCTCCACAACCTCGCCAACACCTGTTATTTCTTGCCTTTTTGATAATAGTCATCCTAACAGGAGTGACATGATATCCCATTGTGGTTTTGATCCACATTTCCCCAACGATGAATAACATTGAACATGTATCTTTTAGCCATCTATACGCTTTCTTTGGAAAAATGTCTATTCAGATCCTCTGCCTGGTTTTTCAATTGGATTGTTTTGGGGGGGGTTATTATTGAGTTGTGCAAATTCTTTGCTTATTTTGGATACTAGCCCCTTATAAGATATATATATGATTCACAAATATTTTCTCCCATCCGGTAGGGTGCCTTTTCATTTTGTTGACGGTTTCTGTTCTTGTGCAGAAGCTTTCTTAGTGTGATGTAGTCTCCTCTGTTTATTTTTATTCAGGATTAATTTTTATTTTGTTTTTTAAAGATTTTATTTATTTATTCATGATGAGACACAGAGAGAGGCAGAGACATAGGCAGAGAGAAAAGCAGGCTCCCTTTGGGGAGCCCGATGTGGGACTCGATCTCAGGACCCCGGGATCACAACCTGAACCAAAAGCAGACACTCAACCACTGAGCCACCCAGGCGCCTCCCTGCCCCAGCTTTTCAAGCAGCCTTTTACTGCCAGTCCTTGCCTACAATACATGTTTACATAAATGGCAGGTTACTCCTCCTAACACTTGGTTTTCTTTGCACCATTCTAATCCTCTTTGGCTCCACATCTCCCCCATTAGTGCTTCCTGGTTGGCACTCAGAGAGGATCCCAGACCACTCCTCCAAGCTTGTCTTCCCCAACACCCCCAATTTCACCTTCTAGGTCAGTTCAAACAGACCCCAATCCTGCCATGCTCATTCCCACCCAGATCTTTGCCAGACCCCTTCTCCTGCCTGGAATGTGGCCCCTCTGTCCATGTAAATCCTGCCCATCCCCCAAGGCTCAGTCCCTCCGCCCTTCCCAGGCCACCTTGACCCAAACTGTCTTCTCTCTTTCCTGAACTTCTTATGTACTCTCCTCTAGGATCACACACTTTGACACTAACAGACTTTTCCCTAACAGACTCCCATGCTTCCCCAGTGTGACCGTGAACTAGCTCTTTGGGGACGCGAGCGAGGCCATACGCTTCTTTGCAAACCACTCCCTCTCCGACATTTAGGGTACTTTTTCAAAAGGCAGGCGCCCAAGTCCCATCTCAAACTTGCTAAACCAGAATCTCCGAGGGTGGGCCCAGGCATATGTTTTTTATTGTTGTTGTCTTGTTTTTGTTTTGGGTAATAGCTTAACAGAGGTATAATTTACGTACCATAAAATTCACCCTTTTACAGCAGACCAGTGAGTGGTTTGTCGCATATTCACAGAGTTTTGCGACCATCACCACTATCTAATTTTAGAACGTTTTCATCACCCCAAAAGGAAATTCCAAACCCATTAGCAGTCACTCCTCATTCCACCCACCCCCCTTCCTCCAGCCTCTGGCAACCACTAGTCTACTTTGGGACTCTGTGGATTTATTTGCCAGCTCTAGACATTGCCTATACACGGAATCGTACAATACGTGGCCTTGTGTGTCTGGCTTCTTCACTCAGGATCGCATTTTCACAGTCCCTCCGTTATGTAGCACGTGCGGCTCCCTTCCTTTTAATTGCTGAATCAGATTTCACTGTACAAATAGAGCACAGTTCGTTTATCCACTCATTGGTTAATGGACATTCGGGTCGTTTCCATTTGGGGCTGTCATATATCACGCCGCTGTGAACGCTCGCGTGCAAGTTTTTGCAGGAATGCATGTCCTCACTCCTCTCGGGTGGGTACCTAGGAGTGGAATTGCCGGGTCTTAGGGTAGCTCTCTAATCCCGTGAGGCGCGGCCAAACTCTTTTCTATAGCAGCCGCACCATTGAACCATCCCACTGGCAATGAGTGAGGGTGCCAAGTTCCCCACATCCTCGGCCTGTGGATCTTTATCATGTGGCACAGCTGTGATGAACTTTGAGCCCCCTGCACTAAGCTCTGGAAGCCCGACTTGTTTCCCATCCTGAGAATTACCCGGGACCAACTCTGAGGTGTGGGGTGGCCCGGGGTTGGATCCCCTTCCACAGAGACCCCCCGGGGTGGGGAGGGCAGAGTGGGAGCATGGCCAGGGAAATGATCACGGCAGCCCCAGAGCTGAAACTCAAGGCGAGAGAAACCGAGTGCTTAGAGCTCTTAAGGAGGAAGTAGCTGGGGTAGAGGGAGGAGTAGCTGGGGTAGAGGGAGGAGGGAGACCAAGCCAGATCCTGACTCAACCTTTGAGTTGCTGTTTGACCCCGATTGGGTTATTCAGCCTTCCCGGGGTGGGCGGCTGTGATGTGTTGAAAAAAAATGAGGATTGTGTCTGCTTCTCATCCCCACCCCCCACCCCCACCCCCCCAAAGGATGCCATGGGGTTAAAATTAGCTCATTGAAAGCATCTGGTGCACGTTCGGGGTAACTCTTCTGCATTATTATGGTATGATCTCTGTCTCTTCCTCGGGTGGGAACAGGAGGGTGTGGTTGATGGGACGGGCCATGCCACAGTTTTCAGGACTGATGCAGCAGTTCTGATTCTTTCCAAGCTGCAATAGCCCTGGTTTAAATCCCTGCCCTCCCGCGGCAGCTCGAATGGACTAAAATAAACAGGAAGTTTCCATTTCAGCCAGACCTCACTGAGGCTTGGGTGGCATGTGACTTTTGCTGTCCGGTTCCTTTTTGCTCTGAAAGGGACCTTTCAGGCTGAGGCCTGGCTACTTTTGTACTCCCAGCAAAGATGCATCTGGGTTGGGTTTGCAGGGGGTTTTTTGGCGGGGGAGCTTCTATAACTTCCTGTCCCGCAGTCATTCTAGTAACGCATCCCCCAACACACACACACACACACTTTAAGGACATCAAGAGGGCATATGCCGAAATAAAAGAACTAGAATTCACATCAAAGCCCAACATCCAGAATCTTGTTGCAAAGGCAGACGAAGCTCTTTGTCGGGACAGAGGCTGACAGTAGTTACTCAGAAGCTCAGGCCCCAGGAACATGAGGAGGGTTGTGGTTTTGTTTTGTTTTGTTTAAGATTTTACTTATTTATTCATGAGAGACACACACAGAGAGAGAGACACACACACAGGCAGAGGGAGAAGCAGGCTCCTCGCAGGGAGCCTGATGTGGGACTCGATCCCGGGACTCCAGGATAATGCCCTGGGCTGAAGGCAGGCGCTCAATCACTGAGCCACCCAGGCGTTCCAATAAAACTGTTTGTTTGTGTATTTTTTAAGATTTTATTTATTTATTCATGAGAGACAGAGAGAGAGAGAGAGAGAGAGAGAGAGAGGCAAAGACACACAGGCAGAGGGAGAAGCAGGCTCCATGCAGGGAGCCCGATGTGGGACTTGATCTCGGGTCTCCAGGATCACGCCCAGGTGTCCCAGGGTTGTGGTTTTTTTTGTTTGTTTGTTTTACTTTGTTTTGTTTGTTCTTTTGCTTTGTTTTTAACCAAGTGAAAGCTTGAGGCACTGGAGGCTATTCATTTTCTAGCCCCAGCTCCTGTAGGGTAGATGGGAGTAGAGATCCGGCTTTTCTTTGTCTCTAGGCAGAGGTGGGGGGTCAGTTTCCCTTCTGCCACCCAAGGGACAGCAAACCCCATAAATGGGTCTGCGTGGAAAGAGTCATTGAGGATAAGCAGCTGTTCCCATCCCGACGGTCCTCACAGGACAGCTGGGGCAGGCCTGCCTTCTCCTACTTCCTGGAATTGTGTTCCTAGGCTGGGGGATGAGCAGATGGTGTAAGTTCGTTTGTGGCTTCGGAATGTTAAGGCTTGTGTGTGCATGTGTGTATTTTAATAGAAAAATAGAAGGGGCACCTGGGTGGTTCAGGCGGTTGAGCATCTGCCTTTGGGTCAGGTCAGGATCCCGGGGTCCTGGGATCAAGTCCTGCATCGTGCTCCCTGCTCATCAGGGAGTCTGCTGCTCAGCAAGGAGTCTACTCCTCCCTTCTTCCTGCTTCTGCTCTCCTTCTCTCAAATAAAATATTTAAAAAAGAAAAAAGGAAAGAAAGAAAAATAGAAAAAAGGCTAGGTTTTGTCAAGCCTTTGTATGATTCTCATGTCACGTCGTCATCCAGATCTCAGTCAGAAATAAAGGAACCTTTGATCTTCTCCTTCCCAGAAACAGGATGAGTCACCCAGCTCCTCAGCCTCCCACTCACAGAAGCCAGTGAGCATGTGGCTGGAGGGGGCTCTGCAAGGAGGGAAAACCAGGAAGGCCTTTGTCCTCCTGGCTACTCTGCAGTCCTCTGCTTCCCGAGGATGGAGTTCCAGTCCCAGGAGCAGGTAGGGGAGCTCTGTTCCTGAATGGAAGAGTCAAGAGTATTCTCCTCAGAGGACTAAGAAACTTGCCAGAACTCTGAGGGAACCGTGAGCAAGGGTGTCCTCGCCCCAAAGGAGCCTACTGGGTTACCCTTGAGAAGCAGAGGTCACACAAGTCCCAGGGCCGTGACCTGGGGATAGAGCCTGTCTGAGGAAGGACTTTGAACGGAGGGAGAAATCGCCAGGAAAGGTCATGATGCACCTCCTCTTTGTTCTTCTAGTGTGTGTAGGGTCAGCCCGAAAACCTCACTCAGCCCCAGGAGGGATCAAGGGACAGTGAAAACTGGACTCCAAGAGCATCCATGCTGGCCTTCCAAAAGCTTCGGCTTGAGCCCCGTTCCAGGCCCCAATCCAGGCCCCGATCCTTTGAAGCGCAGATGGATTAGAGGTACCTGTTCCTCCCTAGGCACCCTGCCCACCCAGTTTAACGAGTTGGGGGCCACTCCCTCCCCAGGGGCAGTTTCTAGCCTGGCACCAGCGTCCCTGCACCTGGCATTGACACCTCTCAGACTCCAGGGCATTGTCCAGAATGTCGATGGTTGGGAGATGACTCTGGAAAATAACCAGAGCTAAAAAAATAACTAACAGATGCCTCCCACTTGGCCACCCCAACTCCCCTGCCCAGCTGTGTGGGAAGGGGGACAGAGCTTCATCTTCCAGGAAGTCAACTCATTGGCTAATGATGCAAGCTCGAGACAAGGTGTGCTGAGAAGGCTGCTGAGGGTTGTCTCCAAGGGTTTGCTCAGTCATCCCTCTGCCACTGTAAAGAGCAGCAGCAGCCTGACTCTGAGGAGGCAGTGCCAGGTGCCAGGGCTCCATCTCTGAGGCTGTTTCTTGGTGGTGATGGGAACAAATAACAGCTCTGCCATCCTGAGATTGTCATGAAGATAAAAGGAAATAATGTGGGGGAGCCCCCAGGAGTGGTGGAAAGTTCTGTAGCTTGACCTAGGTATGGATTACCCAGGTGTATACATGTGGCAAAATTCATCAAGCTGGTCACTTAAGACTTATGCATTTTGCTGTATCTAAACTAAGAGATCAAGAAAATACTGTGGGCATGAAAAAGCACAAAGAATGAGGTAACAGATGTGCACGGGTACTTCATACCCTGCAAACCATTTGTCAGCATGGATTTAAAAACTTTTAGTGGAGGGGTGCCTGGTTGGCTCCATCTGTGGAGCGTGTGACTCTTGATCTTGGGGTCATGAGTTCGAGCCCCACAGTGGGTATAAGGATTCCTTAATAAAAAACAAATAATAAAACAACCTTAAAAAATAAAAAATATGTTTTTAAAAAATAAAAATAAAAACTCTTAGTGGAGCATAACTACTATCCTGACTCATAATACCGTGGATTCATTTTGCCTGTTTTTGAACTTCCTATAAATGGAATCATACAGTACCGACTCGTGTTTGTTTGCTTTTTTTTTTGGTCAACAATATGAGATTCATCCGTGTTGTCTCAAGACCTTATTCATTCTCATTGCTGTACTATATTCCACTGTCTGAAGACACCATTTATTTCTGTTCCGTGTCAGTGGCAGGCATTTGGGCAGTTTCTGGTTTAGGGTTATTGCAGAGAATGCTGCCATGAACATTTTTGTCTTGGGATAAGTGTATATTTGCATTTCTTTTGGGGATATAGCCAGGAGTGGGAGTGCTGGGTCAGAGAATGCATCTGTTCAGTTTTGGTGGATACATACAAAGCTCTAAAGGAGCTCATACATCTTCACCCCCAACACCCCTGGATGTGGAGCCTTGACCATGGCTCTCAGAGCTCTTGACCCTTCAGCAGTTCTAAGGCCAAGGGTGATGAACCATATCGCTGGAACTGGGGCAGTGGGAGCAGTTGTCACCTCAAGGGAAGTTATCAGTCAGCTGGGGCCGCCATTACAAAATACCGTAGACAGTGTGGCTTCAACAACAGAAATTTTCCCATAGTTCTGGAGGCTGGAATTGGAGATCAGGGTGCCAGCATGGTCAGTTTCTGGTGAGAGCCCTCTTCCTAGCTAGCTTGCAGCCTTCTCGAGGTGTCCTCACATGATGGAGAGAGAGGGAGCTCTCTGGTGTCTCTTCTTCTTCTTCTTCTTCTTCTTCTTCTTCTTCTTCTTCTCCTTCTTTTTTTAACTATAGTGCACAGTGGTGTTTTATTTTGTATTTATCTTTTTTTTGGAAGATTTATTTATTTATTCATGAAAAACAAAGAGAGGCAGAGACATAGGCAGAGGGAGAAGCAGGCTTCCTGTGGGGAGCCCAATACGGGACCCAATCCCAGATCCCAGGATCACGCCATGAGCAGAAGGCAGATGCTCAACCGCTGAGCCACCCAAGTGTCCCTGAATTTATTTTCTATAAGTAAGCTTCTATGCCCAATGTGGGGCTTGAACTCACAACTCTTAGATAAGAGTCACGTGGTCTACCAATGAGGCAGCCAGGTGCCCTTCTGGCATCTCTTCTTATAGGGACATTAATCTCATCATGGGGGCCTCACTCTCATGACTTCATGTAACCTAATTACATCTCAAAGACCCCATCTCCATATACCATCACACTGGGAGGTTAAGGCTTCAACAGACGAATGGGGGGAGGGCACAGTTCAGTCATAGCAAAAAGCACGAAGACCCTGACCATTCTGTACTGAGCTGGAGTCCTGGAGAAGACAGATGGGATGCTGCAGGGGTAGACCACCTGAGCCTAGCCTGGATAGGACAATGGGCAGTCTTCCAGTGAGAGGAGGGGCTGTCTCTTCCTATTTGTATCAACTGCCTGGCTGTTTCACCACTGTGTCCCCAGTATCTGTAAGCAAAGGGTCTGGCACACAGCATGGATTCCAGAAATACTGTTTTGAAACCTATTTTTATGGGAATTCTCAAGCATACAAAAGCTATTGAGAGACCAGTGTACTGAGCCCCTTATGTTCTCATTGCTCAGTTTCAACAATTATCAACATTTTGCCCATCTAATTTCACTTAACACTTGTCACAGTTGGTATTTCAAGGAGAGGGAACAGCATATAAAAGGCACAGGGTGTGAAGACTGTGTGGTGTGCTCAGCCCCTGAAGGGCTGGAGGGTGGCCATATTCGGGAATAGATGGGCCTGTGACTATTCCAGCTCTGGCCTGCATCACCCAGATTTCATCTCTTCTCAAAATATATATTGAGCACTTCCTGTGGATGGGCCAACCCTGAGCAGAAGTAACAGGGTGAATGAGAAGCAGCCCCCCGGGCAGCCCGGGTGGCTCAGCGGTTTAGTGCCGCCTTCAGCCCAGGAAAGGATTCTTGGAGGAAGTATTAGCTTGTGAAGGCTATTCTCCAGTTGCCCCCTAATCCATTCTTTGTTTTTCTCTGCCCTTGAAAGTGACCCTTAATGGATTTCATTAACCAGACTCCCTTGACTCTTTGGACTCCAAGTGGGTCCAGACAATCAGAAGGACAGGCAAAAGACTGAGAGTGGGGAAGAAAAAGAAGTTGGGAGTCTGTTCTTGTTTTCTGCTTCACTGTGGTTCTGGCAGTGACTGGAACCTTCCATGGCCACAGCTCCTGTCAAGCGGCCCCTTTTCATGGCGCCAGCTCTCACCAGCCTCCAATAATATAATTTTCCTCCACCTACCCCTTCAGATCTATGGGTGTTAATGGCTTCCTGCTGTTGCTAGTTCCTGAGTCCTCAATATCCCTTGTGAATTCCCCCAATCCTGCCAACATCTTTGTAAATGGTACTGTCAATGAAAAATCTCCCCAAAAATTCTGCATAAAGAAAATAAGGAAATGCTCACAAAAAGATAAGAACATGTTGAAGGCACTCCCGATAGCCAAAGTCAGAGCAATTCGACCAATAAACGACAACAGTATTGCATTATAACCCATAGAATAAAATAAATATCCAAGAGTCCATATTGATATTGATAAATAACTGAAAAAATAAATAAACACAGGAGAAGGGACAGCTCTTTCTTACAGAAGAATTCCAATTAATAAATATAGAAGGAACGAGAGAAATATAAACAACACAACACATTGCCTCGTCACAGGCAAGATCTACTAATAGATGTTAAAATCAGTGGGCAAAAGTTTCAAGAAAAACAGGATAGATGCATAATCTCAAAATAGCTTCTCTAAGATATTTATTAATAAAAACAGGATGGGGGGATGCCTGGCTGGCTCAGTTGGTAGAGTGAATAACTCTTGATCTCGGAGTTGTGAGTTCAAGCCCCATGTTGGCATAGAGATTAGTAAACAATAAAATCTTTTTAAAAAACATAATGCTGGGAGCATAGTAATTTTACAGTAGAGAAACACAGCAGAAATCACCTTAACCAGTGATCAAGCTGGTTGCCAGGAATAAGACACATTGACATCCTGTATCCCCGCAATGAGATGAGAGGGGCACAACATCATTTCCATGGTATTCTTACCCCAAATACATAACCTCAATCTAATCAGGAGAAAACATCAGACAAACCTAAATCAAGAGATACTCCACAAAATACATGACTGGGACACTTCACGAGTGTTGAGAAAAGACCGAAGAAGCATCAAAGACTAGAAGACTAGAAGACACTGGGAGACATAATAACCACATGCAATGTGGACTTGTGGGTTGGATCCTGAAACAGATCAAGAACATTTGTGAAAACACTGGTGATATTGGGATTAAGTCCATAGTTTGGCAAACAGTGACATAACTAAATGCAATGCAGGACCTCCAGGGATTTAGCTAGAACCTATACGTTCAGCAAAGGTGCCCCCAGAGATTCTGATGTTGCATTATAAACACTTGCATTGCAGTGTTAATAAGTTGAAGCTGTGTGTGGCTCCATGGGAATTCATCATACCACTCATTCTCTCTACTTTTGTTTTTTCAAAAATTCTAGAACCCCAAAGCTTGCTCTGTCATTGTTCTCAGGAGCAAAATACTAGAAAATGGCCCAAATGTCCAGCAATGAGAGAATGGATTCAATACATTGTGCTATCCATGAAATGGAATATTATACAGCAAAGAAAGCTCAAAACCAGGCAAAATCAATATTTAAGATGGCATGTGTAAGTGATAAAACTATAAAGCAAGGAAGGCATAGTGGTTACCTCTGGGAAGAGGAGCTGAGATTAGGGAGGAATATGTGCTGGGCCTCTGGGATGCTGCCAAAACTCTACTCTTGGTTGGATGGGTATTTCTGTTGTAATTATTTATTAAATTATGAGCATATGATAGGCACTTTTCTGCGTTTAAACCAGCCTGGCAGAGTTTGCCTAAGCAGGAGAATAACACAACCAAGTCACCCTTTACAAAGAGCATGCTGACCTGTGGGTGGACAGTTTTGGGGATGAGAAAAAGGCCAGGGGGGCCAACTCTGACAGTGCTAGAACAATTCGGGGGAGAAGCATAGATGCGTGGAGAACCCCAATGAGGGCAACAGTGATAGGGTTTTAAGGAGAAGTGGCTGGTTCTGCGGAACTCTGGGACATTGGTGTCAACTGGAGTTAATGTGTTGGGGGTGTTGACAAAGGGGCTGGGGCAGGGCAGTGATTCAGGGGCCTCGGCTCATCCTGAGCACTGTTTTGAGCTGTGAAGCCCTTATTATACTAATATCAGCCTTCTATAATGCTCCTTTAGTTCACACAGTGGGCTGGAACAAGCATGCCCTTTGCCTGCTTTTCAGATAGTTTACATCAGGAGAAGACAAATGTGCTTTCAGGGCCAGAAACCATGGAGTTTGAACACACATGGGGATCACCCACCCCTAGCAGTCCAGAGAGGAATCAATGCCATAACCCAATGTAAAACTCATAAATGATCCCACCCTCTGACCCACCACCCCAGTCCTGGGAATTCATCCCAAGGGAATAATCTTTTAAAAAGACTTACCCACCGGGACGTCTGGGTGGCTCAGCAGATGAGAGTCTGCTTTCAGCTCAGGTTGTGATCCCGGGGTCCTGGGATAAAGTCCCGCATCAGGCTCCCTGTGGGGAGACTGCTTCTCCCTCTGCCTATGTCTCTGCCTCTTTCTGTGCCTCTCATTAATAAATAAATAAATAAATAAATAAATAAATAAATAAATAAATGGCTTATCTACCATCCAGCTTCAACAACCATCAACTGATTGGACAATCTTGTTCTGTTTATACCCTGACTCACTTTCGTCCCTCGATTATCCTGAAACAGATCCCAGACATCACTTCCTTTCACTGGTAAATAAATATGTATCTCCGAAAGGTAAGAATCACCCTTGCAAAAAGTAACTGCACTACCATTATCACACCTAAGGCAGAAAACTCAACACTGGGGTGCTTGCAAGAACTAGTGAGAGCAACGTCTGGCTCACAGAGAAAACTTGAAATCAAGAGTGGTGGTAGTTACTGGTGAGTCACTGATTCACGGTGTTTCGGTGTAACGGGCTCACCTCCATCATAGTGGCACTGTGACAATACTGTCACCACAGCCAGATGCTCTCCATATTCCTGAGAGGTGTGTGTGTGTTCTTTTTTAACAGTAAAAATAAAACATCCAGTTAGAGTTTTAAAACAAGAAATTTCGTATTTGCCAAAGGGTCATGTAGATAATATCTCATATGATGGAAAATATATGTAAAAATATTTATGTATCATAACAGATGGGAGATTCCCTTTCCCACTAGCTTATAGGTTTGCTTCCTGATCTTTCATTTAGAAGAAAATTTAAACTTGCCAAAGAGTTGTAAGAATAAACAGTGCAAAGGATAGAAACTGGGATGCACAGGGGTTTATTTTTCTTATGTAATGAGGCACACTGGGGAAGACAGCCAAGGCTGGGGTACTGGTTTCACTGGGTCATCCATGATGTAGGTTTGCTCATCGTTCTATTCCACTATGGTCAGCATTTGGTTTTTGTCTTTGTGGTCACAGATCAGCTCCTGCCCCCCTGGGTGTGAGGCTCCAAGTTCTAGGAAAGAAAAAATAGTAGATCCAAAACTCTTCTCATGAGGTTTTACGTTAAGAAAGGGACACCCACCCATCCTGGGGACTTCTACCTACATCTCATTGACCAGAATTGGAAGACAAAGCTACTCAAGGGCGAGGGAGGCTGAGGAGCCAAGTATACTTTCAGAGAGGCACGTCCACCCTGAGCCAAACTGGAGTTGTGTTGGGAAGGGAGACCAGAAAGGAGTATCTGTCACAGACAGGGAGAGAATAAAGACAGAGAGGTAGCTATCTCCAGAGTCCAGGTTAAAGGCAGCAGGAAGGGAAGAATAGCAGACATGAGCCATGTTCCAAAACAATGAACCAGCCTTGGGTGACTGTAGGAGAGATGGTAAAATGAACTGTTAGGGCGGCTCTAAGCTTCCTACCCTGGCAGAGAAGTGAGAAGACTGGCAGGGAGGGGCAGGGCTTTATTTTTTGTGACAGTCATGACAGTTTACTATTGCCTCCATGTCTATTGAAATCATAGAATCATACAATGGCTCTTTAAATATATCCTCCCTTAATTGTCACCAAAAGTGTAAAGGCAGGTACTGTGGTTCTGACTTCACATAAAGAAATCTGGGACTCAGAGATTAAGTCACTTGCTGAAGGCCACGGGCAGTAAGGTGGCATCCTCTTGCTCACAAATAGACAGCATCTTACTTTTAGGAAGTGTGCTTTCTCGCTATAGGTCCTTTCATGGCAGGAAGACAGTAAGGGAGGATGGCTCTCAGTATGGGAGTGTCAAGGGAACCAGGAAGCATCTATCTGCCTGGAGTGTGCCACATCTAGTGGCCGTGAGGGAGTGGAAGCCCAGCCCTCTCTGACCTGTCCCTCATAAGCTGGAAATGAGGTGGCCAAACAAGTGTCATCAGCCTCAGCAGCTCCTGCTCCACCTTTTGTAGGCAAGAAACTGGCTCAGGGCCCTGTCAGAGGTTGCACATCATTTCTTTAGGGCTTCCTTGGTACTTTAATTAGAGAGCTTAGCTAAGAATGTCAAGGAGGCTCTCTCTGAAGAGGAGACAGTTGGGTTGAGACCTGAATGAGCAGGAGACAGCCATGAGAAGAAAGGAAGTTCTAGCAGAAAGGATGAACTTGGCATGGTTAAGAGAGTGAAAGGAGGTTGGTGTGAGAGGGACACAGTGGATTAGAGGAGGAACCAAGTCAGGTAGTCTTATAAGTCATAATGGAGGCAGGAAGGCCAGTTAAGGAGACTGTTATAGTCAGGAAAGAAAGGAAGTTAACTTGGACCAGGATTTTAGAGTGGTGATGAGGAAATGGCCAGGTCTGGAAGGAGAACGTCTGAGATTTGTTGATGAAGGGTATGAGAGAAAAAAAAAGGGGGGGAACAACTTCTAAGCCTTTGACCTGAGTAGGTGAACTGATCAAGCCATTTAATGAAATGGGGGAAGGACCCAGGAGAGGTCAGGGAAAGGGAGGGAAAAGGTACAGGTATCTGCTATTATCCACCATCTGTTCAGTTCTTTAGTTCGGATGGTGAAGAGTACCCCATTATTTAAATATCATAAAATCTATTAAAATATTTAAGTATATTTATAAATATGGGGATAAAAATACATATAATCATTTCTGCAGAGGCTGAAAAGTCATGTGACAAGCTCAATACCCATTCTTGGTGAAAATTCAAAATATGAACAGACTGATCCCCTTAACATGTTTAACATTATTCCAGCATTGTGCTTAATGGCAAACACCAGAAGAATTCACAATTCTTATTTTAACATTGTACTGGAGAAACCAACTGAGGCAATTGGACATGAGAAATCGATAGAGGTCTAATGATATAGTTTTAAGGAACAGATAAAATTACTTTATGTATTATTTGAGTGATTTCAGTATATCTTTATACCTTATAGTATATCTTTTATATAGTATATAATATAGTATATCTTTAATAAATAGTACCATTTCTGCAATGAAAAAATATAAAATAAGGAAACACAACCTCCCCCAATTCAAGATCTAATGATTGTAAAGGAGGAAGTAAAACTATTATTATTTGTACATAATGTAACTGTATAACTGGAAAAGCCAAGAGACTCAACCAAGAAATTACTATAAACAATATAAGAATTCAATAAGGTAGCAGAAAATAAAATATGCAGAAATCAACAACTTTCCTATATATAATTACCAGCTAGAAAATATAATGGAAGAAGATACCTCACTTATAATAGCAATAAATAACATAAAAAGTACATAGGGATAGGGCACTGAGGAGGGCACTTGATGGGATGAGCACTGGGTGTTATACTATATGTTGGTAAGTTGAATTTAAATTAAAAAAATAAAATAAAATAAAATAAAATCTTACGTGCCACTAAGTTGGGATTGAGTCCCACATCAGGCTCCCTGCGAGGAGCCTATTTTTCCCTCTCCCTCTGTCTCTGCCTGTCTCTCTGGGTGTCTCTCATGAATAAATAAAATCTTTTTTAAAAAACCATAAAACCTAACAAAGAAAACTTTAAAACATTACTGAAGTTACAAAAGGCAACTGAACGGAGTCATCATAAAGGTCAATTATCCTTAAGTTACTTTGTAAATCAACATCATTCCAAAACAACCTGAGAAATTTTTAGAGCTAGACAAACTGACTGTAAATGTTAAAAAATAAACAAGCAAGTGGCACCTGGCTGGCTAGTTGATGGAGCATGAGACTCTTGATCTCAGGGTTGTGGGTTCAAGCCCCATGCCAGGTGTAGAGATTACTTAAAAATAAAATCTTAAAAAAAAAAAAAAAAAAAAAGAAGAGCAAAACAAAACTCTAAATAAAAGAGCACTGAAGGACTAGATAGTAAAGATATTAAAAAATATCACAAAGCCTGAATTATTAAAACTATGTAGTTCTAGCACATGATTCAAAAAAGCCAGTGTTGGGGCACCTGGGTGGCTCAGTTGGTTAAGCGTCCAATTCTTGATTTTGGCTCAGGTCATGATCTCAGGGTTGTGAGACGGAGCCCCATGTTGGGCTCTGCACTGGGCATTGCACCTGCTTAAGAATCTCTCTCCCTCCCTCCCACCCTCTCAAAAAAAAAAAAAAAAGGCCAGTGTTCCCAATTCCAGAAGCAACCCTACTTGTATAAAGGGAATTTTGTATCTTATCACTGTTGGCCACATTTGGAGACTGTTAGCTATCTCTCAATGTGCCCAGCTAGATGATCCTACCCAGCTTCCCTTGGGGTTAGAAGTGGCCATGCGACCAAGATTTTGCCCAAACTGGCACGAGTGATGTGTGCCCCTTCAGTACTGACACATGAAAACTGCTGGAGTGTCTCCTCCATGCCCTTTTCCTTCCGTCTACAATGCAGTCTTACTTGAACCACGCAGATGAGGACAATGTCCTAAGTCAGTGGTTCCCAAAAGTTAGCAGGCATCAGAACCACTGGAGGGCTTACTAAAACACAAATGGCAGGGCTCCATCTCCAGAGTTGCAGATACAACAGGTCTGGGGTGAGGCTCAAGGGTTTGTATTTCTAACAAATCCCCAGGCGGCACTGATGCTACTGGTCTAGGGACCACGTGTTGAGAACTACTTGCCCTAAGGTTGAGAAATAAAATGGAAGGAACCTCAATCCTGCTGAGAACAACAGTCACCCACTGACCCAAGAATATGAATTCTGAACTAGTAAGAGAAGTCACTTCTATCTTGGTGAAGCTATTCTATTTCAGGGCCTCTTGGTTACAACTCTTCAACTGTATCCTAACACAGTATAGAAAAGATGAATGTTTCAATAGATGGTGTTGGTTCAAATAGAAAAAAATGTTGGATCCATAGACCATTATAATATACCAAGATAAACTCCAAATTAAAAAATTAATGTGAAAATAAAACCACAAAGGTAGAAATATAACTATAAGAAAAGAAAACACAGGAGAATTCTCCTTTTTTTAGGATAATTCTTTTATGACATGCTGGAGTAGGAAAAAATATGACTCAATATTCGGAAGATTGATGAAATAAACTACACATTTAAAAAAAAAAAACAAATTCTCAGGGGTGCCTGGCTGGCCCAGTCAGAAGAGCATGTGACTCTTGATCTCGGGGTTGTGAGTTCGAGCCCTATGTTGGACATAGAGAATACCTAATAAAAAACAATTTTTTTAAAACCCTCTATATTGTCAAAAACCAAAACACCATAAGCAACATGAAAACACAAATGGCCAAATGTAAAAAAACAAAAACAAAAACAATCTGGTCACTACTGTAACAAAGAGCTAATCATCCTCCTATAGAGCTTCTACAAATCAAACAAGAAATAGATCAATAACCCAAAAGAGAAATTGGCCAAAGACTGTTGAGAATAGACACTTAACAGAAAAAGAAATACAAATAGCCTTTTAAATTATGGGAAGATGTTTGAGCTTACTCAGAAGAGAACTATAAATTAAAACTATCCAGGTAAAAAAAGTTTCAATTACATTAGCCAAAATACAAGTTTGCCAATACACAAAATTATGGAAAAAGAAGCACTCTTGTACATCACTAGTAGCAGTGTGAATTGATACAACTCCTGGGGAGAACTTGACCATATGTATTCAAAGTTCAATGGATATACTTATGTGTACAAAGTTAATCATTTATTGCAGTATTGCTAGGAATAGCAAATGATAGAAAACAGCCTATACATTCATAATTATGGTACATAATTATGGTACCTGCATAATTATGCATAATTATGGTACAGCCATACAATAAGAATATTCTGAGTACAGAACTGTAAAAAAAATGGACTTTACATGTTGACATGCAAAATTTTCCACTAAATATTGTTTAGTAGAAGAAAGGTATGGAACAATATAGTGTGCAATTTTTTTTCTAAGCAAGCTCTCTGCCCAACATGGGGCTTGAATGACCCTGAGATCAAGAGTCACATGCTCTACTGACTGGTAAAATGAGAAGAAAGTATATTCATATATGTTTACTTTTGCATAAAGACACTCTGGAAGGATAGACAAGAAATACGTGGCTACTGGTTGGGATGAGGGCAAGGTGGGAGTTAAGATTTTGCTATATAACTTCACGTATCACATGATTCTTAAAATAATTCAATGTATTATCTAGGTAAAATATTAAATAAAAAGACATGGTATCGAAAGCTATGAACATGGGTGGAAGCGCAAGCTGGATAGAGACATGAGGTCAAGCTAGGGCTTTGAGATGGGTGAAGTTAAGGGAATGATCCAGAAGAGAGGGAAATACAGATGATGCATTCAGAGGTGTAAGAGGGCACCACAGCACTAAGTGGTTGAGAAAGGCACAGCTAGACAGTCAGGCCTTAAACAGGAACACTTCCTCATGGAGGAAGTAATGGAAAGCATCTAAGAGAAGATAATGAATCAGGTCAGGGGTGATCCCAGTTGTCTCTTGGGGTTTTCTACAGAGTTGTTACCAAGTACATCCTTATCGTCTGGTACTAAATGCCTTTTTAAAATGCCTTTGCTTTGGCTGCTTGATCACTAAAACAGGAATACAAACCCAACTGCCCTATAGAATTAGATAAAATCTGAGTTATGTCTCACACAACTCCAAAGCAGTAAATAAATAGGATTACCCAGGTTGCTGCACTGTCAAAATTGAATCACATCCCCTCCTTTTTTGTATTATCATTGTTAAATCTGAATTCCCATCTCCAGATATTCCTTCCTGTGGTAACAAACCAAAACAACAGACTTTTAGAAAATAGCATTAAGTTTCACTTCATATATGTATACCTTATCTCTCTCCAAAATTTGGAGGCAAGTTTCAGATGTCCGTGCGAGAAAATGAAAAGTCAGAGAGAAATGAGTAGGCTGAGATTCAACCGGGGGGGTATGGTTAATAAATGCCACAGACTTCATTCCTAGGAGGGGGCTGGTTTTCAGTGTTTGTAAGAGAAAAACATGTTCCTTAAAAACAAAGCCTATTTGTGACACTGACGCCCAAATAAATTTATCCCACAGGTCCTATTACAAGGGATACTGTTAACATTGTAGATCTTTTAGAAATCCATGGAATAAACAGACTCGCAAATTGCACATGGCAGCTTCCCAGCCTCTTGTGGAGAAGACAGCTTTGCCTAAGCTTATGCCAATTAAAGAACTTCTACAGGAAGTCACCACCACAGTACAATCCAAGGACGCAGTTCCCAGATGAAAACTGACATTACAATTTTGTTATTAAAATTCTGGGACATTACAGTCATTAAGTTCAGTGCATGCTGAGAATTGATATTCAAGTAAGACTCCCAAGTACTCTCCCAATAATGAGTTTTAAGAAGATGAAACCGAAAAGGTGTAAGGCTTCTTACAAGTTTAAAATGAACTGAATATTGTATTTCCTTTTTAAGATTTTATTTATTTGACAGAGAGAGAGCATGGCAGATAGAAGGAAAGGGAGAAGCAGACTTCCGGCTGAGCAGGGAGCTTGATGTAGGGCTTGATCCCAGGACCCCAAGAACAGGACCCCAAGAACGTGACCTGAGCTGAAGGCAGATGCTTAGCCCACTGGGCCACCCAGGCGTCCCTCAATGTTGCATTTTTTGCACAGGCGGTTACTGACTTGACTTTCAGGAAGCCTCACAAACAGGAACCCTTCCAGAAGATGCTTACTGGATCAGAAGGGGAATGTCTGGATCAGAATGAGAACCGGGCAGACTCCTTCATATATTCCTACATGAACTTCCTTTACAAAATGTAGCATTTCATGGAGATACCTGCTCTGTGGACATGCTCCAAACAAGGGGCATGATCCTAAGATGAATAAACAGGAATGCTCCAGAAAGGAAGTAGCAGATGATTTTTCCTGTTGGCTGGATATTCTGAGTTTGGAATTTAAAAATATATTTTAGACAACATAGTAAAGAGGTCAGTTCTCCCCCAAATTGATCTATAGGTTCAGCACAATTACCATCAAAATCCCAGCAAGATTTTTTTGTAAAGAAAAGTTTATTCTAGGGGCGCCTGGCTGGCTCAGTCAGTAGAGCATGTGACTCAATCTCAGGGTCATGAGTTTGAGTCCCATGCTGGGCATAGAGCTTAGTTTAAAAAAAAAAAAAAAAAGAAAGAAAGAAAGAAAAGCTAATTCTAAAACTTATGTGAAAAGACAAAGGAACTAGAATAGCTAAAACAAATTTGAAAAAGAATAAAGTGGGAAGAATCACTCTACCCAGTTTTAATACTAACTATATAGTTAGAAGTAATGGAAACTGTGGTATTAGTGGAGGGGTAGACACAGAGATCAATGAAACAGAAGAGAATCCAAAACAGACCCACACAAGGCTGGTCAACTGAGTTTTGACAAAGTTGCTAAGGCATCTCAACAGAGGAAGGAGTCTTTTCAATAAATAGTGCTAGGGCAATTGAACATCCATAGATTAAAAAGTGAACCTTAACCTAAACCTCACATCTTAAAAATGGACTCAAAATGGATCATAGATTTAAATGTAAAATTATAAATTAGAAAAAATAGAAAATCTTTAGGACCTAGGGCTAGGTGAAGTGTTCTTAAACATGATACCAAAAGCACAATCCACAAAAGGAAACATTGATAATTGGACTGCATCAAGATTGAAAATGTTTTTTAAAAACTAAAAACGTGGGATCCCTGGGTGGCGCAGCGCTTTAGCGCCTGCCTTTGGCCCAGGGCGCGATCCTGGAGACCCAGGATCGAATCCCACATTGGGCTCCCTCTTCCTATGTCTCTGCCTCTATCTCTCTATCATAAATAAATTAAAAAAAAAATAAATAAAATAAAAACGTTTGTTCTGCAAGAGGCCATTAAGAAAAAACAAGCAGCCTACATGTCCATCGATAGAGGAGTGGATAAAGAAGATGTGAGTATATATGTAATGGAATATTATACAGCCATTAAAAACAATGAAATCTTGCCATTTGCAACAATATGAATGGATCTAGAGAATATAATGCTAAGTGAAATAAGCCAGAGAAAGACAAATACCATATAATTTCACTCATATGTGGAATTTCAGAAGCAAAACAAAGGAAAAAAAGAGACAAACCAAATGACAGACTTTTTTTTAAGCAGGCTCCACAGCATGGAGCCTAATGTGGGGCTTCAGCTCATGACTCTGAGATCAAGACCTGAGCTGAAATCAAGAGTCAAACGTCCAACTGACTGAGTTACCCAGGCACCCTTCAAATAACAGACTCTTAAATGTGGAGAACAGAGGATTACTAGAGAAGAGGTGGGTTGGGAGATGAGGGAAATGGGTGATGGGGATTAAGAGTACGCTTATCTTTTTTTTTTTACGTAATCTCTACACCCAACATGGGGCTCAAACTTATGACCCCAAGATCAAGAGTCACATGTTCTTCTGACTGAGCCAGCCAGGCGCCCTAAGAATACACTTATCTTGTCAAGATAAGTCTTCAAGCACTGAAGTTTTGAATCACTATATTGTATACCTGAAACTAATAGAACACAGTATGTTAACTACACTGGAATTAAAATAATAATAAAAAGATAGACAAGCTATAGACTGAGAAAAGATACTTGTAAATCACACATCTGACAAAGGACTGGTACCTAGAATATAGAGAGAACTCCCAAAACTCAACAGTACAAAACAAACAAGCAGAACAGACTCCTACATACAGAGAACAAACTGGTGGTTGCCAGAGGGGAGGGAATTGGGGAGATGAGGGCAATAGATGAAGGAGATTAAGAGGTACAAATTTACAGCTATAAAATAAATCATAGGGATGAAAAGTACAGCATAGGGAACACAGTCAATAATGTTGCAATAACTTTGTATGGTGACAGATGGTAGCTACATGTATCATGGTGAGCACTGTGTAATGTACAGAATTGTCAAATCCCTGAACTAATGTAACATTGTATGTCAACTATATTTCACTAATTTTTTTTAAACCTCAGCATTGAAAAACAATTTTTTAAATGGGCAAAAGATACATATATTTTACCAAAGAGAAATAAGGATGGCAAACAAGCACATGAAAAGATGTTCAACATCACTAACCATTAGGGAAATGCAAATTAAAACCACAGGGAGATACCACCTCACACCAATTAGAATAGCCAAAATAAAATACGCCAATGCCAAATGTTGGTGAAGATGCAGAGAAACTGCATCTCTGGTGTATTGTTGGTGGGAATGCAACCAGAGTGATACAGCCACTCTGGAAAATGGTTTAGCATAAACTAAACATACACTTACCATATGATCTAACAATTGCATTTCTGCCAGAAAAATGAAAATTTGTGTCCAAAGATCTGTCCACGAATGTTCATAGCAACCTTGACTAGCAATAGTCAAAAACTGGCACAAGCCAAATATCCTTCAACAGCTGAATAAACAAACTATGGAACATCCATACCACTCAGCAATAAAGAAACAAACTATTTGCAACAACTTGGAGGGCTCTCAAGGACATTATGCTGAATGATAAAAAGCCAATCTCAAAAGGTCACATACTGCACAATTCCATTTATGTTAACAATTCTGAAATGACATTTTAGAAATGGAAAACAGATAAGCGGTTGCCAGGGGTGACAGGGTAGAGAAGCAGAAAGGGGGGGGGGCAGGTGTGCCTATAAAGAGGTAGCACTAGGGAGATCTTGGTGATGGAAGAGTTCTGAGGATGTGGTTATACAAATCAACGTGATAAAACTGCATAGAGCTAAACACACACAAGATACACATAAAACTGGTGAAATCTAAGGGAGGTCTGTAGATTGTACCAATGTCAATGTTCTGGTTTTGATGTACTAGTTATGTCAGATGTTACCAACAGGGGAAACTGCAAGAAAGGTACACATGACCTCATTTCAGACTAATAAAAGTTTTATTAGAAAATACCATTGTGGGGTGCCTGGGTGGCTCAATTGCTTAAGCGTCTGCCTTTGGCTCAGGTCATGATCCCAGGGTCCTGGGATCGAGCCCCACATTGGGCTCCCTGCGCTGTGGGGGAGCCTGCTTTTCCCTTTGCCTACCTCTGCCCCTGCTTGCTTGCTCACTCTGTCAAATAAATAATCTTTAAAAAAAATTGTATAAAACCTGTTCAGTACAGGAAAAGTATGAAGCTGCAGAAAATCTTTTCTGCTTTACCAGAACTGTCACTATTTTTGCAATTTCCCTCTAGTTTTCTATATATTCCCCCAAAGAATTGAGCTCATTTTGCACACTCCAGTTGAAGCCTACTCCTTCCTTAACCCATTAGAGCAATTATTTTCTTTACATCGCTAATACTGTAAATGGTGGCTTAATATTCTGAGTACAATATATAAGATTAAACATTAATTCAGCTCTAATTCTAGTTAGAAGGAACTGGGTGAATAAGAACTACGGCAGGGCAGCCCGGGTGGCTCAATGGTTTAGCGCTGCCTTCAGCCCAGGGTGTGATCCTGGAGACCTGGGATCAAGTCCCATGTCGGGCTCCCTGCATGGAGCCTGCCTGTGTGTGTGTGTGTCTCTCACGAATAAATCAATAAAATCTTAAAAAAAAAAAAAAAAAAAAAAAAAAAAAAAAAAAAAAAACTATAGCAAAGCCAGAGGGCAGGATGTGTCTGGGCAATAGCATCATATTTGGCTACGGTATAGGATATGGGGAAAAAGTTAAAAGCTGCAAAGGTAGACTGGTGCCACACGATAGGACCAACTTAATAGAGCACTATTCATTTGGTTGCAATATCTATTGTAATTTGGAATATAGAGATGCCTGTGCCATGAAGTACCTGAAACATGATTATGGTAATTGAAGTTTTAGAACAGATGATAAAGGGTAGAGAACAGCAGACTCCATACCTTAAGTTTGCTTCATCAGAGTTGCCTGGGGAAATTAAAAGCAAAAGAAATTCCTGAGTGAACCCCAGGGATGGATTCTATTAGAGTTTCCATAGAATCATTTCCCAGATTCTTTTGTTGCAACATCAAGTTGGGGAACTGCAAAAGAAAAACCAGGGTCCCAAGAGGACAAGGACTACATTTGAAATCATTGCTACATTCCCCAACACCAAGCAGACTCCCAGTTTTTGAATGAGTCCTAAATCAACCTTGGCTATCCAAATGTCTCCTAGAAAACCCACTAGGATTCTATCAGGTGACTGGGTCAGGAGTGGAGGTTCAAACACCATCCTGCCTACAACGACCCAACTGATGTCAGGTAAATGAGATGGGCTGTTGAAAATCTAGGTGAGTATAGAGTAGAATGAAGAGTGGAAAAGGAAGAATGAGGATTTCCTCTTTCTTCCAAAGATGGGAGAGGCGTTTTTACTCCACTTAGTTCTTAAAAACTAAAACGTCTGGGCACCACACTTGATCTCAGGGTCCTGAGCTCAAGCCCCATGTTGGGTGTGGAGCCTACTCTAAAAAAAAAAAAAAGGTCAAATGTCATCTTCACTGTAACAAAGAAAACAGGAACCCTCAAATTATAAACCATGACTAGATCTGCTAACACAATAAAATCAGGACTGAAACCATACAGACATCCACAGAAAACCTTAAGTCAGAGTACAGTCATGTGTCACAGTGCTAAAAGGCCCTCCTAATGATCCTTTGAAGAAGGGAAAGGAAATTAGGGATATGGTCACGTCCCCAAAGGATAGAGATAGCATCAGTACTTCCTTTTTATGGCCAAACAGCATTCCATTCCATGCATACAGATTTTGTCTATCCACCAGCTGATTGGCAGCTGATTGGTGGTTTCCACTGTTTGGTTATTTTGAATGCTATGAACATTCGCATGCAAACCTAAGCTGTAGGCTTGTTTTCATTTCTCCTGGGTAGAATTCTCCTAGGAATAAAATCGCTGAGTCATATGGTAATTCTACGTTTAACGTGTTTTGAGACCTCTTCTCCTCATAAAGCAAATGTGTTCATCTGTTTTATTATGTTTTCTCTCATAATAAACGTGTTTCCAGGTCATGAAATATTCTTCCACACTAACAGTGCCCTGTGTCAAAACAATCACATTTCAGAATTATCCTGAAGACATCCCAGTCAGATATAGGTAGGAAAAACTCAGGGGGAAGAAAATCAACAAAGAAAATGAAAGAAATGGAGAAGTCACTACAGAGGAAAACCACATTAGAAACAGACTGAAAATGCTGAAAAGCACATCAACTGAAATGAGGACAGGATCTGAAGCAAAGCAGCTTAAACATATCTGGAATCGTGTTCAATGAGAACAGAAGAGAAAAAAAGAGGTTCCTAAAATGCAGTGAATGGAAGCTCTGCACTCCAGTTGGAAGGCAGGTAAGACCAGTGTCAACACCCAGATGGCTTAGTTACTGAGCTTCAAAGAAATCAAGTCGGTGACTGTTCAGCCAGGTCACTTAGGAGCATAGGGGCAAGGGAACCAGCCACCCATGATAGAAAAACATTTATATAAATAAACAAAGACACTGAACATTTTCAAACATGGTCCCTGTAAGTTGTTTTAGAAAAGATCTGGTGTTGAAATTCAGCCAAGACATGGTTTAAGAACAAACCCAGTTAACATTGATGGGGGGTAGGGGGACAATAGCATTTAAATATATAAACATTATCACTTCAACTACAAAAATTAAAATAAACTACAAAAATTAACAGTATGCAAATAAACCTGTTATCTTAACCCTGCTAGACTAGAAATAATCTCAATGATTTAGTGCCCCCCAGATAGCTTGTGTACACTCTTAATATAAAGGACCTTAAATCCTTAGAATCCAATTTCACTACTTATCACCTGCCACTATCTTGTCAACCCAGCCATCCTAACATAACCTCTTTCCACACTTCTGATGAAACCCAGGATCCTTCCTCTTTCCCATCTCCAAAACCAATGTGGCTGATCATCTTCAAAATTCTGCCCCCAAAATTTAGGATTGCTGTTTGAGATCACTACTAACTCCAAAAATGGCTAACTACCCAGCAGCAAGTATAATGCCAAAAAATAAAAAATTGTTCTCCATAATACTGCAAGAACTCAAACAAAAGCTGAATTAAGTACTTTCCTTAGGTTTAGTCATATCCAATTGCCAACCCCTGAACATGTTTGACCCCCAAAACAAGTCCTTTCATATGGTCCAACCTAACTTCTTAGGTCTTATCCAGTTCTGATTCAGACCATTTACTGTTAATCAGTACTAGGGTCTGGCCGCAATGTGGGGTAATGGAGGCCAGCAAATAAAGGGAGAAAGGGTGCCCATGCCAGGTCTATCACCCTGACCCAACCAAATACACTTAGAAGTAGGCTCCACACCCAGTGTGGGGCTTGAACTCACACCCCTGAGAGACTTAACTGCATATACTCTACCGACTGAGCCAGCTAGGAGCTCCCCTGCCCAGACCCCAAATACATTCTTGATCCCTACGTGTTCATCTGCACTTGGATTACTAGTACATTAGATTTTTACCCAACTTCCACTGTTCAAGCTGACCTTCATATCAAGTGCTTCAAAGAACAAAGAATCCCACCCATATCAAACTGCTCAAAGTACAAAACAATTTGCAATACATGCTGTATACCACTAAGAATCTTAGATTCCCATCTATTCCAACCCTTTTGGCCAACTTCATCTTTTATTACAAATACTTAGAGTATCAGAGTAATTCTGTCTCCAAGAGACATCTCCAAATTAGCACTGGACGGCAAACCAAAAAAAATTACACCTTACAATTCTTCAGGCAAGAGCACAACTTTATTTTCACCTATAATAAACCACAATTGACAACAACAAAGGAGACTGTGCAGTTCAACTCTTTATTTTAATAAAATCAGAATATGCACAGCACATGCAGTGCTAGCATCTAAACTAATACAATAAGCAATTACTAAAGCTACAGTGACTTGAAGTTCAATCTTTACATTCAGCAAGTTTAAATCCATTCTTATGTAATTTTTTGAAACGTTTATTTAACTGAAAATATTGCTTACTGATAAAACTTGCTTAAATGCTGCCGCTGAATGTACAAGTCACTGAATATGCCAATACAACAAAGATAACCACATGTTTGAGGATTGCAATGTGCCAGACATTCACTGAAAAAAAAAAAATACACACAACTAAACAAAACTCACGCAACAAACATCTGAGAATCTGGACACTTCTTATCAGTGTTTTTGAAGTGTATCATTAATATCTTAAGACAAGTGTATCAAAACCTTGGCATGATTTAATTTCAAGTCGCCAATTTTGTTTTTACTAACATCAGAAAGTTATGGCTACACTGCCAATGCCGGGTCTGCTTAATTTGACTTAAGAGTTTAATATGACTTAACATTAAAAGCTCACACTACCCCGAAATATATAATTTCACGCATACGGTGACATTCAACATTCAAGTGCCAGTGTTTTTGTACTGTCTTTTGGTCAAGTTTCTTTAAACTTTCAAAGAATCACTTTTAGGCTTACAAAAATAAATATTTGTCAAAATGTTCAATAAATATTACATAAAACTAGCAGCAAAAAGTATCTAGAAATCTGTCGTGTGCAAATAGTTTTCTTCCCAACTATTATTCCCGTGGTCCCAAATAAATTTTAGAATCTAGTCCCATCCCCTTCCTAGACAAGCTGCGTTCAACAATCTCCAAGAGACAAAATAAGATTGGAAGTTTAAGGACACGCACACAAGACATATATATAAAATTCTCTGAATGTGCAATAAAAGAAGTACTTTGTAAAAAGTTATGGGCAAAATGTACAAGGGCCTAAACCTAGACTAATTGAAATAGCACCATAACAAATGACCTCAATACTGTCAAGTGCACCTACTTAATAAAAGTTTTAGAACAAGGCACAATACACTTGAAAATCTATTGCACTTTAGGAAATTTTTGCCATCTTCCTATGCCACTGTAAAAAGATTGAGCGTTTTGATCACCGCATTCTGGCCACAAAATTAGCA
This sequence comes from Vulpes vulpes, assembly GCF_048418805.1. Taxonomy (NCBI): domain Eukaryota; kingdom Metazoa; phylum Chordata; class Mammalia; order Carnivora; family Canidae; genus Vulpes; species Vulpes vulpes. The sequence continues at coordinate 35,722,995 of NC_132796.1, read as the reverse complement.
CAGAATTCAAAGTGGCAGAGGCATTTTAGTGGTGGACAATGCTCATCTTTGGCCAGATTTAGCATAAACAGACTATAAATACAATGGAAACCTATGCAACTAAAACTGACTAAAACTGCACTGTAGAGCAGAATTGACACCTTGTGCAGTTATGTACATATTTCCAACCTGTGTGATCTCAAAGATTTCAGTTTGTTACTCTTCTGGAGCCATTTTTACAAAGTCTATAGTAAGCCAGTTTAACATCTCAACGCAGCTTGAACAGAGTAATGTGAATCGGCATTTAAAATAAAGCCTGCTGCATTAATTCTTCCTGTTCATACCCTCTTGACCAAAAAACATCAACACTAGCATGCGTTATTAGACCAAAAATCACCCAGGGCCCCAAGGAGGGCTGGTCATTGCTGTGGTCAGCCATTCTACCATTTCAATTTCATTTATGGCAGGCATTTAAAAAGTCTAAGTAGATGAATTCTCCTAAAAACCTATTTCAAGTTATCAGACCTTTAAACTTTCCCTGTAATAATATGCCCACATTTGGCTAGCTCATAGTTAATGATCTGCCTAAACATTGAAAGAGGAATTGCTGTATTTACTTGCATTAACTTTGAAAACAGTGCTTTGAATGTATGCATGTATTCATACATCACCTCATCATGACTGGAATGGCTTGTTTAAAGACTATCAGGTTCTAAATACCTATCCAGGATAGAGTGAGCAAATCAGAACTTTAACTTAATACAGTTTGCCACATTAGAAACTAATTCCATTAATATGCTTCAAGACGTTTGTTGTTTGTTTTCCCCCAATCTGCAAGTATCAAAAAGCCCTAATGCAGGCTACCGCATAAGTTTTTTTCCTTATAATATTTATGGATGAATCGATGATTCCTGTTAAGTTGTATCACACCTGTGTGCCAAGGTTTGATTTTAGCCCAAGTTCAGTAAATTTATTTTGTCAAAACAATTGATATCTTGAGCATTACTGAGCCAACAGGACATCAAAATAAAAAGTTGTCTAAAGTTAAAGGCACAGTACATTAACAAACAAATGATCCTCAGTCACAAAATTATAAATGCAGTTTGGGATGGGGGTTGGCGGGAGGGGAGTTAATCCAAACTACAGCAATGAAGTCTTCGAACCACCTTTCTGAACAGGGCTGCTGATTGTTCCTTTCATCTCTTCATGTGACCTTGAGCTCCCTTAAAAAAAAAATTTCAGTGGAGAATCACAGCTGGTAATGTACTGCGAGTTCTTGAAGCTACACAAGGTATAGTCTGGCTAAGTTACATGTGGTTTCCATATTAGCTTGTTTGGCAGGGTGACCTACTGCAAAGCAGGTTCAGTTACCCCACCAGTCAACCCCCTGGGAGTTATAATTTCCTCCATATCCATCACTGTTGTAAAAGCCTCCATAGCCACCTAATGAGAGATTTAAAAAAGAGAGAGAAATTAATTAAGTCATCCACTGTTCAACATAATCTTTCCCTTCTTTAAATACTTTGATGTCAAATTACGAAAAGCAATCTGTAGGGCCGAACTTCCCCAATGTTTTTAATTACACTTTGAAAAACACGACTAGGAGGAAGAAGCCCTTCCCCAAAGATAGGTTAGAAATTCACATTACCTCCACCAAACCCTCTGCTGCTGCCGTGGCCGCCTCCACCGCTGCGGCTGCTGCCTGCACGGCTACTGCTGAAGCTGGAACTGCTGGCACCACTGCTTTGTCGATAGTCTCGGGCACCAAATCCTCCACTAAACCTACTACTGCAACGACAAATGTGCTGGTGGTTCACGGGGGAAGGAGTTCCAAATAACCCAATTCTTGTTAAATTTCCCAGGGTTCAAGTTCCAATTTTGCAATTCAAATGACTCCCTATCCAGCCCTATGTTCCCTAATAGTGATCTTAAAGGCTGTAGCCATGAACAGCTGGCATTAACTGTGTCAACCCCTTCCGATGCCTCTTATGCAAAGGATAAAGGCAACCAACCAAGAAATACAAAGCCCACACAACTAAATACTGGAAAAATGAACTGTGGACACAGCTCTTTATATACCACCTGTATGCTGCCTTACCTCTTAGATCGTCCACGACTGCTACCCTTGTAGTGGTGTTCATAAGCCATGTTTTCTAACCAAGATGGCACTTCTTGTTTAGCTTCAACAAGAAGATCCAACAAATCCTTGGTAATATTTATATTCCTCTCGTTAAAGAATGAGGTGGCAAGGCCTAAACCAGTTCCAAAAAAGTACTTAAGTTAAGGTCTTCCGCAAAAGCATAGTATTCTTACTTTCCTACACAGAATATTAAGTAGAATACCAAAAGAGATTACAAATCACTTGTATCACTGAGATAGACTTTAACCACATCCCTCAGAAACAGAGGAGTTCTTAAGATTTAAGATCCTGGAAAGTTCTTGTCTGCGTGCATTCCACTGAAAAACCACCACCAGACCATCAAAAGTAACCAAACACTTACCAAGGTTTCCTACACGTCCTGTACGGCCAATGCGATGTACATATTCTTCAATATCACTTGGCAAGTCAAAGTTGATAACATGTTTCACATTTGAAATGTCCAGTCCTCTTGCTGCTACCTGGAAAATAACTTTTGTTATACATGGCACACTTAAAGCCAGAAGTTGAACATGCTGAACTCAAAAGTGAGAAGGTCTTTATACATACTGCTGTAGCCACTAAAATTGGGCTTTTTCCTGAGCGGAACTGGTGAAGGGCCTCTTCTCTGTCTCTCTGAGATCGATCTCCATGAATACTGGTACAAGCATATCCTTCATGGTACAAGAAATCCTCCAGAGAATCTGCACCTTTTTTGGTCTCCACAAACACTAATGTCAGTGAATCCTTGCCTGATTGTGAAAAATTACCAAGTTTTTGTCACTAATAGGGACTTAGTTCTTTTTACATTTAGTAAACAAGCAAAAATAGAAGTAAATAAAAAGCCAGGCTTTTAACAGAATATTCTGAATGCGGAGGAAAAGCAGTAAAGGGGATCCAAGTGGATTCTCATTACTACCTAAGCCACTAGAATGATGCTAACATTGTCATTTACCTGTTGCATTTAGAAGGTCAAGCAAAAATGACCGTTTGTCAGACTCTTCCACCCAAACTACTTTCTGTGTTATGTTCTCAGAGGTAGAGCCAACTCTTCCTACAGCTAAAAAGATATATTCATCCAAGAAATCACGAGCCAGCATCTGAAAGGGAAAAAAAATGTTTATTATCCACCGAAATCAACAAATTCCTAAGAAAATAAAAGTTGCAGCATCAAACAATACCTGTATTTCCTTAGGGAATGTAGCACTAAACATCATAGTGTGGCGGACACCCTTTGGAGGCATAGTATCTTGTTCAACTATTCTACGTATCTGAGGTTCAAAACCCATATCCAACATCCGATCAGCTTCATCTAACACCAAGTATCTGTCAAGTTTAGAATTTAAGAAAAAAGTTTTAGTGTAACTGTTATTAAAATTAATATATTCATTTTGATAGTTATATCCCTCATACTGCATGACTGGACCCATGTACACAAGACCCAAGCCCAGGATTTCGGCCATCATTCACAAGCACACAGCAAAACTAGCACTTACTACTTTTCACTCTGTCCCAATCTGGTCATTCTCAGCCTCTACTAAAAGCTTGTTGATTTTCCAACATTAAAATTACAATTAGCAAACTTTTTATAAAAGAGAACTAAGATAAAACCACTTTTCAAATCTTAAAATGTCAACAATGCTGATTAACTACAAAACTAATGACCAGGGGTGCCTGGGTGGCTCAGTGTCTGAAGGCAGACACAGGTCATGGTCCCAGAGTCCTAGGATAGAGCCCTGTCCAGGTCTCCCTGCTAGGCAGGGAGTCTGCTTCTCCCTCTTCCTCCTCCCCACTGCTCATGCTGTTCTCTTTCTCAAATAAATACATAAATCTTTTTTAAAAAGAATCCATAATTTAAGCAATCCTATATTTTAAAAAACACACTAAAGGCCAGTAATTTAAAAAATTACATTTTATGCATTTAAAAATTAACATACTTGCAGAAATCTAATCCAATCTTTCCTCTTTCCATCATATCCACTAGTCGTCCTGGAGTAGCTACTAACAAGTGGCATCCACGTTCTAAGTCTCGAATCTGCTGACCTATATCAGCACCACCATAAACCACGCAAGGTCGAACTCTAGATCGGTATGAAAACTGAAAGAAAAGAAATTTTATCAATTTCAAGGCCAACTCTCACATGGTCATAAAACATTTCATTATAATCAATGAGAAAGCTAATAATCCCTGAAATGCATACTTACTTTCCTGGCTTCCTCATAGATCTGTACTGCCAATTCTCTAGTTGGTGCTAATACCAAGGAGATAGGGTATTGCTTGCGACGCCCATACCTTCCATTTTCCTAAGAAGTAATTTAAGGAAGTTATATTTGTAACATTCTTTATCAAAAAAAAAAAACAAAAACTAGTACAACATAATTCCCTTCTGTAATTCACTGATTACACTTGAAAATTCATTCTCATTAAATAACTTGGAGTAAGTACAAAGTTCCTTATAAAGAACTCTCAGCAGCTACCTCCAAAGTTCTATAATGTCCTATTTATAGTGGCACCTGCCTGGCTCAGTCGGTAGAGAATTGGGGTGGTGAGTTCAAGCCCCAAGTTGGGCATAAAGCTTACTTTAAAAATAACGTCCCATTTAACAATATTTACCTTCATGGCTCTCAAAGCCTCGCCTGGACCATCTGAATAAATCTGACTTAGGATGGGCAAGAGAAACGCTGCAGTTTTTCCAGACCCTATTTAAGAGAAAGCATAATCTAATTCAACCACAGAAAAACCTGCTCATTATTTTTTAATAAGTATTGGTAGATGAGTAACTGCCCTATTGCTAATATTTTACTTTGTACCCAAATAAATTTTCTAAAAATTAACACCAAAGTTAAAAATACCAAGAAGTGACTTCTTTGACCCATCTGTAGGTCAAATGTAACAGAAGTCAAGAAACTAAGACCCAGCATATTTATCTTTGTAAATAAAGCTTTGTTGGAATTCCACCATGCCCAAGTTACAGTCCATAGGTGCTTTCACACTCCAACAGGAGAAATGAGTAAACTGGCGTTAGAGACCACATGACCCATAAAACCAAAATTGTTTACTTTCTTCCCTTATAGAAGGATACCTAACTCACTTCTTTGCATTTGTATGTGTAAGAAAACAGCAATTTTGCCTCAAAAGTGAGGTCAATTTCTAACACTTCTTTGTAGAGGTACTGATAGTGTACAAACGATGACATTCTCACTTCCATAGGGTAGGAAAAATACCAAATTATTATACTTTTTTAATGGGGATGGGAGATTTGCCACTCTCATATTGGTCAAACTCACCAATATAGCAAAACTTGTACTCAATTTAGAGGCTCTAACTACATCCATTCCCAAAAGATGGGAGGTGCTCCTTTCCCACAAAGGCATCTTTTTCCCTTGGCCACATTCCTATGGATCACAGACTATTCTATACTCTTATCCTTATTCCAGATGCAATAATAGTTCTCATTTCCCACCAATGCACAGACAATAATCTATCCTTATTGCAGTAATTCCAGGCTGAGGACTTTCTATAGGCTCCCCAAGACATCCCAATGAGAATACTAGAGGTAACATAAAATCCAAAAGTCTAAGACAAGAAATACCAAGCCAAGTACTGCATGCCCATATTAAAGAATACCAGTTAGGCTACATCTGGGACTCATGTTTCCCTAGGAAACTTAGATACCCCATGTGTTTTCTTGGTACTAGTTTTACAAGAGCAAACCTAATTACAGTATTCTTGACAATTTTTTACTCTATCAAGTAAACTTACCCGTTTGGGCACAAGCCATCAAGTCTCTTTTCTCTTTGATAATAGGAATAGCATGCTTTTGCACTGGAGTTGGGCGAGTATAACGAGTAAGCTCAATGTTTCCCATAATAATTTCTCCCATCTCAACATCGCTGAACTGTCAAGAAATTCAGAATTAAATAGGTAGAAATGCTATCTGGAGCCATTTTTACTATACACGAATAATATGGGGGAAAAACTCCTAACAATGAAAAGACCTATTTTGAGAAAAATCAACCTCCCCAGGCTCAATACACATTGGAGAAGTCGGGGTTCTTCCTATATTTCTATTTCCAATTATTAGCAATGTTAACACTGAACTCAATCTTCCCCTTTCCATAACCAATGAGGCATCTTTTTAATTAACTAAAAAAATAAAGCAGGCACACTCTGCATTTGCTTTTAGGAAGCCCACCTCATTTTGATGTGCTGTGGAAAAGTTTATACACACCCCTCTGTGTCTTAACAACTCAAGCACAAATACTTACACTTTCAATATGTGGAGGACAATTGTTGCCTGTTGCCTCAACTGGAATGTCGTCATATTTCTCAAAGTTAATCCCAGTGTTTCCTCCCGAAAAGAGTTCCCTAAAATCAAAAGATTAGTAAGTTTACTTGTTATATTAGCTAATGAGGCTTTACTCACAATTGATATACATTTCAAAAACTTACTGTTCCAAGCGTTCACTTGGTGGGAGCGGTTTTGACCAGTCATCTTCGTCTGATTTGTCACACCAACGACTATTTCCACCACGTTCAAATTTGCCAAAGCCACTTCTATCACCACGGCTGCCAATGCCGTCATAGTCACTCCGGCCACGATCATCAAACCTGAATAGCATAACGAACTCATCAGTATCATATCACTTAACCACTATCAGATTCCTGTATCTATAACTACAACTGTACCAAAAGAGAAGTTGAATTGTTCATTATGGCTAACTTCAAGGATGTCAATTTTGCTTACTCTTGAAAATAAGGCCCTTTAATTAATCAGATCATATGTGTCATTTACCTAGCTTTACTTTCAAAATTAAGTATTCTTGATTTCTGTAAAATTATACAGCCTACACAGGCCTCATACATGCTGGAATTAAGAACCAAGTCTCAAATATCTGCTATCAGCACATAACTTACACCTTTATTTAGACTTCTCATCCAAAAATATTTTAGTGGTAGGAAAGAGAAGAAAACAGCACACTAAATAATTGTCCAGTTATACTAGAATGTTGTTTAAAAGGACAATCAATTTACCTGTGTGACAGACTTTGGATAAAAGGTAGAAAATAATCCTTACCTGAATTAAAGATGTTTTTAGTTTTAGGCCTGTTTGCGAAAAATCAGGACACACAGGACTAACCACAGCTATTAGGCGCATGAGGTCAGTTCACCACTTGTGTAATCAAAAATATAAGGTGTTTAAAATTGTCATATAGAATAACCACAAAAAATCTCAACCATAGGCCATTCACTAGATAAACTTACTCCTTTAAATATAAATAAAACTAAAGAAATATAAAAGTAACGGATTTCATTACACCTGGGGCATTCTTATTCTCATCTAAGTTCTACGTAACAAGTTCAATTTAGTTAAGAAAGACCTCTTATAACTAGGAAAATAGGATTATATAGACATAATGCTTAACATCCAAATAGGTGGTCTATTAAGGGAAAAAAAAATCATGCTTTAATGGTCAGAGTAAAAGAATGAGTACTCATCAAATTAAAGACCAATTCCTGAATTGCATACACAAGACACAAAGATCAATAAAAATCACTTACCTTCCCCTTGATCCACTGCCACGATCACTAAAGAAACTAGACTTCCCTCTTGAATCACTACGAGATCCAAAACTGCTGTAAGCATCCTTATCTTTACTAGAACTCCACCCTGAGCTGTCTTTATCGTAGAATCCTTCAATAAAAAAAAAAAGCAAACCCATTTTTTTATTAATCAGAAGTCTCTGAATTTAAAGTGCTCTACTACTATCTTATCTCTGTGAACTGGAAAGATAATGGAAATATTCCTATCATGGTACTAGAAGACAACCAAGATTTAGAGCTGGTTCACAATGGCACACAAAATTGTTCAGATTTTTAATTCTCCACTAGAAAATACTGTGCATTAAATGGAGCAATTTGACAGTCTACAAGTGTTATAAATGAATAAAATACCACCTCTAAAAAGGACAATAGCCTTGCCTATAAAAAAATGTTTTAAGTCCACCACAATTACCATTCATTTTATGAGTTTACACTAGGAAACAGTTACCACTGCTTCAATGTTTCTTAGAGGTGATGTTTATTTGCGTTCCTAAATGTGTCAGATTACTTGATTTGATACAGTATTTTCCAGCTTCAAAAGTAAAAAAGTAGAACAATGCTCTGTTCACATGAAATATACTCTCAGACAAGAATCAGGAATATCTAGAAAAAAAGGGAAGTGCTCATCCCTTTACACTATTGGTGTGGGCAGATTCCTAGGGTACAACTATAAACATTCAACAGAGAATGAAAAATGTGTGAATTAGCCCAACAGGTAGAAGATTTAAAGACTAGTAGTAGAGGATTTAAACAAATTTCGATAGCACTTCATTAAATAGAGATTGTTTATAAGTTACTTTCCTTCAGCCTAATGCCTCTACCATTAGCCAGTCAGGTGATCCACGGCCTTAGCTAGCAATAAGAAAACTGAATTACATGTCTAGCCTTCTTCCAGTTCTAAAACCTCTGAAACTGCCTCTTCCCTTTGATCTCTCACTGCAATCAAGAGGGAAAAGCACTAAATAGGTATGGAGCCAATTTTAGCTAGAACACTTTAAGAATGAGAGAATCTAAGACAAAATATGCAGTAACTAGGAACAATGATACTATAGTTAAGAAATTATAATACAGATTTTATAGCCATTTTTCACCAAGGACAGGGAAGCTACTATAAAGATTGAACATGCACATGAAGGAATGACAGCAAACCCTAAGTTTCTGGGATTTCTTCACCCTTCCAACTCTGTCTTAGCATCTTCCCTTAACCTTTAGTTTTCTAAAACTACATTTTTCCTCCAAGCCTCAGATCACCTATTCTATGAATATACAGCACCCAACAATCATCCCATAACGAATTATCTAGTTATCACTACATTACAAACATAACCATTAAAGACCAGGTGTTGTGATACGTTTCAGACAAAACTTTTCAAATGAAGCAGTTAAGCCCAAGGAGATGAAACCAGAGAGTCACTCCCAACTTCCTGGGAGCATGCCCAGTGTTATGATCTGTTTATAATCTGTTAACTATTCTGCAATAACCCATCTTTCAACAGTTTTGCAAAACACAAATAACTGGGTTATCACCATGCAATTTGGTTTACATAGTAGGATGCCTACTCACCTTTTTCAAATTGAAATCAAGATGTAAATAATTATAAACACAAATCACAAAGTACAACACCAGTAAAATTGTACAAAACCATGCCCTTGGCCACAAAGAAATCTGACATAGCAAACAGAAAATTTTCCACTGCATGACTTTAGAGGAGTTTTCCCAAAGTGCCTCATTTTTCCCTAGGCTTCAACTTCTAAACACAAGAATTAGGTCCACCAAGTTACTTGACTTACCTTTAGTAGCTTCTCTATTCCTTAAATGAGGAGGAATATAGCGCCCCTCTAGAAAAAAAAATATACAAAATTAAATGCCAAAACTTCAAGTTAAAGCTTTTTACCAAAATTCAGGCTACTAAAAAATGCTCTTGGAAAAAACTTTTTTAGGATCTAGCCTTCCAGTCTGACTGAGAGGAAGAAAACGAATCTATTTTTACTTTAAATGGTTATTGCTTTTTAAGAACTTTAAAAAGGGAAGGGGAGGACAAAGTTTTAGTAAATAAAAATCCTTATCTTGAAATCCACAATATAACTTGCATAAATAAATAAATAAATAAATAAATAAATAAATAAATAAATAAATAAAACTTGCCACTAGTGGTTAATATAACACAAGTTTTTTTTAAAGGCCAATTATTTTTTTTTTTAATTTTTATTTATTTATGATAGTCACACAGAGAGAGAGGCAGAGACACAGGCAGAGGGAGAAGCAGGCTCCATGCACCCGGAGCCCGACGTGGGATTCGATCCCGGGTCTCCAGGATCGCGCCCTGGGCCAAAGGCAGGCGCTAACCCGCTGCGCCACCCAGGGATCCCAAGGCCAATTATTATTTTAAAAAAATAAAATAAAAAAATAAAGGCCAATTATTCCAGAGAACAGTCATAAACAGAAACTGTTACAACATAAATATTACCATAACAACCTAAAACAATTGTAAAAAATCATGCAATTAGACACTAAGAGGCTTTTTGTTTCCATCCAGTTAAGTTCCCAAAAAAAGACTATACATATTAAGGAAAAACTGCAAAGGTGAAAGAATTTCAAGGAACCGAGAGTTTTAATTTTAACTTGGGGTTTGAGGAGTCTATAGTCAACTGTTGTTCTGTACACACAGGCAAGACAACAGCCTAGACAATGGATGAGAAGCAAAAGCAAATAATGTATATCCACCAAGTAAAGGAAGAAAGCCAACCTGCTTTAGTACTAATAAATCACAATTTTATACATTCTTTTCCAACTGTTGGGTTGAATTAAATATTAAAGATCTCTATTAGGATGATCAACTCTTAAAAGATCTTTTAACATGGCAAATAACGTGAAATATAAAAAAAAAAAAATACCAAGTAACTCTATGCCCCCAGTGAGGCCCTTCTTGCCTAAAAATGAGGCCACATCCTTTACCACCTAACGGTGCTTGGAAAAAATAATAATAATTAATGCTTCCACATCCTACAGCCTATATCCATTTCCCGCCTCCTTTGGGGCAGGGTGGGAGAGTTATAGAAAGAGACATGACCTAAAGGAATCTGAAGCAGGTCTACTGCCAAATAATAAACCACCTATACTGGGGCACCTGGGTGGCTCAGTGGTTGAGCAGCTGCCTTTGGCCCAGGTCATGATCCCAGGGTCCTGGAATGGAGTCCCTCATTAGGTTCCCCACAGGGAGCCTGCTTCTCCCTCTGCCTGTCTCTCATGAATAAATAAAATCTTAAAAAAAAATAAATTCAAAAAAATCACCTATACCTTAATACTAATCTATAACAAATCTTAAAAAAAACTCTGAAAAAATAAAATGAAATAAAACTTTTATACCTAACTTTTCAAAAATATGATTCAATTCAGCATTTAAAATCCTAACCACCATCTCAAGATTCAGTATAGCCTTGTTCGATCATGAAGTCTCATGTTCGTCACAGGAAAGGGTTAGCTGTAGCTAACGAACGTTGAATGTTCCCCCTTTACTGGATTTAATTCTGGTAAATTCACTGTAACAGGAATAAACACATTCCCACAACCTCTTTAAGTTGGGCTAGAGATTCATAATGGACATAATCAAACTCTTCCAAAGATAATTTGTGCGTTGTATCAAGTTCTTTTTTTTTTTTTTTTAAATTCATGAGAGACACAGAGAGAGAAGCAGACACAGGCAGAGGAAGAAGCAGGTTCCATGCAGGGAGCCCGACATGGGACTCGATCCTGGGTCTCCAGGATCACGCCCTGGGCTGAAGGTGGCGCTAAACCACTGAGCCACCTGGGCTGCCCCTATCAAGTTCTTTTTAATGATTGTTTGTACTCAAGAATCTGAGACCCTTTTATTATCAAAAGGCCACAATGCTTCTAGTAAGTCCAATGAAACACTAAGTTATTAAAGCTCTAATAGTCAAGAAATCCATAAAATGGTTTACTTACTGCTTGCTGTACTTCCTCCACTCTGATTATCTGAAGAGTTCAGGTCTAGGCCAGCAAACTAGAAGAGAGTTTTAAATGGTTAGCAGCCCGTGCGCTGAAATATTACACTAAGAGAAAACTAGTCCTTGTCCTCTAACATTGAATAAACCCTAGTTGCCCTAGTTAATGGGGCTGATGTGAAACTTGTCTAAGCAAACACAAAATAGCAGTAACTGTTTATACCCTAGAAACCAGCACACTAGGATGCTACTACCTGGTAAAAATTGGATCCAAATTTAAGTCATTTGACTAAAAATGAATTTTCCCTGTAACATTTTCCATAGTAAAGTTCCAAGAAACTAAAATTATTTTAAAATGTCAAATAGGCAAAGGAATTCATTTTTTACTCCAATCATATTTGACATTTCCAATGCCAACTTTCTACTTGGAATATTTTAAGCCTATGGAGCACACTTTTAAAAAGACAAATTTTAACTGACCATTTCTTTGTCCTTTTACCCCTAATTATTGCACAAGCATTTTTAATTATGGAAACACTCTTAAGAACTAAGTAGATATTACCTATTTATTCTCTCATTTTCAAGACTGAGATTAGGTTCAGAAGACTTCGGACATAAATGGCACAAATGATATTCAATGTTTTTAAAGAGAACACATTTCACTACTTTTAATCTCCATTTCTACTCTCCTTCACTGGAAGCTCTAAACCTAAATATTCTACAAAAAGATCTGCTATGTTCTCATTCTGTTACGACTAACCAGAAACTACTGCAAGCAATACCAGGGGGGAAAAACTGTGTCAAAAGAGACACTTTTTTTTTTTTTTTAAAGAAAGCCACAAAAGACCATATCACACAGTATTGATGTCACAGAGGTGATGTTAAGTCTTCTGTTAAAAGCTCAAGACTGATACTGTCAAATTGCAAGCATCATCAGTGGAGTCACTGAAAACTGGAAGCAGATGCTAAATCTTAAAAAGAAATTAAGTATGGTTAAGACTTTTGGGCACCTCGCTTCCATACTTTGAATTAGCAAACAATGTTGCCTGCTTTCTGTTACAAGAGACTGATTATTTAAATAAAGCCCAACGGGAACAAATATTCCTTTTGCACTTGCTACAGTACAAGTTTTGTTAATTTTACACTGGGCAAAAGCGCTTTAAAGGATACTGTAAACTGAGGATTAAATTGTTGCAATTTTGTTATGAATTTGCTTGCTGCCTGTTTCTAACTAGTCTACTTTTTAATTATATCACAAATAAGGTTCATTCCTGCCTATAATCTTTTTAAACCGGCACCACCTATATAGAAAATGTTAAAATTGGGGATAGCCTGTGCTCTTGACAAGATATTCTATGTGCTTCATTCAACATATGACGTGTCAGCAATTTGGAGGATGTAACTGATTCATTAATGGGGGGGGGGGGGGGAATGCTCCCAGAGAAACAGGTCGTTAAATCTCTACAAATGTATTACACACTACATTAAAATCTATCAATTTGTGTCACTAAACTTCGTTTCAGGATTTTTCCGGAGTTCGTGGTTAAGCAAAAGTTTACTTAAAATCTCCAAACATCCCACCGAAAAGCTTATCCGAAGCACGGTGCCTCTGTTGCAGAGGAATTCAGACTCCTTCCACCGAAGCCCATAGCCCCTTCTCGCTCAGAGCATACGTCCTCCTCTAATCTACCCACAAAGCTTTAGAAAAGGAGATTCCGGTTAAGATGACAGACCCGGAGTTCTGACCTATTTCACAATTTCACTGCACAGGCAGCAACAAGTCAACAACGAAACTGTTTATTTCCCCCAAGCTACATTCCGGGTATTTTTCCTCCGGCCGATTCCTGGATCAAACGTCACTAAAACCCGGGAACGGTCATACAACCCAAGGTACCGCCCAAAACAACGCGCGACCCTCGCTAAATCTTCACACAGACTATCTGGATCAAGTAAGGAAAAGGAGCCGCTCCAAGTCCCTAATCTCCCTGAAGTCTCCCCGCCGCGTTCAATCTCTATCTAGAGCCCAGCGCCACCGCGCACGCAGGGACCCATTACTCCCTCCCCTTCCCCCCACTCCTCCCCGAAATCTTCTGCGTCACAAAACTTTCCACTCCGGAAACGCGGCCTCGGCCGCCGCGGCACCCAACATGCCATGGCCCCTGCGGAAACTGAGCCTGAGAGAAAAGGGCTACGGAAGGAAGCCCGGGAGGAACAAGATGCCATTCCATCTTCCTTTCCTGGCCCTAGCCAGCCCGGGACCCGCTCTCTACCGCTAGTGGGCCGCAGCGCCGCCCAGCCACCCAGCCCCACACAAAGGCGGCCACCGCCATTACCCCGAGCGAAGGCCACCCCCCCGCGCCGCCCCCTCCTACATTCCAGGGCCGCGTCCCTCCAGCTCACACGCACACGCACACCAATGCCGCTGCGCGCTCGCGCGCGCGCACACACACACCAACGCCGCCGAGTCTCTGGGACAGGAATCCAGGCGGCGCGCGCAATGAGAGTCGAAAGACCAAGAGGCCAAAAAGGTCCCCGTTCGCGCACCGCCACGCCACACACCCCGCCACCACCCCTGGGTCACTAACCAGTCGAGGTTCGCGCGTGCGCGTCTCGGCGAGAGCGCGCGCACCCCCTCCCCCTCCACCCGCCTGCGCACGCACACACAAAAGCCGCCATTGTGCTCGGCCCAGGGACAATACCGCGGGCCAGGCCGGAGCCCCGGCCCGAGCGAGAGCCATAACCAGTATTTCTGCCACCTTCCCGTCCCTCCACAGTTGCAAAACACTGACACTGGCCAGCATGAGGCACTCAGGAAATGGGAACTAAGAGTGCCAGTTAGCGCTGCGCCATAAGCCAAGTTAGGTCAACCACCATCCCGGTAGGCTCCTTGCAGCTCACCTGCTGGTCCAGCCCGAGCGCATTTTCCACCGCCACATGACTCATCCCTGAAGAGTACCGAGAACTCGGAGTCTTCCTCTGCTGAGTGAGTGTGTTAGAATCACCGCGAAGGCCCTCTCACGGGAGAACTGCGGCTCTGGAGCGCACGGCGCGACCACGGATCTAATATACCCACTCGAAAGGCTGCTACGTCAGCACGTAAGACGTAGGCCCGCCCTCTCACACCCCACTCCCCCTGCCGCTGTGACTTCTGCCTAGCTACTGCGCGCTGGTTAAGTCCAAGCCTCGCGTGATTTCCAATTCAGTCCCGTCCCTGGCTTGTCGTCCTACCTTGGAGTTCAGCGCGCCAAATGCTGCCCTAGTTCCCTTGAGTTTCCGTTCCCCTGTTCTCCGCTAATACCCTAGCCTGTCTTTGAGTTCTTGAGATCTCGCGATAACTCGTGTCCCGTTTTCCGCCTGCGAGGAGGTCTTAAATTTAACCTAGGCCTCTTTACTGTTTTTCTCCCTGTGTTCCCAGTTGTTGTTCTTTTCGGTTGCGCACTCGTTCTTTTTTCTCTGGGTCCTCGGGCTTGGGGGCGTCTGGAGAGTTCTTAGAATTAACCAGCCCTTGCTCTTCCTCGGGCAGCCTCCGCGAAACCGGAGTCAGGCAAAAGAAAGCCCGAAGCCGGGAGGACGGCGGGTCACGTGACCGCAGGTGTTGATCGCGGTGGCCATTTTGTGGAGCTGGAAGTCTTGGCCTCAATTGAGTGCTTGAAATGCGGGGGGGTGGGGGGGGTGGGGGGGGAGGGGACAGGAGAGGGAAGAGGGGAAAATGGGGGAAGAAGGGGAAAAGGAGGAGGGGGGAAAGGAGGAGGAAGGAGGGGGGAATAGTGACTGGGGTGGGAGTGCTGGGGATCTGGGGACGAGGGCTGGTGGCCCGACGCTTTAACTGCTCGGTTGCCTAGGCAGCGGGGGCACCGCCTAGGAACGCAATAGCCCCTCCTGTTTCATCCGCGGTGAGGAAACAATGAGGCAATCAGGCGCTGAACCTGAGGCGGTGCTGGCGTACCCTCCCGGGACCCTGGCCCTCCGTGGGAACAACGGCGACATTAGGCCCCTCCTTTCCTCCCGCGGGGCGCTCATGAGGCTTGCAAACGGCCCTCCCAGAGTCGGCAGTGTTTGTGGCTAGGCGCAGTTATGGCCTGCCGAAAGGCGGGTTACGGCGTTATCTGCTTGAGGTGGGGGTGGCCCTCAGGCCCCTGCAGTGAATGAGGGATGGGAGGAAATGAGTTTCTGCCGCCGGAGGAACCCCTTCTTGTGGCCCCCTCCGAAGCAGGCTACCCCTAGTTCTTGATTCAATGACACAGACCCTTAAATAGAAGAAAATGTGTTGACTAGTAGATCCCCGGCTTTAAGCGAGCAGCCGCGCGTACGTGGTTCTTAAAAACGCTTTTCCCCCCTCTCTTCTAACCTTCAGACTGACAGAATTAAATAATATACAGGGTTTTCCACCATCCCTCAAAGGGTCTTCTGCCAGAATTCAAATAACTAGTGCTCATCGCATAAATTACCACGTAGCTTCTCTCCCTTTCAGATTTTTAAAATTGAAACTGAAATTCTAACGAGATAGGAGATAATATAACACTTGTGTCCCGGCAAGTTGCTTAACTGCTTTGGGTCTCCATTTCCTCATCTATATAAGGAGTTGACTGGGCTACATAAACCCTGTAGAAGACTCCATTCCTTTTTATGACAACCGCTTGTTAACGCCCCTTTAAACATGCTGAAATAACAAATCATAGATAATATAACCTAAACCTGACAACACACAATTTCGAAAAACGTGACCTAACTGTAGAATAAAAATGATTGTAACAAAACGATGTACTTTAATGTGTGAATGCTCCCGCCCGACGACGCTAAGCGATGATAGACCCCTGCTCAGGGTGATCAACAAACCCAAACGGAAATAGTGTTTTCGCAACTCAAGTACGGTGAGCAGCGTTGCCACTGCTGACCTTTTCCAAAATGATGGAAGTGTTGGTAATGGTTGAAACAAAACAGTAACATTTTCTCTCAATTGTTACAGTACATTCATAGAGATTTCAATGTTACATCGAAAGTAGGCGAGAATATTTCTATGTGTAAAATAGTGTTCCAGGCTTTAGGATGAGCTACTTTTTCCTTTATGTGAGTGTCCAGCGGGTCAATTCTTTGCAGCACGGAACTGACCAACATTGTAAAACATCTAGCTTGCCTAGTTCCTGGCAACTAAATGCCAGTAGTTGTGCTAGTCATTGTGACAACCAAAAATACAGATATCCACAATGCCCCCCCTTGAGAATCATTAAGCTTAACGACCATTTAGGGTCCCTTTCAGCCCTGACATTTGTGAATTCTCACGGAGCATTGGTGAGGTGTTTCTGCTTGGTCTGCTTTCGGTTTCCTTTTAATATAGACCAGGGTAAACAGGTTGAAAAGGTATAGTTCTGACAGTTCGAACTGCAAATAGCAACAATGGGATATCCTGATATCCTCGGTTCTGGGCCTTGTTTTACATTTCAGTAGAGCCGATGTACAGGGTACCACCATGGGAGTACCTAAAAGAATTAAAATATACAGCGGTTTCCTATTTTCAATTAACCCCTGCTCATAGCATACTCAGTTCAAACCACTAGGGTGTTTTGTTAATCAATATGTTATAATTGGAATATCAAATTGGAAAGGAGGCCAGGAAACATACAAAGCTTTGTCTTCAAACACATTCACTCTGAAAAAGTATGATGTGCACACTTGAGGTAGCTAAATGAGCCAACTTTCATAACACTCCGAAGGACTCTTCCACTAAACGGTTATTTGCATATCTTCTCCACATGGCAGTCATTTGCAAATTTTATTTGAAGTAACCTAAAAAGGGTTAGGAAAAGCTGAAACCAGGGAAACATTTTTGCATTCTCACTTCCTTACATTCCCAGACATTCTTAAGTTGATGGCCCATGTTGAAGCAAATATACTCTTTGCACCACCCCCATCCCCCTCCCCCCTCCCTAGAGACAGCTGAGCAGGCAAAAGCCTAAAAACTGCGGATCCTTTAACTGGCAGTTCAGATTCCTGCTTCGCTGCTGACCAGCTGTGTGACTGGGGGCAACTTACTTGAGAGCTCCGTGCCTCAGTTTCCTTATCTATAAAGTCAGAAGAAAACTAGTTAATGTCTCGAGGATCCTGGCTGGCTCAGTCGGGAGAGCATGCGACTCTTAATCTTGGGGTCATTGCTTCAAGCCCCATGTTGGGTGTAGTGATTACTAAAAAAATAAGAAATAAAAATAAATAGTTTCTGTCTCAAAAGGTGGTTGGGATTCAGGGGCTAGTGCATGAAAATGCTTTGCGAGGAGTGAGAAATTAGCACATGGTCGATATAAGTATGTATACACTTGTCTCTGCCCCCATCGTCTTAACTCCTCTAGCAGAGTTTGTTGCTCTGGCACCCACTGTTTAAGCCGATGCACCCACTGTTTAAGCCACTGATACATTCACCGTGTTGTGCTGCGGTTCTGAGTGAGCCCACAGAGAAGAGGGAACTTGTCACAACTCTGCACTGCCCAATAGATGTTTGATGATGAGCAATTAGTGCAAATGCCCGCCCTGGGCAAGTTGTAATATGGGGCATGTTAAGGAATCTAAATCCATCATTTTGCTTCCGCAAATGGTTTTAAGTAAATTCCATCACCATTCTCTGAGACTAAGACAAACTGAAATCACATTATCGTGGTGCAAAGAAATAATGTGCCCAAAAAACCTAAAACCTTGCAGAAAGATAATCAGACTATTTTGCAGCTTGAAGAAAGGTGATAGGAAAAGGGATTCTAAGAGCTAGAAACCTCAGAGCTTTTTTGTGAACCTTCGCGATTACCAGTAGTTTTTCTGCAAGGTCCAGAGGAAAGGTCCAACTGCCCCATCCTTCCCTTTAGTGTGGACAGGGAATAAGGTTCGGGGAGGGCGGAACTCCCCTGTAATCAGAAGGATAATTACTAGGTGTGGAAGTAAAAGCAGCGCCCACTGAGTTTCCTTTTATGTTTTCAAGTGTAATAGCCTTTTTGAGTTTCTGTTTGTTTCGGGCTCCCAATAAAGCAGATCAGCTTCCACTGCCAGTTAGCTAATTTACAGTACAGTTAACCCTAGAGCAACAGGGCTTTGAACTACGCGGTCCATTTATTCATGGATCTTTTTACAGTACAGGACTATCAATGTATTTTCTTTTTTTAAGATTCTATTTATTTATTTGAGAAAGAGAGAACATGTGTGAGAAAGAGAGAGAGCACAAGCAGAGGGAGGGGCAGAGGGAGAAGCAGACTCCCCACTGAGTAGGAAGCCGGTTTGGGGCTTGATCCTAGGGGATACCGGATCGTGACCTCAGCAGAAGGCAGACGTTTAACCAACTGAACCACCTAGGTACCCCTATATTTTCTTATGATTTTTTTAAAGTAAACTCTACACCCAATATGGGGCTCAACATCATGATCCAGAGATCAAGTCGCGTGCTCTACCAACTGGGCCCACCAAGCGCCACTTCCTTATGATTTTAATGACGTTTTCTTTTCTCTAGCTTACTTTATTCTAAGAATACAGTATGTAATACTATATAAATGTTAATCAACTGTTTGTTATCAGAAAGGCCTCTGGTCAGTAGTAACCTATTAGTGGTAAGGTTTGGGGGCAGGCGAGAGTTACATGTGGATTTTAAACTGGTCAGGAATCCGCGTCCCTAATCCCTACATTCTTCCAGGGTCAGTTGTGATTAGGAAGATATTACTATGGAAGCTGATAAAAGTTCTAAAGGGAAAAGAAGAGTCTTAGACTTTGAGATATTGCTGTACACTCTTATTCTCCGAGGGTCAGGGCTGGTACATTCAAAACTAGGCATGATTTGGGCAATTATATTCCCAAGTAGCAGATCTGGCCTGGAATTCACTTTCCTCCCACAAAGATGGCAAGATAAAAAACCAAGCTACATGGAGGGTATCTTCATTACCACTAACACTGCTGAAAACATTTTCAAACAGAAAAACCCAGTGTATTTCTGCCTCCGTTCGTGCAAGGTGACTAGCCAGTACAAAGGATAAATAGGAAAGTCTTGGGTGGAGGCTCTGAGCTGGAAGAACGGGAGGGGCGGGGACAACGAGGCTGCCTTGTCTAGGGAAAGAGGAGGACTCTTGGAAATAAAACGAAAGGGGTCACATGCCTTCAAGATTCCACGCTGCGTCTTAGGTAATGGCATCTTTAGCAGTCTTTCTCTCTCGGGCGATCCAGAACTTAGCCAGAACCTCACAATCACTGTCCTGTGTTGGAATTACGCACTCTGTGCTTTGTAAAACTCACTAATTATTTCCCCCACCCCCTCCTACTTTGTTGATTATTGCCGTCGTTTTACAGACCTTGGTGGCTGCTAGGTTTAATCATTTTTTAAGTGTTTTAGACCTTTTCCACGTTTGAATTTTGATTTCTTTAAAGACCTCTTGCTAGGACTGTCAATGAGATTGTGATTTAGAATAAGAAATACGTATTTGGTCTTTGACCCCCATTCCGCGGCACTGAGCTCCTAAAACCCTTGGAATTTCCTGTGAAAAGAGTGAGTGATAAAGGTCTTTTGTTAGGTTGATGAAGTGACTTTTGGAAAGTGCCTTAGGGTGGGCGCTGGTTGGCAGGTTGGACCTCTCGGTCCCAATCTGCCCACCTGGGAGGGGGCGAGGAGCTGGAGGTTAAATTCAATCCCCAATGGCCAATTATTTAATCGTGCCTATGTAACAAGCCTCCATAAACACCCAAAAAGGCTGGTTCAGAGAGTTTCTGGGTTGGTGAGCCTGTGGGGATGTGAGGAGAGTGGCGGGGTCCTGCAGAAGATGTGGAAGCCTCCCTCTCTTTCTTCCCGCCCTTGCCCTGTGCATCTCTTTTCCATCTGGCTGTTCTGAGTTACATCCTTTTATAATAAACTGGCGATCTATTAAGTGAAACCCTTCTCTGAGCTCTATGAGCCACTCCAGCAAATTATTTGAACCAAAGGTGGGGATTGTTGGGAGCTCCGATCTGTGGCTGTTGGTCAGAAGCACAGGTAATAATCTGGATTTGTGACATCTGAAGTGGGGGACAGGGGGCAATCATGTAAGACTGCACCCTTACCCTATGGGATCTACCTGGAGACAGCATCAGAAAGAATTTGAATGTAGGGCTCCCAGGCGGTGTCAGAATTGCCTGGTGGGAAAAAAAAAAAAAAAAAAAAAGAATTGCCTGGTGGTATAGAAAAAAAAATTACACATTATAATTGGGAGTCAAAATCATACTGTCCAGCCCATTGTACTCTATTAATGTAGAATTGTGTACTTAGGCAGAACCCGAACCCTCTTCCCGAGGGAGTCTTCCTTCATGTTGGCCATCCTAATGTTAGGAACCAAAAGGCAAGGAAGATTTATCATGGAAATTCAGTTTCATCACAGTTGTGAGTGTCACCACCCACACAGGGCAGATGAGCCCTCCTGGAATGTGGAGACCCACAAGGAAAGTGCTTTGAAACACTTCTTTCACATTTTCTGGGAAGATGGAGTTGCATTTTTCATGGTCTGGTTTTGTGTGTCCAGAAGCATGGTTCTAAAATGCCTCATACATATTATTAGCTTATCTAATCCTCACCGTGGCTCTAGAAGGGAGGAGAACCAGCCCTGCCTTGCACACAGACAGAAAGCCCAAGGACATGCTGTCATTGACAGGCCTGGCAATTGGTGGACACCAGCGGAGGTCAAATCAGCCTATGAAGCCAGGGCCCCACACACCATTAACCAGGGCCCTTCCTACACCTCAAACTTGGCAAGTCCTAAACAGGATTCCCCATCAGCTCCCAAACCACTTGAGTCTCTGGCTTTTTTTTTTTTTTTTTTCCTGGCTTTTATCTCACATGGAGGCATCATCATTTCACACACCCAGACTTAAAACCTCAGTGATTTTTTTTGGACTCCCATTTCTCTTCTAGCCTACCTGTGATCCATAAGCAGACCATTCCTCCTTCCCACCTTGTGCTTCTCCAACTGGTCTTGTCCCGCTGCCTCGTTGAGGCTCTTACTTACCTTTACATCAGTAGGAGTAATCTCTCTCTCTTACAGGAGTGCCACTTTCAGAATATACATGTTTATAAGAATTCTCCCCGATAGTTCGAGCTTTGCTCAAGCCTGCTCTTGATTATGCCAGAAACTTCCTCCCTGCTCTTCCTGCCTCACTCTTTCTCCTCTGCCCCATCCTTTACAAGTCTGTCCAAGGTTTTTCTGTTTTTTTTTAAGATTTTATTTATTTATTTGAGAGAGAGGGCGCGTGCGTGAGGTGGTGAGGGGCAGAGGGAGAGGGAGAAGCAGACTCCCCACTGAACTGGGAGCCCATCATGGGGCTCTCGATCCCAGGACCCTCGGGTCATGACCTAAGCCAAAGGCAGACGCTTAATGGACTGAGCCACGCAGGCACCTCAAGTCCAGGGTTTTCTTACAACAGTCTTGTGCCACTTCCCTGCTCAAAACACTTTGACACCTCCCATTCAAGCCCCATCCCATTTTCTCCTGTCCCCAACCATTCCTCACCCCTGTTGTCC
Source organism: Vulpes vulpes (assembly GCF_048418805.1). Classification (NCBI taxonomy): domain Eukaryota; kingdom Metazoa; phylum Chordata; class Mammalia; order Carnivora; family Canidae; genus Vulpes; species Vulpes vulpes. Next base: position 35,700,810 of record NC_132796.1, on the reverse strand, counting down.
ACCTCGTCCCCTCACCACCCCTCCCCACAATCTCCAGCGCTGTCCTCACACTTTGTGCTCCTCCACTGAACTGCTCATTATTCTCCAAACATACTCAGCACAAAGCCCACCTCTGTTCCCTGGTTCACAACGATTCCTCCACACAAAATGTTCTTCCCCCGTGTTCCTGCCTCTTAAATGAACCTTCACACACACACACACACACACACACACACACACACACGTGCACCCATACAGTCTGTGAGGGTGAATTTTAATATGTCAACTTGGCCAGACCACAGTACCCAGATATCTGGCCAAACTCAGTCTAGGTGTGGCTGTGAAGTTGTTTTTCAGATAAGATTAACATTGAAGGGTGCCTGGGTGGCTCAGTAGGTTAAGCATCTGCCTTCAGCTCAGGTCATGGTCCCAGGGTCCTTGGAGCAAGGCCTGCATTGGACTCCTTGTTTGGTGGAGAGCCTGCTTTTCTTTTCTTTTTTTTTCTTTTTTTTTAAGATTTTATAAATTTATTCATGAGAGACAGAGACACAGGCAGAGACACAGGCAGAGGGAGAAACAGTCTCCTCAGAGGGAGCCCGATCTGGGACTCGATCCCAGAACCCCAGGATCACACCCGGAGCCAAAGATGCTCAACCCCTGAGCCACCCAGGCATCCCAAGAGAGTCTGCTTTTCCCTCTCTCGCTCCCCCTGCTTGTGCTGTCTCTCTGGCAAATAAATACTTTTTTTTTAATTAAAATTGATTTTATTTATTTATTTATTTATTTATTTATTTATTTATTTATGCTAGACAGAGAGAGAGGCACAGGAGGAAGGAGAAGCAGGCTCCATGCCAGGAGCCTGACGTGGGACTCGATCCTGGGACTCCAGGATCACGCCCTGGGCCAAAGGCAGGCGCCAAACCGCTGAGCCACCCAGGTATCCCCTAAAATTGATTTTTTAAAAAAGATTAATATTTAAGTCAGTAGACTTTGAATAAAGCAGATGACCCTCCATAATGTAGGTGAGGCATATCTAAGCAATTGAAGGCCTTAAGAGGAAAAAGACTGAGGCTCCCCAAAGAAAAGGAAATTCTGTTAGCAGACAGCCTTTGGACTCAAGCTGCAACATCAACTCTTCCCTGGGGCTCTAGCCTATTGGCCTACCTTGTAGATTTCAGACTTGCCAGCCCCAGAGTCATGTGAGCCCATTTCTTAAAATCAATCTCCAGATCGATCAATCGATCAATTAATCCTCTTGGTTCTGTTTCTCTGGAGAACCATGACTAACACAGTTTCTGCCTGCTTTGTGTTCCTATGCCCTTTTTCCATTCCCATTATTGCCTGTCTTATATAATATGCGATTGTACACAGGTCACTAGGATGTACACGGCTCATGTCCACTGGGGGCTGAGACAGTTTCTTCTCATCTGTGCATCTCCGTGGAGCCCTAGTGCCTCTGAAAGGTCCTGCGCCACCCAGAAAAGAGGTGCCCCAAAGCAGAGACAGAACTAGGGAAATAGAGGTCTTGAACTGGGTCAGAGGAGAGAAAGCAGAAAGGAGACACACATACCAGGGCTTCTGAACTCAGATGCCTCAGGGCCAGACAGGTCATGTGGATGAAGGAAGACAGCCAGATAGCAGACACAGGGTGGGATGTGCTGAACCGGAGGAGTGACCCAACCCCTTATTTCCCTACAGGAATGCGGGCCCAGCAGTGCCAGGTTTTTCAAGAGAAGCTGGATATCTGGGTTTTTAGGTGAAATGTCCTGATTTTTTAACAGTTGGCAGCTCATCCCTATTATTTCTAGGCGATGAGTGTGGCTAGAAGGCTTCAGGACTATTGGTAATGTTCTAGTTGTTAAGCTGGGTTGATGGGTACGTGAGGGTTTGTTGCCTCATAGATATGTTGTAAATATCCTTGTATACGTGGTCCAAATTGAAACTATAAACCTTCTATGTGAATTCAAGTTTACAGCAGACCACCCATTTGCATCCTCTAGTGTATATTATTAGTTTTGTAAAACTTGCAGATGAAGGTTAGCAGCTAGCTATACACCTTCACTTGAATAATAATTAGATTAGTTAAGTGTTACTTTGGGCTGAAAATAGAAAAAGGCAGCAATGCTGTTTCTTCCACAAGAATTGTTCTATGAAAAGAAAAATCTTGCAGCTCACCAGCTGCCACCCACTCTTTCCTCTCTGGAATGTCTTGGAATCTATCATATGTTACCTTTCATACAACTTGATCTTGAACATAAGAATGAATATTCATTCTGGAAAAAAAAAGAATATTCATTATTCTGCACAAACCAAACTCTGACTTCAAACATACACATGTTCATGTTCATGATTTTGATGAAATCTCTACGGGTATTATAATAGGGCATAATTTATACTCAGCATCTAAGAGAGAAAGCTACATGCTGGCACCATGGAAATGGAGCTGTCTTTGGTTCCAAAACTATTCAACCTCTATTTTGAATGAAGCAACCATGACTCACTTGCAGTCTGGAACACTTACTTCACCATTCTGTGTTTCAGTTTCCTCATTGATAAAACAAGGGTAATAAGAGCCATCCCTTAAGTACTGCAAATGGGTAATAGGACATTGTTTTCTCTGGGTGAAAGGAGAAATCTACAGAGGGGGGGATATAGCAAATCAAATTATTATTTTATTCATTCAAAAGATGTTTATTGAGGGGCTCCTGGGTGGTTCAGTTGGTTAAGCATCCAACTCTTGATTTCAGCTCAGGTCATGATCTCAGGGATGGAGCCCCAAATTGAATCTAGGCTCTGCACTCAGCAGGGAGTCTGCTTGCTTCTCTCCCTCTCCCTCTTCCTCTCCCCCAACTCACGTGTGTGTGTGTGTGTGTGTGTGTGTGTGTGCGTGCATCTGCACATGCTCTCTCTCTTCCCCTTTCTCTCTCAAAATAAATAATACTGAAAAAAAGGAACATGTTTAGTGAACACCATGCTAAGGGCTGGATATGGGGAGAAGGGGAAAAATAAGTTTAAAACATGGCTCTACCATTACAAAACTGGGGAGACAAGACATATACACAAAAAGATCATTAACCCAACATGAGGCAGTATATAGTAAATCTAGACTATGAGAATGTGAGGTCCTCTACTGCAGGGCCAGCATTCTATTTTTTTTTTTTTTTTTTTTAGGGAGAAAACGTTTTATTGGCATAGTTATTCCTTTCTTTGTTGAATTAACAGAGTGAAGTAGTGATTTTTAAACAGTTAAAGCTGGTTTCTCCTCAAATGAGTTTACCCTATATTAGATTGGTAGGCCTGTCAGGTCATGACCACCCAGTTTTGTTGTAGGGAGACAGTCTGTGAAGCGAGTACAGCTCTTCCAACTGTTCCTCTTTCATTCACATGATCAGCAGAGGTGCACAAAAAAATAAAACTTATATTGAAAAAGGAATCATGCCAAGGACCAGACCGGAGAGGGTCTTTGCGGCAACACTGCAAGCTTAGGAGTTCCAGGGGCCCTGGAAGAATAGCTTTCTCCAAAGGGCTGCCCCACTATTTTTCTTTCCAACCTAGTCCAAATCTAGCGAGCTACTTGCTTAGAAGTGTCACCGTGGGTGAGGATTGGTCTCCTTAGGAACTCCACTTTCTATGACTTTGGAATAGAAACCTTCCAGGTCTCTGTCTTGCTTCCTGACATTCGTGGATGGGGGAGGATGTGGAGTAAATGAATGAGTGGTACCAAAAGTGCAATAGCTCTTCTAAAGAGGAAGATATGATGGGCTAGAAAGCTCTGGAAGCATGGGCTAGGTGCCTAGGTGGCTCAATGGTTGAGCATCTACCTTTGGCTCAGGTCATGATCCTGGGATCCTGGGATTGAGTCTTCATTGGGGTCCCCACAGGGAGCCTGCTCCTCCCTCTGCCTGTGTCTCTGCCTCTCTTTGTGTGTCTCTCATGAATAAATAAATAAATTTTTTTTAAAAAAAAGGAAAATTCTGGAAGCCTTTAGATTTGGAACTTGAGTCAAACCTGGAGACATGGTTAGGAGTCAGATAATCAGAGAGGAGAGGAAGGGCTGTTTCTGGCTGTGGGAATGAGGGAGAAGACACTTAGTGTGTGGATGCATAGGGGCTAGGGGTAGGATTGGCCAAGGACCTTTTGGAAGCAGCGAGTTGGGAAACAGTGGTTGGAGAGGATGGTTCATTCATTCAGGAAAACCTGCAATGCAGAGACACAGTGATGAATGAGCAAGACATCAGTCCTTGATGTCATGGGACTGCCCATCTGTTGACCATGTGTTTTTTTGTTTTTTATTTATTTATTTGACAGAGAGAGAGAGAGAGAGAGAGAGAGAGAGAGAATGAGCACACAAGTAGGGAGAGCAGGAGAGGGAAAAGCAGGCTCTCCACTGAGCAGGGAGCCTAACACAGGGCTCCTGTGCCAAAGGCAGATGCGTAACCAATGAGCCACCCAGGCGCCCAGCCCATGGTGTTTAAATGTGTATTTAGAAAAGTAGAGGAAGATAAAAAGGTAAGTGGAAAAGGTCAACTGGGACCAATCATGGAGAATGAAGCATTTGGATCTTATTTTGTAACCATTGATGAGCAACTATAGATTTCTTAGCAGGGGAGTGACAAGAAGAAACACCATATTTGAGATATAAATCTGTCCTTGCTGCTTTCTTAGCTCGGGCTACTATCTCAGAATACTATGGACTGGAGACCCTATAAATAATAGGCATTTATTTCTCACAGTGTTGGGAGGCTGGCAATCTAAGATCAAGATGCTGGCCAATTTGGTGCCTAGTGAGAGCCCACTTCCTCGTTCCTAGATGATGCCTTTTTCCTGTGTACCCACATGGGGGAAGGGGCAAGAGTGTTATCTGGTCCTCTTTTATAAGGGCACTGATCCAATTCATGAGAGCACCACCCTCAGGACCTACTTAAACTCCTCGAAATACCATCACATTGGGGATTAGGCTTCAACATACGAATTTGGTTGATGGGGGGGACACACAGACATTTTATCTGTAACAGTTATGTACTGGGCAGTTTGGGGCAGAAAGAAACTGAGGCTGGGCAGCTGGATGTCAAGTGTCTCTGGACCAAACTGTAGTATGGACTAAGAAGGAAGGAGAATGTAAGGGGGGGATATCACCCAGGAAGAACTGGCAAGTATAGATTAGACATGAACACAGACAACACTCAGGTTTTGAACCTCAATTATGGGATGCCTGGGTGGCGCAGCGGTTTGTCACCTGCCTTTGGCCTATGGCGCAATCCTGGAGACCCGGGATCGAATCCCATGTCGGGCTCCCGGCACATGGAGCCTGCTTCTCCCTCAGCCTATGTCTCTGCCTCTCTCTCTCTGTGACTATCATAAATAAAAATAAATAAATAAATAAATAAAATATATTGAACCTCAATTATTTGTTATAATAATAATTTGTTCAATTCTATATAAGCAAAATCACGCCTTACATTTAAAAAAAAAATTCTTGGAGCAGAACTGTGGCCTAAGCCAATGGTTCAATCCTCTTTTCTCACCGAAGGATCTCTAGGGTCCTCCTGAATGCGTCACGGGACATACTTTTCCGGTTACCTGGGTAGGGAACATCATACTCTATTTGGAATATAGGCCCCTGTGTAATAAATCTTGTCTTGTCTTCCTCGAAGAGTCAGTACAAAATGAGGCAGCTTGTCATGTGAGTCAAGTCCTTTAAGCTTCTCAGATGAACGTTGCTATATTAGGACCAAGGACTGTTATGCAACAGGTCCCAGCTACATTTGCTTGATGCTTATACTTCACGGTGAAGACCACCCATTGAACTAACAGGTGTCATTTTATTTTTGTGAAATGATCACATTCGGGGTGAATTCTTGGCTAATCTCACAGGATCTCAGTTTTGCTATTAGTCATTTGGGGATGCGGAAAGAATGTTCTAGAAAATGAACCAGCAGTAATTTTGACGAAAAGAATGGATGGAAATGTATTTCCATGATACACTATGACCTACATAGAGCTAGAATAATGCTAAGATTTCAACTGGTTCATAACTGACAGTCCCTCAGAAGCTGTGTGAAGGAGATAAGCAGGGAACAGCCTCCCCCACCTCCCCAGGTCAGAGCAGGTGCTCTGTCTTGTGCTCCTACAGCCTGATTTACATCCCTTACCACATTCTTATGGAAGGCATGTGCTCCATGTCCCTCTCCCCACAAAACTGTGAACCCTTGGAGGCAACTGTATTTTTTTTTTTTAAGATTTTGTGTTTATTCATTGGAGAGAGAGCAAGCACAAGCAGAGGGAAAGGGAGAAGCAGACTCCCTGCTGAGCAGGGAGCCCAATGCAGAACTTGATCTGAGCCAAAGGCAGATGCTTAACCATCTGAGCCTCCCAGGCCACCCTGGAGGCAACTGTATTATATTCCTTTTCAGATCACTAGTACCTGGTACTGAACCTGGAACATAGTAGGTGCTCAATAAACATCACTTGGATGGACAGACAGATGAAATATGTATTTGCCCTTATTTGGCATGGAATTCAGGGCAGGCTAGGAGATGATTATTGTTTTTTTAACTTTAATATAAAACCTCATCGAAATTAAAAACTTTGCTCTGCCAAAGACCCTGTTAAAGACTGAGAAAAAATATTTGCAAATCACACATCTAACAAAGGACTTGTATCTAGAATATATGAAGAACTTTCAAAACTCAATGGTAATGATCCAATTAGAAAATGGGCAAAAGATATCAACAAATATTTCACTGAAGGGAATATACAAACAGCTAACAAACACATGAAAAAATGTCAATAGCATCAGTCTTTAGAGAAATACAAATTAAAACCACAGTGAGATGGGTGCCTGGGTGGCCTAGTCAGTTCAACCTCTGCCTTTGGTTCAGGTCATGATCCCGGGGTCCTGGGATGGAGCCCTGCTTCCAGCTCCCTGCTCAGTGGGGAGTCTGCCTCTTCCTCTCTCTCTGCTCCTCCCCTCCCTGCTTATGTTCTCTCTCTCTCAAATAAATAGCCCCCCCACCAAAAAAAAACCCAATAAATTAAAACTACAATAAGAAAGCACTACACACCTGTCATAATGGCCAAAATAAAACATACAAATAATACCAAATGCTGGAGAGGATGTAGAGAAACTAGACCTCTCATACATTGCTGGTGGGAATGTAACATTATATAGCTACTCTGACAAACAGTTGGGCAGGTCCTTTCAAAACTAAAAATGGACTTACCGTATGACTCAGCACTTGGACTCAGGCATTTATCCCAGAGAAATGAGAATTTATTTTCTCGTGTAAACTTCTACACAAACGTTCATAGCAGCTTTATTCATAATAAAGATTACTATTGAAAGCTATCCAAAATGTCCTTCAGTGGGTGACTGGCTAAACTATGGCACATTCATACCATGGAATAGGACTCAACAATAAAAAAGAATGAGGGGTGCCTGGTTGGCTCAGTCAGTAGAGCATGTGACTCTTGATCTCAGAGTTGTGAGTTCAAGCCTCATATTGAGCATAGAGATTACTTTATTTATTTTTTTTAAGATTAAGAGACACGCGGGTGGCTCAGCGGTTGAGCATCTGCCTTTGGCTCAGGGTGTGATCCCGGAGTCCCAGAATCAAGTCCCACATCGGGCTTCCTACATAGAGGCTGCTTCTCCCTCTGCCTGTGTCTCTGCCTCTGTGTGTGTGTGTGTGTGTGTGTGTGTCTCATGAATAAATGAATAAAATCTTTAAAATTTTTCTTTTTTTCAAGATTTTATTTATTTATTCATGAGAATACACAGAGAGGAGAGAGAGAGAGGCAGAGACACAGGCAGAGGGAGAAGCAGGCCCCATGCAGGGAGCCCGACGCGGGACTCGATCCAGGGTCTCCAGGATCACACCCTGGGCTGCAGGCAGCGCTAAACCGCGGAGCCACCGGGGCTGCCCTAAAAATTTTCTTATTTTTATTTATTTATTAATGAGAGACATACAGAGAGAGAGAGAGGCAGAGACATAGGAAGAGGGAGAAGCAGGCTCCTTGTCCATGCAAAGGAGCCCGATGTGGGACACGAACCCGGGAATCTGGGATCATGCCCTGAGTCAAAAGCAGAAACTAAACCTCTGAGCCACCCAGACGTCCCCAAAAGAATTTTTTAAATTAAAATAAAGAACAGTTAAAAAAAAAGAATGAATAATTGTTATGCACTGAACATTTGTGACCCCCTCAAAGTTCATACGTTGAAGCCCTAACCCCCAATGTTGACAGTATTTGAAGATAGGGGGCCCGTGGGAAGTCATTAGGCTTAGAGGAGGTTATGTTATGGTGGGGCCCTGATGATATTGGTACCCTTATTAGAAGAGACACCAGGGGTGCCTGACTAGCTCAGTCAGTACAGCATGTAAGTCTTGATCTCAGGGTCATGAGTTCGAGCCCCATGTTGGGTGTAGCAATCACTAAAAAATAAGTAAGTAAACTTGTTTTAAAAAGCTAATCTTGGGGGATCCCTGGGTGGCGCAGCGGTTTAGCGCCTGTCTTTGGCCCAGGGCCCGATCCTGGAGACCCGGGATCGAATCCCACGTCGGGCTCCCGGTGCATGGAGCCTGCTTCTCCCTCTGCCTGTGTCTCTGCCTCTCTCTCTCTGTGTGACTATCATAAATAAATAAAAATTAAAAAAAAATGTTTTTCAAAAAAGCCCATCTTAAAAGGTTATGCACTATGACTTCATTTGTATGACATTCACAAAATAACATCATTCTGGTGGAGAACAGCTTAGTATTGCAGTGGGGGTAGGAGTGGGCATGACTGTAAAGGGATAATCAGAAGGAGCATTGTGGAGATGGGAGAGCTCAGTGTCTTGGCAGTGGTGGTTACACAAAGCTACGTATGTGATAGCATTGCATGGAGCCACACACATACACACATACGTATACACATATGTACGTGCATGTGCACATACACACATAAATGAATACTTGTAAAACTGGAGAAATCTAAATGAGGTCTGTGGATTGTACATTTCCTCGCTTTCATTTTGTACCATAGTTATGCAGCTCCTGTGAATCTATATTTCAAAATTAGAAAGTTTTTATTTTTTTTAAATTAGAAAGTTTTTAAAAACAGAAACCAGTAGCATTTCTGACTTGCAACTCCGTTTTTTTTCTTCATGTGAGCCCTCTCTTTTAAATACCTGCTTCTTACATCATGATTCATGAGAACTTGAGGCAATTAAAATATATCCGGAGCCTTCAAAGGTGCCTGTAGAGTGGTAATTCTTTTGTTATTGTTTTGTGGCTGTAACAGCAGGAGTAGATTTCACTTAAAGGCCCAGTATCACTTCCTTCCCTCCAGGTTACTAAACTCATCATTGCCTTCTTCTTTGCTAAATTCTTCTGACAAATGTTGAGTGAAGTATTTTCAGAGGATCCTGGAAGATTTAATAAGTGTCCAGAAATGTAAACTAGTCAGCAATGTACACGCTGAACTTCCTTTTGTCCTTTCCCCTAAAGGTTTATTGGACAATTATGCTTTTCAATTAACCTAACTTTGATAGCAGGTAGCGCTTTTGGTAGTTAATTAACCATCACAACCTCCTTGTATTATATCTTGACCTCATCACAGGGACAACTGGAGACCTGCCTTAGTCCATTCAGGCTGCTGTGACGAAATTCCACAGATGGGTGGCTGATGAATGACACAAATGTTTTTCTCACAGTGCTGGAGGCTGGTGGTGCAAGATCAAGGCTCTGGCAGATTCTGTGTCTGGTGAGGTCCTGCTTCCTGGTTCCTAGATAATCATCTTGCTGTGTCCTCCTGGAGTAGAAAGGGCCAGGGACCTCTCTCAAGTCTCTTTTCTTTTCTTTTCTTTTTTTTTTTTTTTTTAAGATTTTATTTATTTATTCATGAGACACAGAGAGAGAGATAGAGACATAGGCAGAGGAGAGACACACAGAGAGGCAAAGACAGGCTGAGGGAGAAGCAGGCTCCCTGCGGGGAGGAGCCTGATGTAGGACTAGATGCCAGGATCCCAGGACCATGACCTGAGCAGAAGGCAAGAGGCTCAATCACTGAGCCACCCAGGTGCCCTCTCGGGTCTCTTTTATGAGGTCACTAATTCCATTATAAGTGCTCCACCCTCACGACCTAATTACCTCCCAAAAGCCCTGCCTCCTAATGTCATCACACAGTGGGGTAGGGTTTCAATATGCACTATTGAAAGTAGTATCACTCCTACATCCTCCAGTTTCAGGGAATCCAACACCATTTAGGTAGGAAAGCCAAGAGAAAAGAAAGGCAAGTCCCCTTAAGTGGAAATGTTTCTGGAGAAAGCCCCAAACGTTGCTGGCTCTGGAAAGGGGATCAGGCCCCTTTTTGTTTCACTGTCACCATTATTGCTCCCAAGGGACCAACCATTGGTCCTCCAGCCAGGCACTGCTGGGGAAGGACTGGAGGGAGGTAAACCGCTGCTGCTGCCTCCTGGCTTCTCTGGCTGCCTGCTTAAGTGTTTTTTTGTTTGTTTGTTTGGTTGGTTGGTTTGGGTTTTTTTTAAGATTTTATTGGGATGCCTGGGTGGCTCAGTGGTTGAGGGTCTGCCTTTGGCTCAGGGCATGATCCCGGGGTCCTGGGACTAAGTCCCACATCAGGTTCCCTGCAGGGAGCTTGCTTCTCCCTCTGCCTACGTCTCTGCCTCTGTGTGTCTCTCATGAATAAATAAATAAAATCTTTAAAGGATTTAATTTATTTACTTGGGGGTGGGGAACATGAACAAGCCGGGGTGAGGGGCAGGGAGAGAGGGAGAAGTAGACTTCCCACTGAGCAGGGAGCCCGACACAGGCCTCGATCCCAGGACCCTGGGATTATGACCCAAGCTGAAGGCAGGTGCTTAACCTACTGAGCCACCCAGGCCCCCCTGCTTATGTCTTCTTTTTTTTTTTTTTTTAAGATTTATTTATTTATTCATTCATTCATGAGAGACACAGAGAGAGAGGCAGAGACACAGGCAGAGGGAGAAGCAGGCTCCATGCAGGGAGCCCAACGTGGGACTCGATCCCGGGACTCCAGGATCAGGCCCTGGGCTGAAGGCGGCGCTAAACCGCTGAGCCACCCAGGCTGCCCTGCTTATGTCTTCTTGATGCCCTTCAGGAGCCCAAGGGAAACCAACTGCCACAGCCCAGCTCACAAGCACCTTTGTCACTTCCGAGTCCCTCCTCTGTGTGAGGCCCCTTGGCAGCGCTGACAAGAGGGTTTGTGCTACAGGGTTCTGACCAAAGCCTTCCAAAACAAAAAAGATCTGTTCCTTCCTCTGGGATCAAACTGGTAAAAGATTAGAAATGTCTGATGTTCACATATACAGTGTCCATAAAGTCTGGAAACATGGGTAATTTTTTTTCCCCTGAAGATGTCCTTGATGACATTCTACATTTTTGCCTGTTTCCAGCCTGGAGGAATATTCTGTATAGTTGCCTAGGGTGTAACTCAATTACAGTATGAATGGAGTTGTTTTCCGTCTGGCTATTTATAGTATCCCTGTGAGTTACCTGACTCCAAGCTACTCAGTTTTCAGGCCTTCTAAGTCATAGATTCATTCATCGGGCAGACATTTTTGAATGCCATCTGTTTCAAGACAGCATTCCAGGTTGAAGGAGGAAAGCAACTCTTGTTGATCATCTGCCTCGTAGGGGGCACCGACCCCTTGGACAAATTCTCTGTGTCATATCAGTTCCCCTAACATGACCACATCCTTTGTTCTTTTGAGACGAAGGAATTGGTGAAACCGGAATCTCAAAGCTAGCTGCATGACTGTGTTGTCCAAATTGCCTTAGTGTAATTGTTCAACGATGACTCTGCCAGCCTCATCATAAACAACAACTCGGTGAAAACTCACCCAGAAAGTGAATGCTCTGTTGAAGTCGTTTCAGCAGTGCAAGGAATCTCAAGCATTGTGCCCAGGTGGTCTTTCTTTACTCAGTTCCTGAAGCCAATCTTTGAAAAACACCTGCACTCTGCTGTGTCTCCAGAAGGACCCAGTTCTTCGAGAACGTAGAGAAAACTGTATGAGCTTTTACAGCAGTGAAATTGTAGAGACAGGAAGCTGCTTTTCCAGTAAGCTGTGGGACATTGGCCCAGAGATACTTCTGGGTTTCCATCAAGGCTGCCCCACCAGAACGCTACAGAGAGCTAATGTTGCCTTTATTCATCCAAGAGCTTAATTTCTTTGCCTTAATTGTAGTCACTAGATTTCTAACCTAGCAAACGGCCCATGGGTGAGACTGAGAAGAAATGAATCGAGGTCTAAAAGCTGAGTATGCAGGATGCCCAGGTGACTCAGTGGTTGAGAGTCTGCCTTTGGCTCAGGTCATGATCTGGGGTCCTGGGATCAAGTCTCACGTGGGGCTCACCGCAGGGAACCTGCTTCTCCCTTTGCCTCTGTCTCTCTGTGTCTCTCATGAATAAAAAAAGTTGAGTATGCTATGAAATTATTATTATTATTATTATTATTATTATTATTATTATTATAGTTGACATGCTGGGAGATCCTGGATGGTCCCTTTTGCTAAGCATGTTGAACTATGAGTCAACACACCCTCTTGGGAGAAGATGGTAGTTTGGAACTAACATGTGAGTGTGCTTTGTAGGCCAGCAAGTTTGGGGCTTAATCCAGGTTCCCATGATCTACTTCTATGTAAAAGACACCCCAAAACTTAGTGGCTTAAAACAACCATGTATTTATTGGATGCCTGGGTGGCTCAGTTGGTTAAGTGTCTGACTATTGATTTCAGCTAAGGTTACAATCTCAGGGCCATAAGATCAAGTTGGAGTCTGGCTCCATGCTGGTCATGGAGCCTGCTGGAGAGTCTCCCTCTGCCCCTCCCCCTGCTCATGTTCTCTTTCTAAAAATACATAAATACATAAATAAATAAAATCTTAAAAAAAAAGAAAAAACCCAGTCATGTATTTATTATTCCTCACAGTTCTGGGGGATAAGAGACCCAGAGTACAGTTCTTCCATGAGGTTCTGAGTTTGGTTGCAGTCAGATGGCAGGTGAGGCTGCACTCACCTGAGTCTTCTGCACTCATATGTCTGGAGTGGCTGGAAAGCAGATGTGGGCTTCCTTACAACGCAGTAGTGGTCTCTGAATATGTGGGCTTTCTCAAAGCCAGCATTGTGTCTGGCTTCCCCTAGAACACATGTCCCAGGAGCCCCAGCACTTACTAGGATCTAGCCTCGGAAGTCACACAGTATCATTCCACCGTTTTCTATTAGCCAAAAAGCAAGTCTCAGGGTCAGCCAGGATCCAAGAGCGTGAATACCAGTGCAGCAGGGAGGCCATCTTTGGCAATGAGCTCTGAGAGCCTGGCACCACAGAGCAGGGGTGCTCTTAGTTTCAAAGAGTGGGTATTAAAACAGGTCTCCTAAGTGGATGGCTGGGTACACATGGTGCCTCCCATCTGTATTCAACACTCCTAATATAGCACCCAAGCTCTCAGGGGCTGACAGGGCCATTCTACAGGCCCAGGACACTGGTAGGCCTAGGTCTCCTCTACCTTCACCATTCTTTTCTCTCACTGCCATCTGTCACCTTGCCAGGCAAAGTAATTCCACCTCAGACAATCTTTCTTCACTTTCATCCTCTTTCACCTAGTACCTTTATCTCCTAGAGCCTCTCTCCAACCAATGTAATCACTTCAGTAAAATCTCTCCCCCTTTTAATTCCACATTCGAGCCCAGATCCCTCCCCCCCTGCCACCCCAGTCCAAGTCATGGCTGATGTTAAACCAGAGTGGTTTTAGTGCTATGTTTGTATTTTTTTAAAAAGCCATCAGTTCTGAAGAAAAATTAAGGGTAAAGAACCTGTGACTTCAAGCCCTAAACCCGGTGAGAATTCCCAAAAGTACTTGTTAAAAATGTTTTCCCCAAAGTGAACTGCTTCTTCCCTACTTTCTAGTAAATCTGGATTTTTAAAAAATTATTTATTTATTTATTCATGAGAGACACAGAGAGAGAGAGGCAGAGACACAGGCAGAGGGAGAAGCAGACTCCATGCAGGGAGCCCGACGTGGGACTTGATCCCAGGTCTCCAGGATCACACTCTAGGCCAAAGGCAGTGCTAAACCACTGAGCCACCGGGCTGCCCATAAGTCTGGATTTTTAAAAAATTTTTAAGCACTTGTGCTTCAGATGAACAAAACCTTATTTCACAAAGCCTTTCAAAATAAGAAAGTCTTATTTTCTGTTCTGAAATTGTTTTTCCTTTGTTTTGTTTTGTTTTTTAAGATTTATTTATTTGAGAGAGAGAGAGCTGGGGGGAGGCACAGAGAGACAGGAAAAGGGAGAGAAACAGACTCCAGGCTGAGCAGGGATCCCTACAGGGGGCTTGATCCCAGGACCCTGAAATCATGACCTGAGGCCAAATCCAAGGATCAGCTGCTCAATCAACTGCACCACCCAGGCATCCCCCTCTTCGTGTTTTAAAAATATTATTGCAAAATCACATTTTGTTTCCTACTAATTTTTAATGACAAGAGATAGGTATTTCATCCATGGTATGAATTATATAGAATTTTGAGATCTAGCCTAGGAATCTAACGACCACTTTAAACACTGCTCTGGTTTTCGCTGGGAAAAATCATTCCAAGCTCCAGAACAACAAGCTTTGAAATGGCATTTTGCGGACACATCCTTATTTGTATCTGACTCCTGCTCTTTTGCTTCTTTCTTCCATGGTGTTATATCACGAACTTGGGTTTGGTTGCTTTACATTAAGATATTGAAGGGGCACCTGGGTGGCTCAGTGGTTGAGCATCTGCCTTCGGCTCAGGTCGAGGTCTGGGCTCCTGGGATCCAGTCCCACATCGGGCTCCCCGCAGGGAGACTGCTTCTCCCTCTTCCTATGTCTCTGCCTCTCCTCTGTGTGTCTCATGAATAAATAAATAAAAATCTTTAAAAAAAAAAGATATTGAAAAGCAAAGTTGATGGGGGATTTAAGGAATGTTCTGTGTTGGTTCAGGACCAAGTTGCTTGCGCCCATGCCATGCTATCTTCATCTGTCAAACATTTAGCCTTCCTGTAAACCAGAGAAAGGCAGGGATTTCCCTGGAAGAGCAATTTTCAATTTAAACAGAAACTGCTAGTTAACATTGCTGGCCAGTTTGGGGACACTACTGTGTGGGCTGGTGACCTCTGGGGTCATTTCCCACATTTATCTGCTTTCCCTCAGCTGTGCCCTTCCAGCTGTTGGTATCCAAAGGCTGAGGAGATAATGGGAACAGTTGTGACGGCAACGGGGCCCTCCCAGCAGGAAGGAGGGACAGTAGTAGAGCTAGCCTGTCGGGGACTCTGCCACACTCCTCAATAAAGCCCTGAGGGACAGGATTGAGACCCAAGACCAAAACCTGTCCCTTGAACAGCTCCAAGTACAATGTTCTTCACAAATTAGGCTCCCTGGGCAGCCCGGGTGGCTCAGCGGTTTAGCACCTGCCTTTGGCCCAGGGCGTGATCCTGGAGACCTGGGATCGAGTCCCACTCGGGCTCCCTGCATGGAGCCTGCTTCTCCCTCTGCCTCTCTTCCTCTCTCTCTCTCTCTCTCTGTGTGTGTGTGTGTGTGTGTGTGTGTGTGTCTCATGAATAAATAAATAAAATCTTTAAAAAAAAAATCAGGCTCCCAGTAAGCCAACTGACTAAGTGACTTTTGGATGGACAGAAATGGAGATTTGCAACAGATGTTATTTCCAAAATAATGACAAAAAAGAGAATATATACCAAAAAAAAAAAAAAGACTATACAAAAGAATAGAATCACCTTGAGTTAATCCTAGAGAAATTAGAAATAGATGCCAGTTACTCACAACTTTCTGGAATCTCTCACATATCTGTTATGTAAAAACAGAAATGCCTTTATGCAGATGTTTGTTAATTACAAATGGTTTTTATTCAGACGTGCTCATTTCTCCTCAAATTATCCAGAAAATTGAGGCATGCCAGGGAGGAGGGGTGGGGGTTAGAGTTTTTGGGTGAGCTGCAATTCTTAAACATTCTCAGGACATTGACACTTTGACTTAAGCTGGAGATGAGAGGGAATCTTTGGAAAGAGCCACAAAATATTTTATCCTGCTGTCATTCAGTTGCATGGACTCTCATAACTGCCTGGAAATTAAGCTGTCACCGTGTGCCAGGTCTCCTAAATAGGCAAAGAGCAGAGTCATCTTTGGTTGAATAGCACCTGTCAGAGGGCTGTCAAAATCTGAAGAAAATTCTCAGGCAATATTAACTGTGAAACACAGAACTAAAGCACAGACCAGCTTCCACATGAAACTTGGGAAAGCCTGAAAAGCAATAACTTCGTCTAGCAAATTGCAAATATCCCCCTCAGAGTCTTCCCTAAAGGTAACACCAATGAGTATCGATCACAAGAGGATGCAAGGGAATAAGTATTCTCACAAACTGCCAACCCTATGGAGAATAATTTGTCAATATCAAAATCCTTAAATGAAAGTGTTTATACCCTTTAATTTAAAAATTCCACTTCTAGGGGCACCTGGGTGGCTCAGTGGTTAAGCTTCTGCCTTTGGCTCAAGATGTGATCCCAGGGTCCTGGGATCAAGTCCCATATCAGGCTCCCTGCAGGGAGCCCGCTTCTATCTCTGCCTATGTCTCTGCCTCTCTCTGTGTGTCTCTCATGAATAAAAAATAAAATCTTAAAAAAAAAATCCACTTCTAGGGGCGCCTGGCTGCCTCAGTTGAAGGAGCCTGGGACTCTTAATCTCGGGGTCGTGAGTTTGAGCCCCACGTTGGGTGCAGAGATTACTTAAATAAACTTAAAGAATTTCCACTTCTGGGCAGCCCAGGTGGCTCAGCAGTTTAGCACCGCCTTCAACTCAGAACCTGATCCTGGAGACCCGGGATCAAGTCCCACATCAGGCTCCCTGTATGGGCCCGCTTCTCCCTCTGCCTGTGTCTCTGCCTCTCTCTCTCTGCGTCCCTCATTAATAAATAAATAAAATCTTAAAAAAATAAAATTATTTTAAAAATTCCACTTCTAGAATCGTATTAAAAGAAAACAAAGAAAAAAATTTTAAGGATTTTATTTATTTATTCCTGGGCTGCCCACAAAGAAATATTTTTAAACATATGTAAGAGGATGTTTATCAAAACGTTATTTATCACAACAACAACAAAAAACCCACAAAACCCAGAAAGCAAAGTAAAATAAATAAGGCACCCAAGTGATCGAATATTATGAAGTTATTTAAGTCATTAAAGTTCTAGAAAGATATTTAATAAGTTGGAAAAGTGTCCATGGTATCTTAAGGAGAAAGAAGCAGGTCATGAAGGAGCCTCTGGCCCAAATTTAGAAGGATAATATGTTTGCCCAGAGAAAGGGCTAGAGGGATGCATAGCCAAATGCCACTGTGGTTATCTCCGGATGCTGGAATCAAGAGTGGTTTTATTTTTTTTAAGATTTTATTTATTTATTCATGAGAGAAACACAGAGAGAGAGAGGCAGAGACACAGGCAGAGGGAGAAGCAGGCTCCAAGCAGAGAGCCTGATGTGGGACTCGATCCAGGGTCTCCAGGATCATGCCCTGGGCTGCAGGTGGCGGTAAACTGCTGAGCCACCGGGGCTGCCCAAGAGTGGTTTTAGAGATTTCTTTGTGCTTTTCTCATTTTCCAATTTTTTTTAAAGATTTTATTTATTTATTCATGAGAGACACACAGAGAGAGAGAGGCAGGGACACAGGCAGAGGGAGAAGCAGGCTCCATGTAGGGAGCCCGACGTGGGACTCGATGCAGGGTCTCCAGGATCACACCCTTGGCTTCAGGCGGCACTAAACCGCTGCGCCACCGGGGCTGCCCTCATTTTCCAATTTTTTTATGAATATGGATTACTACTAAAATCAGGAAGAACCATATTCTAACAAAATGGTGGTTCCATTTTGGTGGCCCCTTTGTTCTTTTCTGAACTTCATTTGTGTCATAATCCCTTTGGGAATCTACTGAAAATTGTGAACCTTCTCCCCATCGTCAACAGAACTACAAATACCCATCATCAGATTTTACAAGAATTTCTGGGGATTTGCCACCAGAGTTAAGAGCTGTCATCCTGGGCAGCCCGGGTGGCTCAGCGGTTTAGCCCCGCCTTCAGCCCAGGGCCTGATCCTGGAGACCCAGGATCGAGTCCCCGTGGGGCCTGCTTGGGGCCTGCTTCTCCCTCTACCTGTGTCTCTGCCTCTCTCTTCTCCCTCTGCCTCTCTCTCTCTCTCTCTCTGTCTGTCATAAATAAATAAAAAATCTAAAAAAAAAAAAAAATTCCTTAAAAAAAAAAAAAAGAGCTGTCATCCTTGGAGCACCTGACTGGCTCAGTCCGAAGAACATGCAACTCTTGATCTCGAGGTCATGAGGTCAAGCCCCACATTGGGCATAGAGATGACTTCAAAAAGAAAAAAAAAAAAACTGTTCTTCTGTAGTCTGGATGACTTCTACCCTATGGATTTGGTACCAGCATCCCCGTATCCCTTTGACCACTCCAAGGTTGGGCCTGCCCATTAGCCTCTGCAGATCCATGGACCCAAGCAGGTACTTTGAAAGTACCTCAAGTTAGTGTCTCAGGATGACATCAACTGAGAGATGTGGGTGGAGAAGATCACAGTGTTCCAGAATCCTGCCCTCAAAGCCAGGGTACTGAGTGAGGCATACAGGCCACTGTGCAGCCTCCTAATGAGCCATGGCCACTTAATGCTCCCAGGGGGCTGGGGAGTATGTACTCAGATGACTGTTATTTGGATGCAGCCAGCAAGATCCTGAGACTTTGAAAATTAATAGCAGGCAGTCATCATTGAGAAACATGACTCAATACAAGAATAAAATGAGGAGAGCAGAAAGGAATGACTAGAAAGGACTGGAAAACTCAGTCACCAGGTTACAGTCAGAGACTGGAAACCAGGGACTTGGTGGCAGAAATAGAGAAGGAGCCAGAGCTTCAAATCGTGGTTTCAGTGGCCCTGCAGAGAGTCTGGGGATAGGCAGATCAGAAGGGCAGGGGAGATGGGATCCCTGGGTGGCTCAGCAGTTTAGCCCTGCATGGAGCCTGCTTCTCCCTCTCTCTCTCTCTCTGTGTCTATCGTGAATAAATAGATAAAATCTTGGAAAAGAAGAATAAGAAGAAGAAGAAGAAGAAGAAGAAGAAGAAGAAGAAGAAGAAGAAGAAGAAGAAGGAGAAGGAGAAGAAGAAGGAGAAGAAGAAGAAGAAGAAGAAGAAGAAGAAGAAGAAGAAGAAGAAGGAGAAGAAGGAGAAGAAGAAGAAGAAGAAGAAGAAGAAGAAGAAGAAGAAGAAGAAGAAGAAGAAGAAGAAGAAGAAGAAGAAGAAGAAGAAGAAGAAGAAGAAGAAGAAAGAAGAAGAAGAAGAAGAAGAAGAAGAAGAAGAAGAAGAAGAAGAAAGAAGAAGAAGAAGAAGAAGAAGAAGAAGAAGAAGAAGAAAGAAGAAGAAGAAGAAGAAGAAGAAGAAGAAGAAGAAGAAGAAGGAGGAGGAGGAGGAGGAGGAGAAAGGGCAGGGGAGGAGGAGGAGGAGGCCTTAGGAAAGTCTGTGAGGTGACTTGCCCAGGACACTGTTTGGATGACTCGTCTACCAAGACCACAAATACATGAGGCAGCCAGTGGGAGGACATAATGAGCTGCTGATTTGTTAATCTGAGGAGCCTGCAGGCATCCAGGTGGAAATATCCAGAAGGCATTAGGAAATGGGGCTGGGGAGCTACTGCCGAAGAGGCCAGATGACGTGGCTG
Organism: Vulpes vulpes; assembly: GCF_048418805.1. Taxonomy (NCBI): domain Eukaryota; kingdom Metazoa; phylum Chordata; class Mammalia; order Carnivora; family Canidae; genus Vulpes; species Vulpes vulpes. The sequence goes on along the minus strand of NC_132796.1, from coordinate 35,681,077 downwards.
CAAAAACGAGCACATTAGGCTGCATTTATAGCTGCATTGTATGTAGGCTTCATTGCTGTCACTAGCGGTGGGCAGGGAGTGGGCAAAGTTTCAGATTGATGTTAGTAACCAGGCTCAGAGCAAGACCTGGTGATGGCGGGGGGGCGGGGGGATGCAACCAGCATAGTAGGAGAATTGGGAATTGTGTTATAGACACAAAAGAAAAAACTAGATGCCATTGTTTTCCCGAAAAGGAACTCTGGGTTGAATGTTTAGTGTGTAACAGGATATGAAAATGGAAGCTTCTACACAGATACTAAGCAACAGTAAATATGAACTTTTGGAGTGAGGGGCCAAATTGGCATATACATGTACAGATTTACAAAGGTAAAGTTCCTTGAACCTGTTCAACTGCGCTGGGGTTTCAAGGACAGGAAAGGTCTGAGAGGGGGAAGGGGAAAACTGTTGAAGAGATTTGAGGCAGAGGTGGGTAGTAGTTGCTGTGTCTAAGACCCCCACCTACCCCCGAAAAATGACAGGTAATGTGGGGAAGGAGGTATGTGGGGGAGGTGATGCCTTTTGACCCAAAGCCTAATGAGCGGTCCATCTGAGCCTGTCTCCTTGCCACCCCTCAAAAGCAGGGCCTGAGAAAGGAGCTTCCTTGCAGAGTTTATATTGTAGAGTGCCCCAGGAAATGGGAGTGGGGGCCAGAGTGAACCGGGAAAGGAGGGACCACCAGTGTGAGCTCTTGGGCTCTGATATCACTGGAGGAGTTTCCGAGGAGCCACTTAAAAGGTGCCTGAGAATCGTCTGTCTGCCTAGAGTGGGGATGGGGGGTGGGAGTGGAGGAAGATTGAATTTATGGACGGGCTCCAAGTCAGAATTGGTCAAGGGTTGGCCTGGGGTGTTTCCACCCCAAAATGCCACTGTGTGGTCCCCTAGCCCCTACTCCCCACCCAGCCACAGAGAAGCTCAGGGCTAGAGTGAGAGGTGTCAACTCCACCCTGGAGAACACTAAAGTAGGCTGGGGACTGGAGACTGCTCCCACCCAAGACTTGCTTCTTTCTTTCTTTCTTTCTCTCTTTCTTTCTAAGATTTATTTATTTATTTTGAGAGAGAGAGCACGAGAAGGGGAGGAGCAGAGGGAGAAGGACAAGTGGAGTCCAATGTGGAGCTTGATCCCACGACCCTGAGATCATGACCTGAGCGGAAACCAAGAGTTGGACGCTTAACCCACTGAGCCACCCAGGCGCTCCTCCTACCCAAGCCTTCTAAAGGGCAAATAACGGCAAGCTCACTGCCATGGTGGCCAAGAGACAGCACTGCCGCATGACATCAGCCTACCCTTCCAGAGCATGTTGGGAGAAAGTTTGCCTGGGTGTTTTCTTGGCCCCAAAGGAGACAGCATCCTTGGGGTTGTCTTAAAGACTGCCCAAGAGGACTTCTGGGGTGGAGGGGAGGTGAAAACACACAAAGAAGCTGGAGGGTAGTGCCCAATGCCCAGGGCTGAGGGAGGCACCGCCCATACTTCTGTATCCACCACCCCGGGAGAGAACGACAGTAGTAAGAATCTTTGAAGCGCCCACAACGACTCTCAAGTGAGAGAGAATCAGCCATAGACACCTCCCAGACTCAGAGAGAGCAACAGGTCAAGAGAAACACCACTCCTCCCTCCACTCAACCTCACCTCTGAGAAGCTAGAGGTGGGGGAGGGAAGGGGAAGTGTAAGGTGGGGAAATAGGAAGCGAGCCACACCTTACTGTTAGAGGATTCCAACCAGAAGTAGGTTAGAGCCAGGGGAGATGAGGAGGTATGAAGATTATCTTGGACTGGATATTCTAATTATGGAAGAGAGGTTGTGCTTGTGACTTTAGGCATAGGGCTGTGCCTAAGACTGCGGAAAAATCAGGGAGCCCACTGGAATTTTTATCCAGTGATGGTGTTTACTTATCAAATGTATTAATCAGGTTCTCCAGAGAAACAGAACCAATAGGATGTGTGTGTCTATAAAGAGATTCATCACAAAGAATTGGCTCATACAATTATAGAGGCTGATAAGTCCCAAGGTCTGCAGTCAGCAAGCTGGAGACCCAGAGAACCAATGGTGTAGTTCCAATCTCAGTGATGATCCTGAGACCTAAGAAGAGCTGATGTTTTACAGTTCAGACAGGGAAAAAAAAAAAAACAAAAAAAACAATGTCTCAGTTTTTAGGCAGGCAGGCAGGAGGAATTCCCTCTTTCTCGGCCTTTCTATTCTACTCAGGCCTTCAATTAATTGGATGAGGCCCATTCACATTGGGAAGGGCAATCTACTTTCCTCAGTCTACCAATTTAACTGTTAATCTCATCCAAAACCATTCACAGACACACCCAGAATAATGTTTGACCAAATATCTGGGTATCCTTAGTACTTATTACTCAGATTCAAAAATTATCAATTCATGGCTAATCTCATGTCCTCTATTCCTTTCCCACTTCCCTACCCCTAGAAGGCTTTGAAACAAATCTCAGGATATAATTTCATCTGCAGATTTTTCAAAATGTATATCTAAAAGTTAAAGACTTTTTTTTTAAGATTTCATTTTTTTTAAGTAATCTCCACCCAACATGGGGCTCGAACTCACAACCCAGAGTAGAGTCACATCCTCTACCAACTGAGCCAGCCAGGTGCCCCTAAGAGTTAAAGACTTTTTTTTAAAGATTTTATTTATTTATTCAGAGAGAGAGAGAGAGGCAGAGACACAGGCAGAGGGAGAAGCAGGCTCCCTATAGGGAGCCCGACGTGGGACTTGATCCCGGGACTCCAGGATCACACCCTGGGCTACAGGCAGCCCTAAACTGCTGTGCCACCAGGGCTGCCCAGAGTTAAAGACTTTTATAAAAGAAAATAACTACAATACTATTAACACCCCCCATAACAATAGTTCATACCATCAACCATTTACTCAGTGGTCTCATGTCCCCAACTGGTTTTTTTTTTTTTTTTAATTTTATTTTATTTATTTATGATAGGCACACAGTGAGAGAGAGAGAGGCAGAGACACAGGCAGAGGGAGAAGCAGGCTCCATGCACCGGGAGCCCGACGTGGGATTCGATCCCGAGTCTCCAGGATCGTGCCCTGGGCCAAAGGCAGGCGCCAAACCGCTGCGCCACCCAGGGATCCCCCCAACTGGTTTTATACAAAATCAATAGTTCGTTTTGGGGTGGATTTTTTTTTCAAAAGATTTTATTTATTTATTTTTGTGAGAGTAGGGAGGGGCAGAGAAGCCGACTTCCCACTGAGCAGGGGGACCCTTGGACTCCATCCCAGGACCCCAGAATTATGACCCGAGCCCAAGGCAGACGCTTAACCAATTGAGCCACCCAGGCACCTTCAAAAGTTTGTTTGAGTCAGATGCAAATAAGTCCTATTGATGGTATGTTTCTTTTCTTTTTTTTTTTTAAAGATTTTGTTTATTTATTCATGAGAGACACACACACACACACACAGAGAGAGAAAGAGAGAGAGAGAGAGAGAGAGAGAGAGAGAGAGAGGCAGAGCCACAGGCAGAGGGAGAAGCAGGCTCCATGCAGGGAGCCTGACGTGGGACTTGATCCCGGGTGTCCAGGATCATGCCATGGGCCAAAGGCAGGTGCTAAACTGCTGAGCCACCCAGGGATCCCCTGATGGTATGTTTCTTAAGTCTGTTAGTCTATACATTTACACTCCATTTCATTTTTATCTTGTAATTTTTTGTTATTGAAGAAATTCAATATTTTCTGATAAGAATTTCCCATAGACTAAAGGTTGATTAGTGCATCCTCATGGTGTGATTTGACATGTTCCTTTTTTTTTTTAAATATTTTATTTATTTATTCATGAGAGAGAGGGAGAGAGAGACAAAGACACAGGCAGAGGGAGAAGCAGGCCCCATGCAGGGAGCCCGAAGTAGGACTCGATCCCAGGTCTCCAGGATCAGATCCTGGGCTGAAGGCGGCACTAAACCGCTAAGCCACCCGGGCTGCCCTGACATGTTCCTTTGTCTTCTGTATTCTCTATAAGTTGGTAATTAGAGCTAGGCCAATGCTGTTCAGTAGAACTTTTTGTAATGACAGAAATGTTCTATATCTGCACTAATATGGCTGCCCACTAGCCACATGTGAGTACTGAGCACTTGAGGTGTGGCTAGTGTGACTTAAGATTTGGATTTTTAATTTTATGTAATTTCTATTCATTTACATATAAATAGCCAAATATGGCTGTGACTACTGTATTTGGACAAACCAGATGTAGAAGCTTGATCAGAATCAGTTTTTGTTTTTTTTTTTTAGTTTTGTTTTGAAAATGACTTCAGGGGCACCTGTCTGGCTCAGTCGGAAGAGCATATGACTCTTGATCTCAGGCTCATGAGTTTAAACTCCATGTTGGATATAGAGATTACTTCAATAAATAAATCAACAAATAAATAAACTTTTTTAAAAAGTTAAAAAAAAAAAGAAAGAGGGGTGCCTGGGTGGCTCAGTTGGTTAAGCATCTGCCTTCAGCTCAGGTCATGATCTTGGAGTCCTGGGATCAAGCCCCATGTCAGGCTTCCCACTCAGCAGAGAGTCTGCTCCTCCCCCTTGCTCATTCTCTCACTCCCTCTCTCTTAAATAAGTAAATAAAATCTTTTTTAAAAAATAAAAGCAAGCAAGCAAGCTACCTCAGATGGTAATGTGTACTTCCATCATACACCATTGTATTTAGTCTAAATTTGTTTCTTCTTGTCTACCGTCAACTGGCCCCAGAGGTGCCTATACCTCTTATGCATTTCCCAACAAGCCACAGGGTGGCACTGTGGGCCTGATCGCCTCTAAGGAGCCCACCAGCACCAGGGGCACAATTGCTGAGCTGCGGCCCATCTACATGGCAATTTTTCCATTCCTGTTTCGTTTGACTCTATCATGTTCCTTTCATAAAGCTTATAAAGTGATAGACTATTTCATTTCACAGGTGAAAAAAAATGGAGCTGTGTTTCTCAAAGCTGTGCTCCCCTTCTCAGTGAAGAGGTCCTCCTGAGAGCCCTGTTGGAAGTGGGCAGAAGGGAGGTGAAAGATTCCACAGTTGGTTAGTGGCAGAACAGAGATAGAACTTAAATCTGTTTCCTGATGCTCATACTTCTTTCTTCTATACACACTGAATTCCATATAGATTTGCTGATGTTAAACCATCCTTGCATGCCTGCAATAACTCTCCTTGGCCATAATGTTTTAGTGTCTTATACATTGCTGGATTCGACTTGCTAATATTCTATTCAAAAATTTTGGGGGCACCTGGGTGGCTCAGACGGCAAGGTGTCTGCCTTTGTCTCAGGTCATGATCCCAGGGTCCTGGGATCAAGCCCCATAACGAGCTCCCTGCTCAGCAGGAGGTCTGCTTCTTCCTCTCCCTCTGCCCTACTCCCCACCCACTCATGCTCATCCTCTTTCTCTCTCAAATAAATAAAATCTTTAAAAAAATTTTTTTTAATTTGTGCTTATAAATGAGTTTAGTCAATTTCCTCCTTATCTTGTTATTGTACTTATCTGGCTTGGATATCAAGATTCTAATAGCCCCATAAAATGATCTGGGCAGTTTCCCCTTCTATTTTATGTAATGGTTCATATAAGATAGGATCTCCTATTTTTCTGAGGATGGAGTAAAACACATCCATGAAAGTACCTGAAGCTGGATCTCTTCCTTCCTCCCTTCCTCTTTTTCTTTCTTTCTTTTGTGGGGGGTAGAGTGTGGGCACTGGGAGAGAATTTTTAATTTCTGTTTCATCTTTTTAAGAGGTTATTGATTTATTCTGACATTCCATTTATTTTTGAATTGATTTTGTTACTTTACATCTACAAGATTGTCTCTTTCATTTAATTTTCTAAATTTATTGGCATGAAGTTGTTCATAGCGATTGCATAGGATTTTCAAATCTCTTCCAGCACACTTTCCTCTCTACTCTGCTGGCTTTTGTCCAAGTCCTGTGCCGCAAGGCCTGCATAATGACTTTGTAGTCGTGATTCTGAATGCCAACCCCAAATGTGCAGTAAATATATACTGTCCATATATTGATGAGATGGGGAGTGTTAACCAGATGTGGAGAGAAAACCACAGTTCTTATGGCTTACAAAGGACATTTACTTTAGTTTTTTCCCCCACAGGAAAAACAGATTTGCATAAAATATGTCTTGGTTTTGTCACTGCTATGCTTACAGATGCCCCTCTAACATTGAGTCTAACTTGTTTGCTAGGCTCTCAGGATCCTGTGGGATCAGCCCTACATAAATCAGTGTGCCTAGTATTGAACTTAGAGTACGGAGAATACAGAGGTGATAACTGCATCTTCAAATCATGCCTATCATTAGTTGGGAAGTCATACAAAAAAACAAGCAAATTATGTGCTGATCTGTAAAGTGCTGCTGTGGATACAAACAGCAGGAATCCCTGGACAAGGGAAGAGTTGGACTAGTTGGGGAAGACCAAGGGATTGGCTAAGCAGAGGAGCATAGAAAGAGATTTAGGCAATAGAAACTTCTAGAAAAAGGCAAAATCTGTGGGATAAAAGCACAGAGGCAAAAAGCACTACAGGGTACAGAATATCAGAGGGGCCTGGTCTGGGAAGGCATCTGATTATAGATTATGGACATGGAAGGAGAGAAGGCATATCCAGTGATCTCTTCTGTGTGAAAACTAGATTGGGCTGAGAGAGAGAATCAATAGGATTAACTGATATTCTTTCATATAAGAATATATTCTTTTCTTTACCTTTATTTTTTTTAAAGTAATCTGTACACCCAAGGTGGGGCTCAAACTCACAACCCTGAGATCAAAAGTTACATGCTCCACTGACTGAGCCAGGCACCCCAAGAACATATTCTCATATATAAGAATACAGTCTGTGGAAACAATACAATGTCCATTAATGGATGAATATGGATAAACAAAATGTGGTCTAACCAGACAATGGAATATCATTCAGCCTTAAAAAGGAATGAAATTCTGACACATACTACAACATGGATGAAATTTGAAAACATTATGCTAAGAGAAATAAAACAGACATAAATGGGGCACCTGGCTGGCTCAGTCAGAAAAGCTTGTGACTCTTGATCTCGGCATCTTGAGTTCCAGCCCCACGTCAGATAGAAAGATTACTTAAATACTAAGTAATTACTTAAATTACTTTAAAAAGGACAAATATTGTATGATTCCACTTAGATGAAGTCCCTAGAGTAGCCCAATTCACAAAGACACAAAGTCCCTGGGTTCTAGGGGCTGGGTGGGGGGTGGGGATAGGGAATTAGTGTTTAATGGAGACAGAATTTCAGTTTGGGAAGATGAGAAAGTTCTGGAGATAGGTGGTTGGTGGTGATTCCACAACAGTGTGAACTGTATACTTAAAAATGGCCAAAATGGGGGCACCTGGGTGGCTCAGTTGGTTAAACCTCTGACTTCATCTCAGGTCCTGATCTCAGGGTCCTGAGATCCCCGTGTCTGGCTTTGCACTCAGCCTGATGTTGCTTCTCCTTCTACCCTCCCTCCCAATCCCCCCCCCCCCCACTCTCTTCTCGCACCACCCTTGCTCATGTGCACTCTCTCCCTCAATTAAATAAAATCTTTAAATTTTTTTAATTTAAAGAATGCTTAAAATGGTAAATTAAAATTTCATTTTATATTGCATAAATTTAGAAACTTTTTTACATTCTATACAATGTCATGTTTATTGTGTATATTTTAACATAATCAAAACTAAAATATAAAAAAATAAAATTAATGCATTCTCATATGCAAGAATACACACATCTATCCTGAGGAATATAAACCAGAGCGAGCAGGGGTTATTTCTGGAAGGTGGAAGCACCGAGAAGTATACATTTCCACCTTGTTTGTCTTCCAAAGAGCACGTAATTTTGTCATCACAAGATAATTAAAGATGAAAAAACTCCAATGGAGCAGGATGGAAGGTAATGGATTACCACGAATAGGGCCTGTGCTCAGGCGGACAGGCACCTCCGGGGAGGATTTTCCTTCTATGGAGGAGGGAGGAGGTGTGCCGACCCTTAAATCCCTGGAGGTGACTGAGGGGGGGAAGCAGACCAAAGTTTAGGGTTCCAGAGTACTTCTGATGCTTCTCCTCCCTGAACAGAGCTGGCGGTCAGCAGAGCAAGAGCACACCCCCAACCTGGGGCTTGGCCGTGGGACTGGCAAGGGGGGGCGCAGGGGGGGTGCTGAATTGTCCAAGGGCACAGGACTGAAGACATGGGAGCAGAGGCCCTGAGAAACAGCACCCAGCCTGAGGGGACACAGGCCAAGCCTCTGGGGCTGCCCCGCGGCCTCCCCACACGGCGGAGGCAGCCTGGTCTGCAGAACCTGCAAGGCCCCTGTGCCTGGTGGGAGCCGCGGCGCGGTCCAGGAGGCGGGGAGGGCGCTGGCAGTTGAAACGTTTCTCCCTCCGCTTTGCCCCCAGGTTGCTAGGGTAAAATCCATCAACACACCGAATGGCTTCATGGCTTCATTACTGATTAATGAGCTCCAGCTTTAGGTCTGACAAGCCTTGGACTCGAACCAGGTGGCTGGCTTCCTGCTTTTCCTAACAGCAGGTTCAAAGCCGTCTGCTTCTCCCCCGCCCGCCCCGGGCTCGCACCGCAGAGTCGGGCAGAAAGATAACCAACCCGGCCTCCTTCTCCGCCGAGGGCCGCTGGACGCAGCTGGGCCAGATGTCTTCGTCCGCCAGGTAGGGCCTTCCGGGTTCAGGGGCCCACCTGGTGGCAATGCCCCTTCCCAAGCCTGACCTGGCACTTGTGCCCTTGAACCCACCCTTGTCAGCAGCCTCAGAGGCATTTCAATATTTCCCTCCTTTTTTTTTTTTTAGATTTTTTTTAAAGTAATCTCTACACCCAATGTGGAGCTTGAACTCACAACTCCTGAGATCAAAGGTCACATGCTTTACCAACTAAGCCAGCTAGGTGTGCTCTTTGTTTCTTTTTTTTTTTTTCTTTCTTTCTTTTAAGGTAAGATTTATTTATTTATTTATTTTAGGGGCAGATGGAGAGAGAATCCCCAGCAGACTCCCCACTGAGCCAGGAGCCCTACTCAGGGCTCCATCCCACCACCCACAAGATTACGACCTGAGCTTAAATCACTAGTGGGACACTCAACCAGGTGAGCTGCCCAGGTGCCCCTGTGTTCTTTATTAAAAACCAGTTTGGGGCAACCCGGGTGGCTCAGCGGTTTAGCGCTGCCTCCTTCAGCCTAGGGCCTGATCCTGGAGTTCTGGGATTGAGTCCCACGTCAGGCTCCCTGCATGGAGCCTGCTTCTCCCTCTGCCTATGTCTCTGTCTCTGCCTCTCTCTCTCCCTGTGTCTCTCAAGAATAAATAAATAAAATCTTTTTTAAAAAAAAAGTTTTATTGGAATGCCTGGGTAGATCAGCGGTTGAGTGCCTGCCTTCAGCCCAGGGCATTATCCTGGAGACCCGGGATCTCCCGGGTCAGGCCTTCTGACCCCTCCCCTGCCTGCCCATGGCCCCAGATCCTAGCATATGGTGACATGAACCATGAGTGGGTGGGAAATGACTGGCTGCCCAGCCTGGGGCTGCCCCAATACCGCAGCTATTTCATGGAGTCGCTGGTGGATGCCTGCATGTTAGATCATCTTTACAAGAAGGAACTCCGGGGCCAACTCAAGATGGTGGACAGCTTCCACAGGTGGGGGCTGCCTGGCCAATGGGGACAGTCCAAGGGGAAGCCTCACTCCTAGAGAGTCTTTGGCCAATGGGACTGGTGATGGGAAAGTCCTCGGACTATCTTTGGTCCTTTAGCCTGGATTCTCAGGAAATCCTGAAATTCTGTGCCCCTTCCAACCAATAAGATGGTCCATCAGGAAAAGTCCAAATCCTCAGACAGCTTGGCTAGTTGACCCCATACCCTGTCCAGGTTAGCCAATAGGAACTGCCTGTTGAAAATACCCCAAGTCCTGGGAAGGTCAGCATTCCCTAAAACTGACCCAGTGGAACAACTCCCCGACCTTTCCCAGAAGACCACAGCCATTGGGGAGGGAAGCAGCAGCAGCCACTGGAGTTGTGAAGATTCATCTGTGACCCCACTTTCCCCTACTGCTCAGGGTGAGTCTGCATTATGGGATCATGTGCCTAAAACGGCTCAATTATGACCGGAAGGACTTGGAGAGGAGGCTGGAAGAGAGTCAGACCCAGATCCGAGGTGAGTAGGAGTGTAAGAGTCCCCCTGGGGAGCCAGGTGGAGGAGTTTGGAGCAGGTGGGGAGGGGGTAGGATTGGGACGGGGAGCAAAGGTCCTAGACACTAGAGTGTCGTCTCTCTGTGTGCCTCTCATGAATAAATAAACAAAATCTTAAAAAAATAAATAAAGATGTCGTCTGGACTGTATGATTGTTTCTCTCGAGAACCTGTTTTTTCCAGTTCAATCTCCCTGCTGCCTCCAGAATCATTTTCCTAAAATGCCCATCTGGTCATGTCACTTCCTTGTGGAAAAAATTCCAGTAGCTTCCAACACCTACAGAATAAAGTTTAAGCTCCTTAGCATGCCCAGGCTGGCCACTACCTCTCACTCAAGACAGGAAAATGTATCGGACTATTATTTCACAGCTCTTCGGGTACTTTCCTCTCAGGGCAGGCCCAGCCCAGACTCTAGTCCCTGGCCTCAGGGCCTTGGCAAGGGTGGCAAAAGCTGAGCCACTGGAGGCAAGTACTGGTTAAGGTGTTTAGGGAAAGCCTGGGCTGACTGAAGAGGTCCTGCTGGGTGACAAGGGAGGAGAGTGGAAGGAGGGGCACTCTCAGCGGGTGGGATGGGGCAGAGAATCCCCAGGGCAGAGGCAGGGATAGAGGCCGGCCACCCTGCAAGCAGTGGGGGTGCTCTGCTCCCTGGAAGTGTCCTGGGAAAAGTGGCCTGACCCAGGAGAGCTGGCTAGGTGGCACACCTGAGGGGCTGGGCTCCAGGATCCAGGACCTCCAACCTGAAAAAGGTAGGAGGTCCATTCCTAGACCCCCTAGCATCAGTCCAGATCACTGTCTTGGAATAACCAAAGGCTCCCAAGCTGACATGTAGGCTGGATTCCAGTATGTTGACTTTAAGAAGTACATGTTTCTTGGGACGCCTGGGTGGCTCAGCGGTTGAGCATCTGCCTTTGGCTCAGGGCGTGATTCTGGGGTCCTGGGATGGGGTCCTGGGATAGAGTCCTGCATCCGGCTCTCGACAGGGAGCCTGCTTCTCCCTCCGTCTGTGTCTTTGCCTCTCTGTGTGTCTCCTATGAATAAGTAAATAAAATCTTAAAAAAATAAAAGAAGTACATGTTTCTTTACACTGAACATAAGTTTTCATGGTCCAGAAATATCCATGTTTCCCATTAATAACCCCCCTACTCTGAATGAAGGATACTGGGAGGCTAAATAATTTTGTGGGAAGTTTGCTTAGCAAACATGGTGGACATGATAGAGGACTTCAGCTGCCTCCATTTTATTTATTTATTTCACTATTTGTTTATTTTTAGAGAGAGAGTGTGGGAGTGCACATGCCCATTCATGGAGGGGAGGGGCAGACAGAGAGGGAGAAGGCCCCACCCTCAGTACAGAACCCGACATGGGGCTAGATCCCACCACCCCAAGATCATAACCTGAGCCCAAATCAAGAGTCATATCCAAATAAATAAATAAATAAATAAATAAATAAATAAATAAATAAAATAAAATGAGTCAGATCCTTAACCAATGGTGCTGCCCAGATGCCCCAGCTGCCTCCATTTTGACCTTTTTTTTTTTTTTTTAAGATTTTATTTACTTATTCATGAGAGACACAGAAGAAGAGGCAGAGATGTAGACAGAGGGAGAAGCAGGCTCCATTCAGGAAGCCCAATGTGGGACTCGATCCCGAGATCCCAGGACTCCAGGATCACGCCCTAAGTCAAAGGCAGACAGACGCTCAACTGCTGAGCCACCCAGGCATCCCGATTTTGACCTCTCTAGTTGGGTTTCTTCCAGCTTGTCTCTTGGGTCAGGTGGAAGACCCCAGGGCAAAGCATCCCCTGATGGGAAATGAAACTACCCCTCAAGAGCAAGAACTGCCCTGAGCCCGCAAGATCCCACCCATGATTGACTCTAAGACAGTGATCAGTTTGACCTTCCCTGCCACCTGCGTGTACCCACCCATCTTTGACTCACATTTTTTCCTTTGTTTTTTAAAATTTATGTTTTAATAATCTTTACACCCTATGTGGGGCTCAAACTCATGACCCCGAGATAAAGAATCACAAGCTGATTCTGACTAAGCCAGCCAGGTGCTTCCACCTCCACGTTTTCCTTATATAAATCTGGAAGTATTTTTGGCACTTTGGAGACAATATTTGAGATGCAGATCTACTGTCTGCCTGGTGGTGGCCTCACTGAAATAAAGTCCTTCCTTGTTTCACCTCCACTTGTTTCTCTGCCTTTGGGTTTTGTCAGTAGCAAGTGGCCAAACCTGGTCTGTTTGGGACCCCCCCCCCACCAGGAGCCAGATGCTCTTGCACCCCTCTGTCCCCACTACAAACATGCCTACCCACTCCTCTTTCTCCTCTGCCCCCTTACCAACAGTATGGTGGTATTATTGGAGGTAGCAATATGCCAGATAGAAAATGACGGTCCCAGACTCCCTTGCAGCTAGGGATGACCACTGACATGTGAGTGGAAGTTGGTGGATGAGGTTTCTAGGAAAGGCCTTTTGTCCTTTGCCTTTCCTTTCCTTCCTGCCTAGAATGTGGGTGTGCTGATGGACTTCCAGCAGCCTTGTGATCTGAGGGATGGAAGCCCTGCCTTGAGGATGAAGGAGTAGAAAGATAGCAAGAACCTGAGTCCCAGAGGCCTATGGAGCCACCCTGTCAGCCTTGGTTTGCTTATCTCTGGACTTCTTTTATTTTTATCTTATTTTATTTTTTTAAAGATTTTATTTATTTATTCGTGAGAGACAGAGACACAGGCAGAGGGAGAAGCAGGCTCCATACAGGGAGCCCCATGTGGGACTCAATCCCAGGTCTCCAGGATCTCCAGGATCATGCCCTGGGCTGAAGGCGGTGCTAAACGGCTAAACGGCTGAGCTACCTGAGTTGCCCCATCTCTGGACTTCTTTTAAATGAAAGAGAAATAAACATCTATCTGGTGTAAATCACTTATGTTCTGTTTAACAGCCATGCCTAATCCTAACTGATAAAGTGAGCACCAAATTAGAGTTTAGGAAGAAGCGTCGCCCAGAGGAATAGTTCCTGTAGGCCAGGATATGAATGCAGAGCCCTAGCCATCCCCGACCCACCTCACCCCCCCACCGCCCAGGCCGCCTATGTCAGGAGCCTCAAAGATGGCCCTGGATGTTGGCCCTGGGGTACTTGTTCTCTTGTATACAACCCTCCCTCAATGAATACGGCTGGCAGTGTAGCTAATAGGAGACTGCAGAAGTGACACTGCATGACTTCTGAAGTCAGGCCATAAGAGAAATGGTAGCTTGTGCCTTCTTCTCTCTTGGATCATTTTTTTCTGGCAAGATCCAGCTGCCATGTTGTGAAGACACTCACACAGCCCTCAAGAGAGGCCCACGTGGTAAGGAATGGAAGTCTCCTGCCAACAGCCAGTGTTGACTTGCCGGTCATGTGAGTCAGCCATTTTGGAAGTGGATGCTCCAGCCCAGTGGAGTCCTCAGAGACTGCAGTCCAAACTTGACTATAATCTCATGGGAGACCCAGAGTCAGAGCCACCCTGGGAGCTACTCCCAGACTCTTGACCCACAGACACTGTGAGAGGGTAAGTGTTCAGTGTTGTTTAAGCCGCTATGTTTTGTTACACAGCTATAGCTAACCAACACCCCAATGGGGACCTCTTGGTCAGCTTGGCTCTTGCCTCTGGCAGGTGGAACCTGGTTCCTGCTTGGTGGAGTAGGAGGCTCTGGAGCAGAGCTTCCCAGCCAGAGTGCTGTGGCTACCTAAGTGCAGGTAATGGCCTACAGCTCTGCCCCAAGAACTGATGCTTGTACACTTTCTTGTAATTTTATTTGAATTGTATACAACTTCTATATTTTATTTAGTCACCAAATCCTTTTTTATTACCATGATTAGATATATAAAGGAAATAGAATAGTTTTTCTTTTTTTTTTTTTAACCAAAACTTTTATCAGCAATCTGGAATGAATACTGCAAGTGTTAATCATTTTCAGTGTGTGAAGAGGTTAGGAAGCCCTGGTCCAGACTCCCCACTGACCACTTCTTTCCAGAACATGCTCTGTTCTCGAATGGGGTCATCATGCAATTACCTGCTTGGATATACACTCACATTTCCCTGAGACTACCATTATAGTGAACTTGGCCATTGCCCAAATTTCTCAGCTGAAAGCTCAGACCACCACCTCTTGTGCTGGATGGAGGGTTGGGCTGGTTGGAGGAGTGGCCTGTTGATGTCTCAAAACCTACAGATCTTCCCCTCATGAGTTTCCTCCATTGTCTATGTAATCAGCTCCACGTCTGGGGTCACACTATCTGGTTAGAGCACAGTCAGAGCTGAGGTTTGTTTTGTAGCCTGGGGTGGCTCTGGGGGAGGAAATCTTGCTTATCAGAAATGGCTGGTAGCTGGACTTCTCTTCCTCTTTTGTAGCATCAGTGGTTCTCAAAGTGAGGTTCCAGGAGCATCAGCAACAGCAGCTCTTGCAAACTTGTTAGAAATACAAATTCTCTAGCCTCCCCCTAGACCAATGGAATCAGACAGCCCCCGGGGGGGGGGGAGGGCAGGGCAGCACTTTGTGCTTTAATGAGCCCTCCAGGGGATAGGGATGCAGCTCTGGTGAGAACTTACAAATCTCTCTTAAGTCTTTCCGGGGATTTGATGAGAGTGCATCTTTCCTCTCTACTAAGTCACTCAGCAAGGGTGGTGTTGACCGGAGGGTTCCGGAGCGAGGCTGGTGGGCCTTCTGGGATCTCAGCCCTGCTAGGTAACCCCTAGCGCTCTTCCAGGTTGGGGACAGTGTGGGGGGGTGAGGGGTCACTAATCTCTTAGGGAACTGGGTAAACAGAGCTGGGCTCATAAACACTACAAAGAAATCAAGTCCCTCTGAACAGTGAAATCACAAGGTGAGCTTTTTAGTATCTTAAAAAAAAAAAAAACCCAGGTGCAGAGGGGCAAATTAATAATACTCCTCTGTGTCCTATTAACAACACTGATCCCCCTAAGGCCTGTTGCCTGCACGCATGCAAGAGTGTGTGCGGGTATTCTTCATTTTCTCTCTGTTCCCACCTCACCTCCCTTGCCCCTAGACAATCATTTTAGTATTTATCTTTTCCTTCCTATGGGCTCTTTTCCATGAATATGGGTTGTTGTTATTGTTGTTTTAAGATTGTATTTATTTGAGAGAAAGAGACAGCTCTAGAGAGAGCAAGCACTAATGGGGGGAAAGGGACAGAGTTGGAGGGAGAAGCAGACTCCCTGCAGAATGGGGAGCCCGACGCTGGGCTCCACCCCAGGACCCCAGGATCGTGACCTGAGCCAAAGGCAGACGCTCCACCAACTGAGCCACCGAGGCACCCCAATGAGCTTTTTGTTTTAATGTAACTTGTATAGCCATGTAACACACATGGGAAAATGCACAAATCATAAGTGTACAGGTGGAAAATTTTTCACAAAATGGACACACCTTTGTGTGGCTCCCAGCTCAGGAGAGAGAGAGAATGGGACCAATGCTCCAGAAGCACCTAATGCCCCTTACCAGTCACTACCTCTCCAAGGGTGATTTGCATCTGGACTTCTAACAGTACACATTACGTTTCTTGTTTTTGAAATTTATATGAATAGTACCTGTATATATTTTGAATTTACATTAATGGTATTGGCTTATATATATCAGCCTGTTTCTCACCTTTTTTTTCACCAAGGATTAAGTTTTTCAGATCCGTTCCTGTCAATACGTGCACATATAATCCATTGCTTCTAATTGCTGCATGATATTCCAGGGTACACCTCCACCCTACTGAACCATGTACCCTGTCCCTGTGACAGACGCCCAGAGTGCCTGGGGATCTCTGTTACCACAATAGCAGTTGAATGAACACCTGTGCATCTCCCTCATGGACCTGTCTGAGCCGTTCTATGGGATATGTGTTGTGCAAAATGGGGTTGACACAGCAAGCCTGACTGCTTCTACGTAGAAAGGCCAGCTGCCCAGGTTGGTCCTTGACTGGTGCCTGGAAATCAGGATTTGGGGAGGGCTTCCACCATTTCCTACTTTAAAAAAAATTATTTATTTGTTCACGAGACACATAGAGAGAGACACAGAGGCAGAGGGAGAGACACAGAGGGAGAGGGAGAAGCAGGCTCCTCACAGGGAGCCCGATGCGGGACTCGATCCCCAAACTCCAGGAATTGAAGGCAGATGCTCAACCACTGAGCCACCCAGGTGTTCCCCCACCATTCCCTACCTGATAAGAGTGGCCCACTGTGCCTAGACTCTATGAAAACAGTGTGGTTCATGCTGAACTGCTTTCTTTCTGGGAGGTTGGAATGTGGGTCATGCCAGGCAAAGCGTGCCTACATGAGCCCCCGGTAAAAACCAGTCTCTAATGGGTTTCTCTGGTAAACTCCATTTCAAACATGTCATCACTGCACATTGCTGGGGGAGTTAAGCATGTCCTGTGTGACTCCACGGGAAAAGGAATCTTGGACGCTTATTCCTGGTCTCCTTTGGACTTGGCCTCATGCACTTTTTCCTTATGCTGATTGGGCTTTGTGTCCCTGTGATAAATCTCAGCCATGAGTGCAGCTGTATCCTGAGTCCTGTGAGCCCTCCAGGTGAACCATCCTTGTTCCCTCTGCGTACATCAATGTGGTAGATCATTTGTAACGTGCTTGTCTGTGTCATGGTGTCTCTGCCCTTATTCTGCCTCGAATGCCATTCTCTTCCTTCATTTGCCTTTCTGATCGCTACTTCAAAACTGGATTCACTATTCACATATTGTAATTTCC
This sequence comes from Vulpes vulpes, assembly GCF_048418805.1. Classification (NCBI taxonomy): domain Eukaryota; kingdom Metazoa; phylum Chordata; class Mammalia; order Carnivora; family Canidae; genus Vulpes; species Vulpes vulpes. Next base: position 35,664,099 of record NC_132796.1, on the reverse strand, counting down.
ACCACCTGGAGGAAGTTTCTAGGGAGCCAGTGGGATGCCACTTCCAAAATGAAACACAAGTTGGAACACCCTTACCATCAAGAAAAAGGCACAGTATTTCGTGTCGAAGCAGTGGAATCATTTTTCCTTCTTCCCTTCTAGGTCCTTGGCTGAGACCCCCTCGAAATACAAGATGGAGTAACAAGAGAAAACCAAACAGAAGTTTAAAAACACAGATTCCTCCTGCACGCATGAGAGACACCCAGGATAACTGAGTAACTCCCCAAAATGGCAGAAGCTATCACTTAAATATCATCTCCAACTAAAGACAAAAGATGTTGGGTGTGGGGAGTCAGTTATGTGAGGTTATCAGAAAAAGCATAGTCAACAAGGGTAAGGTTGTTATGCAGAGTTAAGTCACTGTGTTCTCCACTGATGAGTTTCTAGAGATGTGGTCATCCCCTTCTCCCTGGAACCACCAGAGAGACACACTTGGAAATGGGTGAGTTCCCTTACACCTGTAAACCTCTCTTTCAAAAGGGTACCATCCGCTTAGTTTTCTGAGTTTCACTTGTTTGCAGTCCCTTGAAAATAATCAGCCTATAATGGTCCTTATGCCAAAGAGACTTATTTTGGGCTGGTAAAGTGTGCTCCCCTACAGTGTCATTTTAGATTTTATTTTATTTTATTTTTTAAAGATGTTATTTATTTGAGAGACAATGAGAGCCAGAGAGGCAGAGGGAGAAACAGACTCCCTGCTGAGCAAAGAGCCTGATGCGGGGACTCGATCCCAGGACCCTGAGATCATGACCTGAGCTGAAGGCAGACACTTAACCAACTGAGCCACCCAGGCACCCCTCATTTTGAATTTTAGGGGCAACATACACCCCATTCTAGCCAGCTGCTCTGATCCAATTGCTGAGAAACAGGGAGGCAGACAGTTCGGAGGGCACCCAGAGCAAGAGACAGCTCTGCTATGGTACAAGCCACTCTGCCACTTGGGCTGATGGTTCTCAAAAGCCTCTTTGGATAGGGATGCTGTATGGAGCCCCTGACAAGCCCAGATAAGAGAATCACACACAGACCCCTAGGGTTCAAAGTAAGGCTCTTGTCCCTTCTGCAGCCAAGTGTCTTCCTAGCTTTCCATCGGATGCCTCATCACAGAACATCTTCAAAATGTGGTTCACCACTTACTCGTAGGAACCTTTCTGCAGACAGCTGCACCCTGTGGCCTTGCACTGACTTTGGGTTTTATTGAACTGGATTTGTAGCCGTTTGCCTTGCTAAGCGATCCACCTGTGTTGACCTTGTCTTCCAAATAGTTATGCGATGTTGAGCAAATTAACTCATCTGTTGAAAAGTGAGAATGTTCTCATTCATTTGGGGAATATAAATAATAGTGAAAGGGAATAGAAGGGAAGGGAGAAGAAATGTGTGGGAAATATCAGAAAGGGAGACAGAACATAAAGACTCCTAACTCTGGGAAATGAACTAGGGGTGGTGGAAGGGGAGGAGGGCAGGGGGTGGGGGTGAATGGGTGACGGGCACTGAGGGGGGCACTTGACGGGATGAGCACTGGGTGTTATTCTGTATGTTGGCAAATTGAACACCAATAAAAGTAAATTTATTATTAAAAAAAAAGAAAAGTGAGAATAACAACTCTACCTTGCAGTGTTGGTTTCAAATAAAGTATATAAAGAGCTTAGAACAGGGGCCCCAAAACAATAGTGTTTATTGACACTGGGTTGTTAAGAACACAGTATGGTGGTTCCTCAAACAATTAGACATAAAAAAAGAAAGAAAGAAACGAAATACAGACTTACCATATGACCCAACAATTCCACTTCAGGGTATGTACCCAAAAGAATTGCAAACTGGGACTCAAATAGATTTGCACACCCACGTTCATAGCAGCATTATTCACAATAGACCAGAGGTGGAAGCATCCCAAATGTCCAGTGATAGATAAATGGGTAAACCAAATGTGGCATACACATCCAATGGAATATAATATTCAGCCTTAAAAAGGAAGGGAATTCTGACACATTCTGCAACATGAATGAACTTTGAAGACATTAGGCCAAAATAAACCAGTCACAAAAGGACAAGTATGGTATGATTCCACTCGTATCAAGTACCTGGAGTTTGCCAGACTCATAGAAAGTAGATAGGTGGTTGCCAGGGGTGGGGGGTGGGTGAGAGAGGGAAATGGGGAGTTCTTCTTTAATGGGCACAGATTTTCAATTTGAGATGATGATTAAGTTCTGGAGATGGATGGTGGTGATGGTTGTACAACAATGTGAATGTATTTAATGCCACTAAACAGTACATTTGAAAAATGATTCAAGTGGAAATTTTATGTGATGTATATTTTACAACAAAAGGTACGCAAATAAAATGCAATTAAGATTGTTTTAGGGGTACCTGGGTGGCTCAGTGGTTGAGCATCTGCCTTTGTCTCCAGGCATGATCCTGGGGTCCTGGGATCGAGTCCCACATTGGGCTCCCTACAGGGAGCCTGCTTCTCCCTCTGCCTATGTCTCTGCCTCTCTCTGTGTGTCTCTCATGAATAAATAAGTAAAATCTTTAAAAAAAATAGATTGCTTTTGGGATCCCTGGGTGGCGCAGCGGTTTGGCGCCTGCCTTTGGCCCAGGGCATGATCCTGGAGACCCGGGATCGAGTCCCACATCGGGCTCCCAGTGCATGGAGCCTGCTTCTCCCTCTGCCTGTGTCTCTGCCTCTCTCTCTCTCTCTCTCTCTCTGTGACTATCATAAATAAATAAATAAAATTTAAAAAAATAGATTGCTTTAAAACTAGGTTGTTAACTTTCTAAGAGCAGTGAGTGTATCTTTTACTTCTTTAATGTCAGTCAATTAAAAATATTCATGGAAGCCTGACAACCATATGTTGCCGAAGATGTAGAGCCTGTCCCCACAGAGCTCATGTTCCAGATGAGTCTACCTCTCCCCATAGTGCCTGGTGAAATGTGTCAGACACAGGGAAGGGCCTGCTGAGTGGTGACAAACATTTGCACAGGGCTCAGTAGCTATTTGCTATCACCTCTAAAGCAGGCTTTAGGATTTTCTGAGGGCAAGGTCCTTATGCTTAGCTGTGGTAGCCAGCCTCCAAGATGGTGATCCAGTGATCTCTGCTTCCTGGTATATTCACGCCTTTGCGTAATCCTCTCATTGAGTGTGGGTTGGCTTGACAAATAAAAGAAGGCAGAAGTGATGATGTGTAATTGGAAGACTAGGTCATAAAAGGTAGAGTGCGTGGCTCATCTCTCAATATCTTTCTCCCCCTCAATACTGACACTGGGTGAAGCTTGTCCTGAGCAGCCCTATGGAGAAGCCAACAGGGCAAGGAACTGAGGCCTCCTCCGGCCAATAGCCACATGAATGAGCTTAGAAGCAGATCCTCTAGGATCGCCTGGGTGGCTCAGTGGTTGAGCGTCTGCCTTTGGCTCAGGTCGTGATCCTGGGGTCCTGGGATCAAGCCTGCATAGGGCTCCCTGCGGGAAGCCTGCTTCTCCCTCTGCCTGTGTCTCTGCTCTCTCTGTGTCTCTCATAAGAAAGAAAGAAAGAAAGAAAGAAAGAAAGAAAGAAAGAAAGAAAGAAAGAAAGAAAGAGAAAGAAAGAAAGAAAAAAGAGAAAGCAAGCAAGCAGATCCTCTAGTTTCAGTAAAGTCTTGGGAGAGTATACCTTTACTACAGCCTTCCCCCCAAGACCCTCAGAGCCAGAGCACCCAGATTCCTGACCCTCAGAAACTGTGTGCCATAATAACTGTCCATTATTTTAAGCCACCAAGTATTGGAGGCTTTTGTTACACAGCAATATATAACTAATATCTTCCCCCATCACAGCGCTGTGGTTCCCACTCGAACCCTGGAACTAGACTCCCTGGACCCACATCCTGGGTAGGCCACTTCTAAGCTGTGTGACCTTGAGCATGTAACAATTTTCCTGTGACTCAGATTCTTTGGTTATAAAATGAAGGATACGATCTCATTAGGTTGGGAGGATTAAATAAATAGGTATAAAGTGCTTAGCAAGGTGCCTGGCATATAATTAGCAGTAGGTAAATGGCCACTGCTGTTACTGTCATTATTATAGGTGATGGGAGAATCGCACGGCCAGCGTGGGGATTAAGTGTGCCAGTAGTACGATGCTCTTGACCTCCAGGTAAAGGGGACAAGAAGTCTTTGCAAGTGCCCCTGAAACAGGCCCCCATGGTTTTGTCTCAATGCACAGCATTACTGGCCTCTACTTACTGCAGATGGGCCCGTGCTGCCCGGGGTGAGGGGGGGCACTTAAGGGATGGCCCCTTGGATGCCAGGCTCAGGAGCATGCCCATCCTTGGGGGAAGCAGCTGCCATTCAGAACACATGTCCCCAGGTTTTTAACATCCCTGCTCTGGAAAATGAAGTCAGAGAATGCTCTAGATCAGTTGGACTATGGCCAAAATGAGAAATGCTGGTATTTCTAGTGTCTAGGATTCAGTGAGTGTCATTTCCCTTTTTCCCAAAGGAAAAACATTTGATTCCAACTTATTGGTAGATCCCAAATATGCTTTTTCCCACAACTGGAAGGTATGATGTAGTATGTCCACTAAAGAAGAGAAGGGTTGGGAAAAATGCAAATGGGAAACTCCTACCATGAAAGCAAATTGAAGGGGTGGACGGATGGAGTAACTGGGTGATGGGCATTAAGGAGGGCACTCGATGTGATGAGCACGGGGTGTTATGCGCAACTGATGAATCACTAAATTCTACCTACGAAACTAATTAAAAAAAAAAAAAAGCAGGGGATCCCTGGGTGGCTCAGTGGTTTAGCGCCGCCTTCGGCCCAGGGCATGATCCTGGAGTCCCAGGATTAAGTCCCACGTCAGGTTCCCTGCGTGGAGCCTGCTTCTCCCTCTGCCTGTGTCTCTGCCTCATTCTCTCTCTCTCTCTCTGTCTCTCTCTGTGTCTAATGAATAAATAAATAAATAAAATCTTAAAAAAAAAAGCAGCAATTTGAATTACAAAGTGAAAGAAGCCAATCTGAAAAGGCTACATACTGCGTGAGTCCAACTCTGACATTCTGGAAAAGACAAAACTATGGAGACAGTAAAAGGATCAGTGGTTGCCAGAGCTTAGGGGGAGGGAAGAAGAGGCAGAGTGCAGAGGATTTTTAGGGCAATGAAATTAGTCTGTATGACACTGTAATGCTGGATACATGTCATTATGTCAGCGAGCCCTCTTGCTCAACTATAGACCCCAACAATTAAAACCAGGAATAGACAAGCCTGCTTACCTCATGCTCTAACTAAAACCCATTGTGCTTATTTCTTATCACATTTTCTTAAGGCATTGACGAAGATGTTTTGCAATGACCAGAACATTCCAACCACCAGACCAGAAAAGCCCTGATACCAGTGGAATGCCTAGAAGGCCACACCCCACACGTCCTCTTCATGGCCTGGACCCATACTGACCCCCATGCATGATCATGCGCTCCCTGCCTGCTCTCTTGCACATACCTCCCAAATCTCTCTCTCAAAAGCTCTAGATGTCCATCTTGCAGGCAGAGAGGTCGCTTGAGCCTGCCACCAGCCCCAGTTGCCAGCACCCGAAATAAATTTCTCCCTTTCTCTCTTCCAAACCCTCACCTCTTGAGTTATTGATGTCTCTTGCGGTGAGTTTATGTGAGTTTGTTTGGCAACAGCATTGGCAAACTTTTAAAAGATTTTATTTATTTATTCATGATAGACATAGAGAGAGAGAGAGAGAGAGAGAGAGAGAGAGAGGCAGAGACACAGGCAGAGGGAGAAGGAGGCTTCATGCTGGGAGCCCAACGTGGGACTCGATCCCGGGACTCCAGGATCGTGCCCTGGGCCAAAGGCAGGCACCAAACCGCTGAGCCACCCAGGGATCCCCAGCATTGGCAAACTTAACCAGGAGCTGCGCTTTTGACTTGTTCGGCCCCCAATTTCCCAGGGATTCCCCTGGACTGAGCAGGTGGCCGGGGCAGGGCCAGGACTCACCTGTTTCCTGAGTGAGTGGCTGTAATAGATCAAATCAGTAACAATTATACATTTGTGCAAAGCCATAGAACGTACACCACCAAGAATAAACCTTAAGGTAAACTACAGACTCTGAGTGATTACAATATGTCAACGTATGTTCATCAGTTTAACAAATGTGCACTCTGGTGGGGGATGTTGATATTGGGGGAGGGGGGAGGGCTGTGTATGTAGAGGGGGCAGAGGGTATATGGGAACTCTCTTATCTTCCCCCTCAATTTTGCTGTGAACCTACAACTTCTCTAAAAACTAAAAGCTTGATAGAAGGCATGTGATTTAGAAGCCCGTAGAGTACAAGCAACAGAAGTTTCAAGCTCGTTGAGCTTGAAGGTTATAGGTCACAGGTGCCTGGTGAACCAGAAGACAGGGATTATTGTTGCCGCAAGATGGGGGAGGGGGCTGCTGCGGTGGGCCTCAGAAAGGCCTAGAAGGCAGCTGGGAGCATAAGCAGAATTCCTGTGGTCTGACCCTCTGTGCTTAGCAGCTCTTTATGCTGTCTCTCCCTTTCTCTCTTTCACGCTCTCCCTCCTTCCCTTGGTCTTTTCTTCTCCCTGACTGCTCCCTCTGCCTCCTCAGGCTTACAGCCCCCCACAGCTCCCCTGTTTACACACCCAATGGCCTCTAGCTCTTCAGACATTTTTTCTCTTTCTCCATCTCAATCCTAAATTCCTGGGTGAGGGGACTCTGGTGACCCTGTACCTTGGGGCAGCTGTGTGCCCTCTGCCCCAGCACCTCTGGCCCTGATGGGTGGAGGTGGGCACCCAGAACAAAGGAAGCTGCCTGGGAGCCCACCCTTGCTCAGAAAGAAAGTGATTAGGGAGGCAGGGGTGGAACTAGGAGCTGGTATGGAGGGCTGGTGGCTCTCTGGGCCTAATTCTGCGACATGTGACAATCGTCCCCTTAGGAGCAGGAACATTAGGTGAGCTGCTGGCAGAACTCTGCCCCACTTTCTGTGCTGGCTGTTGGTGCCTGCTTTCCCTTTTGATTTAATTCCTTGCAGGGGCTCTGATTTGGAGCATGGCATTGGAGGAATTCTTTACGGCCAACTAGCCTTCGTTCCTCCTTCTTACATAACCAAATGGCAACCGAGAGGATGTTTGGATTCTGCTTGCTAGCTTTTTTTCCCCCTCCGGTGCAGCAGTTTATTTATTAATTACCGTGCAAAATACATACATACATACATACATACATACATAAGAAGTAATAAAATAGCCTTGCTTCTGTTCTGGTCCGCGTGCTGGGTGCTCATTTGTCTGCAGCCGGCGCGCGGGGAAGCGGAGTGCTGGGCCCGGGGGAGGGGGCCCCCACCGAGAGTGTCCGCATCGTCCGCTGCGCATGCCACCGGCCAATGCAATTCATTCATTCTCCCTCCTTCCCCTCTGCCCGCCAGCCCAGCCCCCCTTCCCTCCCTCCCTCCCTCCCTCCCCGCTCGCGCCGCGGGGTCTGGGCGCCCTTGCAAGGAAAGAGGGCTTCCTGGGAGGGTGGCTTCGAGGCAGGAGAGCTCGCATTAATCATTCCAAACGGGAAGCGGGACGGGGTCGATAAGGCGGCGGAAAGTCGGGTTCCAGACTGCCTCGGGGGGCGCTCCACGCCCAGCCGGGGCCGCCGCGCCCCCCATCTCCCCGGCCCTCGGCGCCGCGCCCCTTCACTTCGGGGCTGCGCGGGTGTACAGCCGTCGAGTATCAGAGCCCAGGGGTCCCAGGGCTCCCGGAGAGTGTGACTCAGCGGGGCAGAGGTCTCCCGCCCCCCAAAGCCGGGGCGTCCCAGGGCGACCGGGAGGCCAGGGCGTGCGCAAAGCTGCAGGCGGGTGGGAGGGGGTGGGGATGGAAGGCCTGAGAGATGCTTCTGGCCCCTCCCCGGATGGTTTGGAGCGGTTCGTAATTCAGGCTGGCCCGCCTTTTCCGGCCGCTCCCAGCACCCTCACCCCCACCCCGAGCCCGGGGCGCGCGCCTTGGGGTAGGCGAGCCTGGGCGCAGCCACTCCTGGAAGCCAGAGCGTGGGCAGGAGCGGCGGGGAGAGCCGCCCTGGGCCCCCGGGAGGCTGCGCTTCCTCTGCGTCCCTTCCCGCCCCGGGACGGATGGGGGCGGGGAGGCCGGGGCGCCTGCCCTCTTGGAGCCCTGTCGGGGGCGCCAGCGGCCTTTGGCGAGGTTTGTGGATGTGGGGTCAGGCCAGGCTCCTCGTCCTTGTTCACGTCATGAGACACCCAGAAAATTTATATAATATCCCAATGACTTTCAGGGGTGAACTGGAGAGTATTTGGAGAGTCAAAATGGGGCCTGGTGGGAAAAGAAATGATTTCATTGTATTATGCAATCATGTAAAGAAAATGAAAAATAAACTATTAGAAGTGGTGTTAAATATCCAGCTTCCTAATGAAATTTTCACAACCCTCCTTTTTTTTTTTTTTTAAGATTTTATTTATTCATGAGACACAGAGAGAGGCAGAGACATACGTAGGCAGAGAAAGAAGCAAGCTCCATGCAGGGAGTCTGATGTGGGACTCAATCCTGGGACTCCAGGATCAAGCCAGGACCACGCCTGGGCAGAAGACAGGTGCTAATCCGCTGAGCCACTGAGCCACCCAGGTGTCCCTCACAACCCTCCTTTCATTTCCTCCTTTCTACTATGGAAAATTTCACACATGTTTAAAAAGTAGATGAATAGATAATGAATCCTCAGCTTCATCATTTACCAAGGTAGGGTCAAATTTTTAAAAAATATTTAAGGGACACCTGGGTGACTCAGTGGTTGAGCATCTGCTTTCTGCTGGGGTGATGATCCCTGGGTCCTGGGATCGAGTCCCCCATCCGGCTGCCAATGGGGAGCCTGCTTCTCCCTCTGCCTACGTCTCTGCCTCTCTCTGTGTCTCTCATGAATAAATAAAATCTTAAAAAATATTTTTTTAATTTAAATTTTTTAAATTTAAATTCAATTTGCCAACATATGGTATAACACCCAGTGCTCATCTCATCAAGAGTAGGGTCAATTTTGTTTCATCTTCTCCCTCACCCACTTCCCCCTCCTGTTCTTATACTTTCTAAAAAAAAAAAAAAAAAAGATTTATTTATTTATTTGAGAGAGCGAACACAGAGTGGGGAGAGGCAGAGGGAGAGGATGAGAGGATGAGAAAAAAAATCTCAAGCAGACGCCAGGCTGATCTCGGAGCCCAACATGAGGCTCAATCCCACAACCCTGAGACCATGACCTGAGCCAAAATCAAGAGTCACTCACTTAATTGAGCCACCCAGGCCCCCTATCCCTTTTTTTTTTTTTTAAGATTTTATTTATTTATTCATGAGAGACACACACACACACACACACAGAGGTAGAGATACAGGCAGAGGGAGAAGCAGCCTCCATGCAGGGAGCCTGATGCGGGACTTGATTCTCTGTCCCTAGGATCAGGCCCCGGGTGGAAGGCAGCACTAAACTGCTGAGCCACCCAGGGATCCCCACTTGAAATTTCTTACTGTATGCAAATGGATTTTCAAACTAAATGTATCTCTTCCTATAAGGCACTTAAAATAAAGATGGTCTAATGGGAAGAAGTCACATTCATTAGAGAGCAGCCAACCTGTAGTTGGCATGGACACCATGAAACTGCTCACCAGCCATAAAAGGATAGAGGTATGGGATACATGTGGAGATGGTGTTTCTGGGTGGCCCACCCAGTCCCCCCTGCTCCCCCCCCCCCTCCCCCGCTCTACCAGCCTCATACTGCACTGCCAAAACTGTGTCCGTGACAACCTCTGGTATGGGGCAAGAGCAGGCATGGTGACAAACTCCAAGTTAGGGTCTACAGTTAGTTTTCAAACAAGCCAAAGGAAGAGCTCTTTTCTTTCTTTCTTTCTTTCTTTCTTTCTTTCTTTCTTTCTTTCTTTTTTCTTTCTTTCTTTCTTTCTTTTTCTTTCTTTCTTTCTTTCTTCTTTCTTTCTTTCTTTTTCTTTCTTTCTTTCTTTCTTTCTTTCTTTCTTTCTTTCTTTCTTTCTTTCTTTAAGATTTTATTTATTTATTCATGAGAGACAGAGAGAGAAACAGGCTCCATGCAGGGAGCCCGACGTGGGACTCAATCCGGGGACTCCAAGATAGGCCAAAGGCAGGCGCCAAACCGGCAGAGCCACCCAGGGATCTCCAAGGAAGAGCTTTTCAAAGTTTGTAGCTACTTTTAGCAGAAATGTCAAACTACTGAAGATTCTTCTTTCGATGGAAGGTTATGGATTTTGCCTTTAACGTTCCTGTCCTTAGTACCCACTTTGTTGTCACACAGTGTGATGGCAATGTTTTCATATACTCGTAACCAAATCTCTATGCCAGTTAGGCACATCCTCAGAAGTAACGCTTCATATCACATGGAACATTACAATGGCACACAGGGTTCATACATAATAGTAATCTCTTGGTGCACCAAATTTCTCCTGACCTATTGTATTCCATACATTGGACGGAATGGTCCTCTGCTGGTGTGGAACACAAAGGAATGGGCCTCAACCTCCGATGTAGTCACATGATTCTCCAATTCACCAGTCAAAGGATGTTTCATGAATGTCATTTTTCCATCATCACCAACCAATACAAGTTTGAACTGAATTTGTGATTCTCCCTGGGCAGTTTCCAAAAGCATCCCCATGCCCCATCTGACTGAGGGCACTATGACCATTATTCTTGCATTTACTGTTAACAGGATAGCATTCTCCATCTGTGTACCCTCTTGTCAAACTAGGCAATAATAGTCCATAAGACCGTCCTCACTTCTCACACCAACTTCAGAGTTCAGGGGCCCCCAAGACCACCCTCAGGTTTGATTATTTGCTAGAAAGAACTCATTGAATGTTGTTATACCCATAGTTATAGTTTATTACAGTGAGAATACTGATTAAAATCAGTTGGGGGGGTGCCTGGGTAGTTCAGTTGGTTAAGTATCTGCCTTCGGCTCAGGTCATGATCCCAAGGTCCTGGGATCAATTCCCACATCAGGCTCCCTGCTCAGCGGAGAGTCTGCTTCTCCCTCTCCCTCTGCCCTTCCCTCCTGCTCCTGTGCTCTCTCTTTCTCAAATAAGTAAATAAATAAAATCTTTTTAAAAAAGATTCAGGGATCCCTGGGTGGCACAGCGGTTTGGCGCCTGCCTTTGGCCCAGGGCGCGATCCTGGAGACCCGGGATCGAATCCCACGTCGGGCTCCCGGTGCATGGAGCCTGCTTCTCCCTCTGCCTATGTCTCTGCCTCTCTCTCTCTCTCTCTATGTGACTATCATAAATAAAATAAAATAAAATAAAATAAATTACAAAAAAAATAATAAAAAATAAATAAATAAAGATTCATGAGAGACACAGAGAGAAAGAAGCAGAGACATAGGCAGAGGGAGAAGCAGGTTCCCTGAGGGGAGCCGGATGTGAGACTCGATCCCAGGACCCCAGGTTCATGACCTGAGCTGAAGGCAGACGCTCAACCACTGAGCCACCCAGTCATCCCAAGGCCAGCCATCTTGGAGATGACATGTACACGTGACTCTGGAAAGGATGGCTGTGCCTAGAATATGGGACAGATATAGATGATGAAACATTTGGAGCCCCATAAATCCACCTATTCTAAGAGCAGAGGTGATGGATTGTTTTCAAAAATGGCTACAATTTAAAAAAAAAAAAGGCCACAATTTCACTTGCATGAGGGAGCTAGAGTAGTTGAACTCAGAGACACAGTAGAATAGATGTACCAGGGGCTGAGGAAGGGAGGAAGGCTCAGTCACTGTTCAGAGTTTCTGTTTGGGTTGATGAAAGATTCTAGAGTTGACAACGCCTAATGCTGCTGACAATGTGGGGCGACGGGACCTCTCGCTCATTGCTGGTGAGGGGACAAAATGCTATAGCCACTTTGGAAAGTAGTTTGACAGTTTCTTAAAAAACTAAACATAGGCAGGGTGCCTGGCTGGCTCAGTTGGTGGAGTGTGTGACTCTCCATCTTGGAGTCTTGAGTTTGAGCTGTTTGTTGGGTGTAGAGATTATTTTGTTTTTTAAGATTTTATCCATTCATGAGAGACGCAGAGGGAGAAGCAGATTCCATGCAGGAAGCCCTATGTGGGACTTGATCCCAGGACTGTGGGATCATGACCTGAGCTGAAGGCAGATGCTCAACCACTGACCATCCTGAGCTGAAGGCAGATGCTCAACCACTGACCATCCAGGCATCCCTATTTTTAAAGAAATGTTAAAAAAAAAAAAAAGAAAAGAAAAGAAAAAGGAGGTGCCTGGGTGGCTCACTCAGTTAGGCATCTGGCTTCAGCTCAGGTTATAATCCTGGGTCCTGAGATCAAGCCCCACATAGGGCTTCCATCTCAGTGGGGAGCCTGCTTCTCCCTCTTCCTTTGCTGGGCTGCTCGCCCTGTTTGCCTGTGCTCTCTCTCTCTCTCTCTCAAATAAATAATCTTTTTTTTTTTTAAAAAAAAAGAAAGAAATGTTAAAAAAGCCAAAACACAAAAACACCACTAAACATAGAATCCAGTGAACGCGTTCCTTGATATTTACCCAAAGGAGTTGAAAGCTTATGTCCACACAAAAACCTGCACACAGATGTTTATAGCAGCTTATCCATAATTGCCAAAACTTGGAAGCAACCAAGATGTTTTCAGTAGGTGAGTGGATAAACAGTGGTACATCCACACAGTAAAATATGATTCAACACTAAAAAGAAATGAGCTGTCAAGCCATAAAAAGACGCAGAGGAAACTTAAATGCATGTTACTAAGTGAAAGAAGCCAGTCTGAAAAGGCTACATAATGTATACTTCCAACTATAGGACATTAAAAAAAAAGATTTTATTTATTTATTTGAGAAAGAGCATACAAGCAGAGAGAAGGGGTAGAGGGAGAGCAGGGAGCCCGATGCAGGGCTCGATCTCAGGACCCCAGGATCATGATCTGAGCCAAAGGCAGATGCTTAACCACTGAGCCACCCAGGTGCCCCATATGACATTTTGGAAAAGGCAAAACTATGAAGACAATAAAAAGATGGTGGTTGCTAGGGGTTGGGGGAGAGGGAGGGATGAATAGGCCAAACACAGAAGATTTTTTGAGGCAGTGAAAAGAATGGTCCTGTACTAACTGTAAAAGTGCTAAATGAATAAAAGGCAGCATTTCTAAAGTCTATTTTATTTTATTTTTTTTAGAGTCTATTTTTAAAAAGCTCTGGAGAAAAAAGAAAGCTCTGGAAATGGATGGTGATGACGGTTGCACAACAATGTGAATGTATTGCATGCCACTGAATGTATATGAAAACTGGATAAAAGGGTAATTTTGATGTTCTGTATATTTTACCACAATACAAAAAACAATTAAAAAATTTTTTAAAGATCTATTTGTTTATTCATGAGAGATACAGACTGAGAGAGAAAGAGGCAGAGACACAGGCAGAGGGAGAAACAGGCTCCTCGCAGGGAGCCCAATGTGGGACTCGATCCTGGATCCCGGGATCACGACCTGACCAACTGCTGAGCCACCCAGGCGTCCCACAAAAAACAATTTAAATAATCTCCACGCTCAGTGTGGGGCTTGAACTGACAACTCTGAGATCAAGAGTTGCATGTTCCACTGACTGAGCCAGCCAGGCAGCCCACAATATAAAATTTTTAAAGAAAACATCTCGCCACAGTTATTACCCTCCCTGTACCTGTACCCGTCTTCAATGCAGAGCAGTTCCTCCCATCAAGAGGTGTAGCCCTTGAACCTGGCCTGCTCTCGGGACTTGCTCTGACCAATCCAAATACCAAACGTCATACCTGATCCAGGCCTCTCAAGAAGCCTTGAGTGTTGTTGCTGTTTCTGTTTGCTCTTCTGCAACCCAGCCACGTCCCTATGAACAGGCCCAGGCTAGCCTGCTGGGGGATGCTGAGACCCTGTGAGGGAGAGATGATCTGACCAGCTGAGGCCATCTCAAGCCAGCCTGCCCTGGCCACCCTGGCAGTGGATAATGTAGACATGGGTGTGAACCAGGGGGAGCCAAGCCCAGATTCCCCATCCACAGAATAAAGAGCTAAATTAAGAATTGGATGGGGCTCCTGGGGTGGCTCAGTCGGTTAAGCATGTGACTCTTGATTTCGGCTCAGGTCATGATTTCAGGGTTGTGAGATTGAGCCCCCTGCATCAGGCTCCATGCTCAGCATGGAGTCTGCTTAAGATGCTCTTGCTCTCTCTCTGCCCCTCCACCCCACTCATGTGCTCTCTTAAAAAAATAAAAAATAAAAAAAATAAAGTTGGTGTCTTAAGGCACTAGGCTTGGTGGTGGATTGTTTTGTAGCAAAAGCTAACTGTCTCAGAGTATGATGATGGACGTATATAAGGAATTTCCTGGTGAGGAGCCTAACCCTCTCAGATGCTGGTTTCTCTTAAGTTGGAGTGTTTGAGGGCCACTGCCCACTGGAGGTTCCAGGAACACTTTTGGAGATAGCTGTTACCTTCACTGATGCTGTAGAAGCCTAGAACTTCCTGGGTTCCAGCCTTATGTGTTCTTGGATTTCAGAATCCAATATGAAAGAGAATGGGTGAATTGGAGAGCACCTAGCCAAGAACTTCTGGCATGATGGGGCGGGCATGAGGACAGGAAGGTGTTGGGGAGCCAAGCTGGCCCTTCCCAGAAGCAGGGCCCAGTGCTCTCCTGTGAGCCTCCAGGATGCTGTGCGAGCAGCCTGGCAACAATGCCCCCACGCAGGCTAGTGAGCCCACTTTGCTTCCCCTGGTGGGAGGCTCAAATGGGCCAAGATTAATGCTAAATGTGGAGATTCTTACTCAGAGCTGGGTTTCACACCTTCTGGCATTCAATACTAGCCTAGTTTTTAATAAAAACAACACTATTTTGGTGCCGTAAACCTATTTTTCACCATCTGGCATACCCTTATGGCTCTTCTGTTTCTTCTTCTAGTACAGCCTGACAGGAAAAAACCATCATGGGACTAGGAGCTTCCTATCAACCAGGATATTACTGCACATTCAAATGAACAAGGTACCTCTCTGCAGGTTGCGGCCACTTCACTCTGAGTAGCAGACTTTAAAAAAAAACCTCTTTATATAAATGCCAAGAGAACAAAAGACGTTTGGCTCATGAAATATTAAGATACAAAATAAGTTTGTTTTTGTTTTGTTTTGTTTTGTTTTTGCATAACAGATAATGACAACCTAAAAATACCCAAAAGACTAGTAAGGAAGAAAAACCACTCCTTCTGACTGAGGGGAATGACAAAATAATGGCCCAAACCTGTCCTCTGCAATTCCTTTGGGATCTACTAAAGGAATGGAAGGCATTGGGGAAACCAGGAGGAAAATCAGCTTTAAAAAAAAAAAAGATTTTATTTTTAAGCTATCTCTACTCCAGTATGGGGCTCGAACTCACAACCCCAAAATCAATAGTCACATGTTTTACTGACTGAGCCAGCCAGGCTCCCCAGGAAACTTAGCTTTGTTAGTAAAATTAGCTTAATTAGTAAAAATAATTTTCATCAGATCTAGCCTTTAACAAATCAATGGGCATTTTATGATTCTATATATTTTCTGGAGAAGTCTGATGTCAGACTTATATTCACCAGTGCCTTTTTAGTGACAAGAAGAACTACTCCAAGGCACACAAATGTCTCTAGGGAAGGGGTCTTGTGCCTCTTTTTACTCAGTGAGCCTGTGGTTTTCTTGATTCTCGAGTATGTGAGATGAGTGTGTCTGTGTGTATATATGTGGGCGGGAGGGTGGATCCAGGTTTTGTGGTTGTTTGAAGATTTTATGATTTGGGGGCGCCCTTAAAGAGAAGAAAACAGAATGGAAACAAAAATTAGGTAGGAGAGGAATGTTATTCAGAGTCAGAAATAAAACACAATATATAGCATTTTTTCAAAAGTAATCTCTACCCAACATGGGGCTGGAAGTCACGACCCTAAGATCAAGAGTCACATGCTCCTCTGAGCCAACCAGGCACCTAACACATGGCATTTTAAAGGCTGAGAAATACGATTTTCCCCTACAGTTTTCCTCTGCAGACTCTTTGAACACCTTTTTGTACAACAATTTTGTGATATCATTTTCTAGCAAGAGGATAGAAAGATAACTTATTGTTTTTCTTTTTAAAGATTTTATTTATTTATTCATGAGAGAGAGAGAGAGAGAGAGAGAGAGAGAGAGAGAGAGAGAGGCAGAGACACAGGCAGAGGGAGAAGCAGGCTCCAGGCAGGGAGCCCCATGTGGGACTCGATCCCAGGACCCCGAGATCATGCCCTGGGCGGAAGGCACACGCTCAACCGCTGAGCCACCCAGGCTTCCCAAATCAACAGGAAATTTAACTATTTTCCCATTGTGTTCATATACTTCACTTCTTTTCATTAAGTCGATTATTAAACAAACCAAGAGCCCACATATCACCTCTATTCAAAATCTATCGCTTTCTCCTTTGGTGTGATCGGAAAAAATCTGTTACAGTTCACTTTTCTATGCCAGAATCGCTTCCACTGGTTGCATATGGACATACCTGAAAAATAATTCGTTTTCTAGGAAGCTTGCAATTATATGCACTGCATTATTGATGATATTCTTGGGAGGAAAATTTTCTGTTTTGATCTGCTCACAAATTTAGTCATTTGGTGATTGGAAGAATTTCCCACAGGGTAGCTTCCAGCCCTGCACATTTCAAACTTCGTTTCTCCTCCTCCCACAGCCCAGCTGCTGTGGCGCTCGAAGTCATGACGCCAGGTGGGCAGTGGGATTATTCCCGGAAGTCATTCCTACAGCGGGATGGCCAGTAATAACTACCTGTGTAAACGGTTCCCATTAAAGGCACACTCAGTGTGTTCCCAGCCCAACTTCCCCTTAGCCAGCCCCTCACGGCCTCGGCCTCTCCAGGACCCGAGAGGAAGGGTGACAGAGTCAGAGCGGGAAGAGAGCGATCTTAATCAATTACAGCTCAAATAGTTCCCTTTTGCAAATTGTACAAACACACACGACCAGGTGAAGCCATTTCTGGGGCCCCGCCCAGGGTCTTTAGCAAATGAGGCGCCCTGACACCGCAGGTTCATTAGCTCCGGGCGGGTGTGAGTGTGCGAGGGTTTTTTGTTCACTTTCTTTAGCCAGCGGCAGCGGGATACCAGAAGGCCGACTCGGAAAGGCTCGGAGCCGCTTCTCCCTTTGAGCTGAACAAACCGCTCGCCTCTGCGTCCACGTAGGTCCCGCACCTGCCAGCCCCCGGCCGTCGCCCGGGTCCCGGCCGTGCGGCCCCGCGGCCTCTAGAGGGCACCACACTCTCATCCCGGAGCCGCTCGGTTGCCAAGGGGACGGCGGCGGCGGCGGCGGGCCTCGCCCCCTGGGACTTCCGGTGCCCTGCGCGCCGGCGCTCCCCGCCGCCGCCCGCCGGCCGAGCCCAGGTACAGCCCGCGGGGCCTGGCGCGGACGCCCTCGGGTCCGGACGACTGCTCGTGGTGCGGCAAGAGCCTCAGGGAGCGGGCCGGCTTCCTCGCTCAAGTTCCGGGAGCCCTTTCAGGTGCCCAGAAGTTTGTCCTTACCCAGGAGCACCCCCCCGCCTCCCCCCACACCCAGGGCAAAGGGCCGGGCCCCCTGTTGAGGTCTGCGGACGAGGAGGTGGGGGGGGCCTCCCCGGCACTAGGCCTCTGGGGACTTTGCCACCCGTCCAGTTCCTAAAGCGTGCAGGACACTCCTGCTTTTGATTTAGGGTGTCTCGGACCTGGGAGGGGAGGCTTGTGACGGGGTGGGACCCGGAGCCGGAGTGGGCACATCAGCCAGGGAAGAAGGCGCCAGACCTCGGAGGGCCTGTGTTGGTGGCACCGCCCTGAGCTGGGCCGCAGGATGGGTGGGGTCCGCACCACCCCCATTTGGAAGCCAGGCTATGCCCTGGGGGGGAGGCATCCCGCGGGGCAGCCCCCTCAGACACTGGCTGGCTTCGCTCCGGGAGTCCAGGCGGTACTTCATGTTTTCTTTCTTTTTCTTTTTCTTTTATTGAGAGAGCACAAGTAGAGGGAGAAACAGACTCCCCTGCTGAGCAGAGAGCCCCATGGGGTAGGGTGGCAGGGAGGGCTCCATCCCAGGACCCTGAGATCGTGACCTGAGCCGAAGGCAGACACTTAACCGCCTGGGCCACCCAGGTGCCCCTCATGTTTTCAACAAGGTATTGTCTTTGACCGCTGGGCCTCAGGGCCCCGAGGGGTCTCTAGGAGAATGTCCAGAGCTCCCCTCCCAGGTCTGAGTAGAGGGTTGGGATGATGAGGTAGAAGCAAAGAACTTAGGTGAAACCATCACTCTGATGAACATGAGGATGGTCAGTCCCCACAGCCTAACCCAGGGATAGCTGGGTTCAGGTGTGGGAGGCTACTGGGCCCAGTCTGTGTGGACGCCGCACATTCACATAGCTCCTAGTTGGGGCGTGGGGGTGGGGTGGGGGATAGGTGGCAGGAAGGGTTGGCCAGCAGAGCCGGTGCAGGAGGGTATCTGTGGAACCCGTGAGTCCCTTGTAGCCACAGGCAGGAAAGGCACACATATTTGTGTGTGTGTATGTGTGTGTGTGTGTGTGTGTGTGTGTGTGTTAAAGTAAGCATAACACAAAAGTCACTGTATTAGTCAACTACAGTTCACTAGCATTCAGGACAGTCACAGTGCCGTGCATCAACTTTATCTAGTTTCAGAACATTTTTATCCCCTCAAAAGGAACCCATCAGCTGTAGCTCCCTGTCCCCACCTGTCTCCCAGCCCCAGGCAACCACTGATTTTTCTGACCCTATGGATTTGTCTGTTGTGGATATTTCATATAAATGGAATCTTTGGCTTCTTTAATTTAGCGTGAGTTTTCCAAGGTTCATACAACGTCCCAGCATGTGCCAGTTCTTCATTCCTTTTTGTGGCCAACTAATATTCCATCGCGTGGACATAATTGTACTGCATTCGGTTTACCTATTCGTCTACAAATGGGCACTCGAGCTGTTTCCACATTTCGGTGATTTCGAATACAGATACCTACCTTTACTCTGTGTCTTACCCTCATCTGGGGGTTCTTCCAGGTCCAGCACTTCCTGCTAATGCTGATGTGAGCAGGTCTTCCAGCATGTGCACCCCACTCTAGCCCAGGGAACCTCAGGACTCATCATGCTCATTCTCAAAGAGAGTCCACCTGGAGTTATTTGTGTTTCCTCCCAGGCAAGAGGCCTTTACAACTCCCATGCCAGAAGCCACTCAGGTGCCCCAGTAAGTGTATTCTTAATCCCCTCACCTATTTCCCCCATCCCCCCACCCACCTCCCCTCTGATAACCGTCAGTTTGTTCTCTATATTTAAGAGTCTGTTTTTTGTTTTTGTTTTTTTTTAAAGATTTTATTTATTTTTTCATGAGAGACACACAGCTACAGAGAGAGGCAGAGACACAGGCAGAGGGAGAAGCAGGCTCCACACAAGGAGCCCGACACGGGACTCGATCCCCAGTCTCCAGGATCAGGGCCTGAGCTGAAGGCAGCACTAAACCGCTGAGCCACCCGGGCTGCCCAAGAGTCTGCTTTTTGGGGATGCTTGGGTGGCTCAGCGGTTGAGCATCTGCCTTCGGCTCAGGGCATGATCCCGAGTCCTGGGATGGAGTCCCCCTTGGGCTCCCTGCAAGGAGCCTGCTTCTCCCTCAGCCTATGTCTCTGCTTCTCTCTATGTGTCTCTCATGAATAAATAAAGCCCTTAAAAAAAACCCTGTTTTTTTGGTTTGTCTCTCTTTTTTCTTTGTTTTATTTCTTAAATTCCACATGAGTGAAATCATACAGTATTTGTCTTTCACTGATTAATTTCACTTAGCATTATACTTCTAGATCCATCCATGTTGTTGCTAATGGCAAGATTTCATTCTTTTTGATGGCTGAGTAATATTCCATTGTATATATACATATATGTTTATATATGTATGACAACTTCCCTATCCATCTTTTGATGGACACATAGATTGCTTTTATATCTTGGCTATTGTAAATAATGCTGCAATAAACAGGGATGCATATATCCTTTTGAATTAGGGTTTTTGTTTCCTTTGGGTAAATACTCAGTAATGGAATTACTGGATCCTATGGTAATTATCTTTAAGTTTTAGAGGAGACTTGATACCATCTTCCACAGTGGTTGCCCCAGTTTGCATTCCCACCAGCAGCGCATGAGGGTTCCTTGTCTCCACATCCTCGCCAACAATTGTTGTTTCTTGTGTTTATTTTACTTATTCTGACAAGTGTGAGTTGATAGCTCATTGTAGTTTTGATTTGCATTTCCCTGATGATGAGTGATGCTGAGCATCTTTTCGTGTGTCTGTTGGCCATCTGGATGTCTTCCTTTGGAGAAATGTCTATTCATGGCTTCTGCCCATTTTTAAATTGAATTTGGATTTTTTTGGGGGGTGCATAATTCTGTTTTTTAAAATCATTTCTATGACAGTATTTTTATATCTTATTAATTATTGAGCTAATAATATAGACATGTTGCAAAAGCAAAAGGTAGGGTGCCTGGGTGGCTCAGTCAGTTAAGTGTTTACCTTCGACTCAGGTCATGGTCCCAGGATCAAGCCCCACATTGGGCTCCCAGCTCAGTGGGGAGCCTGCTTCTCTCTCTGCTTCTGCCTCTCCCCCTTGCTCATGCTTGCTCACTCTCTTCCTCTCTGTGTCTGAAATAAAATCTTAAAAAAAAAAAAGCAAAAGGTATGAAAGGATTACATTGACAAGTGTGTTGTTTCTATCAGTTTATGTTCATGCATCCATTTTTCCCCTCAGAGGTTAACAATTTTACCAGTTTTTAATAAATTTTTTTAAAGATTTTTTTAAGTATTTATTCATGAGACACACACACACACACACACAGAGGCAGAGACACAGACAGAGGGAGAAGCAGGCTCCATGCAGGGAGCCCGATGTGGAACTCGATCCCGGGTCTCCAGGATCACGCCCTGGGCCGAAGGCAGCACTAAACCACTGAACCACCAGGGCTGCCCCAGATTTATTTATTTTAGAGAGAGCGTGCATGCACAAGCATGGTGGGGGGAGAGGGAGAGAGAGAAAGAATCTCAAGCAGACTCCCATCGGCACAGAGCCCAACTTGGGGCTCAATCTCATGACCCTGAGATCATGACCTGAGCCAAAACCAAGAATCAGGGTTACCTGGGTGGCTCAACGTTTGAGCATCTGCCTTTGGCTCAGGCACGATCCTGGAGTTCCCAGATCGAGTCCCATTGGGCTCCCCTCAGGGAGCCTGCTTCTCCCTCTGCCTGTGTCTCTGCCTCTCTCTATATATTTCAATGCTCCATCTCAGGATCCTGAGATCATGACCTGAGCTGAAGGCAGACGCTTAACCAACTGAGGCACCCAGTTTCCCTTTTCATCAATGTTTTATAGTTTTCAGAATACAGGTCTTTCACCTCCTTGATTAATTTTATTTGTAGGCATTTTATTCTTTTTGGTGCAATTGTAAATGGGGTTTCTTAATTTTCTTC
Source organism: Vulpes vulpes (assembly GCF_048418805.1). NCBI lineage: Eukaryota > Metazoa > Chordata > Mammalia > Carnivora > Canidae > Vulpes > Vulpes vulpes. The sequence goes on along the minus strand of NC_132796.1, from coordinate 35,642,586 downwards.
TGCTTCATTATGAATGTATAGAAATGCAACAGATTTCTATATGTTGATTTTATATCCTGTACCTTTACTGAATTCATGGATTAGTTCTGAGCTTTTTGGTGGAGTCTTTAAGGTTTTTTGTTTGTTTGTTTGTTTTGTTTTGTTTTTTTATGAGAGAGAGAGAGAGAGAGAGAGAGAGAGGCAGAGACACAGGAGGAGGGAGAAGCAGGCTCCATGCCGGGAACCTGACATGGGACTCGATCCTGGGACTCCAGGATCACACCCTGGGCCAAAGGCAGGCGCTAAACCGCTGAGCCACCCAGGGATCCCCTTTAAGGTTTTTTATACATAGTATCATGTCATCTGCAAATACCGAAAGTTTTATTTCTTCCTTACCAATTTGGATGCCTTATATTTCTTTTCCTCATCTAATTGCTGTGGCTAGGACTTCCAGTACTATGCTGAATAAAAGGGGTGAGAGTGGACATCCTTGTCTTGTTCCTGATTTTAGGGGAAAGCTCTCAGTTTTCCACCATTGAATATGATGTTAGCTGTGGTTTCTTCATCTGTGGCCTTTATTATTCTGAGGTATGTTCCCTCTACCCCTGCTTTGTTGAGAGTTTTTATCATGAATGGATGTTGTACTTTGTCAAATGCTTTTTCTGCATCTATTGAAATGATCTTATGGCTTTTATCCTTTCTCTTGTTGATGTGATGGATCACGTTGATTGACTTGTGAATATTGAACCACCCTTGTATCCCTGGTTTATTCCTGATCATGATGAATGATTTTCTTCTAATGTATTGTTGGATTTGGTTTACTGATAACTTGGTTGAGAATTTTTTCATCTATGTTCATCAGAGATGTTGGCTTGTCCTCTCTCTTTCTCTCTCTCTCTCTTTTTTTTGAGATGTCTTTAACTGGTTTGGAAGCAGGGTAATGCTGGCCTCATAGAATGAATTTGGAAGCTTTCCTTCTTCATCTATCTTTGGAATACTTTTTTTTTTTTGTTTTTTTGTTTTTAAGATCTTTATTTATTTGACAGAGAGGAGAGAACACATGCAGTAGGAGCAGCAGGCAGAGGGAGAGGGAGAAGCAGACTCCTTGCTGAGCATGGAGCCTAATGTGGGACTTGATCCCAGAACTCTGGGATCATGACCTGAGTCAAAGGGAGATGCTTAACTGACTAAACCACTCAGGAGCCCCTGGAATAGTTTTTGAAAATAGGTATTAGGGGATCCCTGGTTGGCTCAGCGGTTTAGCGCCTGCCTTCGGCCCGGGGTGTGATCCTGGAGTCCCGGGATCGAGTCCCACGTCAGGCTCCCTGCATGGAGCCTGCTTTTCCCTCTGCCTGTGTCTCTGCCTCTCTCTCTCTCTCTCTCTGTGTGTGTCTCTCTCATGAATAAATAAATAAAATCTTAAAAAAAAAAAGAAAATAGGTATTAACTCTTCTTTAAGCTTTTGTTAGAATTCCCCTGTGAATCCATCTGGTTCTGGACTTTTGTTTGATGGAAGTTTGGTGATCACTGATTCAATTTCATTGCTGGTAATCGGTCTGTTCATATTTTCTATTTCTTCCTGAATCAGTTTGGGGAGGTTATGTTTCTAGGAATTTATCCATTTCTTCTAGATTGTCCAATTTACTCACATATAATTTTTCATAATATATTCTAAGAATCCTTTGTATTTCTGTGATGTTGCTTGTCATTTCTCCTGGTCATTTCTGATTTTATTGGAGTCCCTCTGCCCCCTATATCTCTTTTTTTTTATGAGTGTGGCTAAAGGTTTATTAACTCTGTTGATCTGTTCAAAGAACCACCTCCTGGAGCACCTGGGGGCTCACTGGTTGAGCATCTGCCTTGGGCTCAGGATGTGATCCCTGGGTCCTGGGATAGAGTTCTGCATCAGGCTCCCTAGAGGAAGCCTGCTTCTCCCTCTGCCTATGTCTCTGCCTCTCTCTGTGTCTCTCATGAATAAATAAATAAAATCCTTAAAAAAAAAACACCTCCTGGTTTCATTGATCTGTTGTTCTATTGTATTTTTAGTTTCTATTTCATTTATTTCTGCTCTAATGTTTATTATTTCTTTCCTCCTACTTGTTTTGGCATTTATTTGTTCTTTTTTTCCTGACTCCTTTTGTTATAAGGTTAGGTCTTTTATGTGAGATTTTTCTTCTTTTTTTTTTCTTTCTTTTTTTTTTTTTTTTTTTTTTTTTAGATTTTATTTATTCATGAGAGACACACAGAGAGAGGCAGAGACACAGGCAGAGGGAGAAGCACACTCCATGCAGGAAGCCCAATGTGGGACCCGATCCTGGGAGCCCGGGACCACGCCTCGAGCCGAAGGCAGATGCCCAACCGCTGAGCCACCCAGGCGTCCCGAGATTTTTCTTCTTGAGGTAAGTCTGTATTGCTATAATCTTAGAACAGCTTTTGCTGGATCCCAAAGATTTTGGACCATTGTGTTTTCATTTTTATTCATCTTTATGTATTTTTTAATTTCCTCATTGATTTCTTGGTTGACCCATTCATTGTTTAGTAGCATATTATTTTACCTCCACGTATTTGTGTTCTGTCCAGGTTTTTTCTTGTGGTTTATTTCTGGTTTCATAGCATTCTCTTCAGAAAAAAAATGCATGATTTAAAAAAAAAAGATTTTATTTATTTATTTGACAGAGAGAGAGCCAGAGTCCATGCAGGGGGAGCAGGAGTGGCAGGGGGAGCAGGAGTGGCACTGCTCAGCAGGGAGCCCAATGTGAGGCTCAATCCCAGGATCATGACCTGAGCTGCCCAGCACCCCAAAATACAGGATTTAATTTAAGTCTTTTTAAATTGACTTGAGACTTGTTTTGTGGCTTAATGTGATCTTTTCTGGAGAATATTTCATGTACACTTGAATGTGTTTTCTGCAGTTTTAGGATGGGATGTTCTGAATATATCTGTTAGACCCATCTGGTCCAATGTGTCATTCAAAGCCACTCTTTCCTTGTTGATTTTCTGTTTGGATGATATATTCATTGATGTAAGTGGGGTGTTAAAGTCCCATACTATTATTGTATTATTATTGATTTCTTCCTTTGTGTTTGTTAATTGCTACTTTATGTAATTTGGGTGCTTCCATGTTAGGTACATAAATATTTACAATTGTTAGACCTTCTTGTAGGGTTGTCCCCTTTATGATTATATAGTATTCTTCTTTGTCTCATTACAGTCTTTATTTATTTTATTTTTTTGTTAACTAGGCTCCAGGCTGGGCTCCAGAGTGGGGCTTGAACTCACAACCCTGAGATCAAGACCTGAGCTGAGATCTAGAATCAGACACTTAACCGACTGAGCCACTCAGGTGCCCCTACAGTCTTTATTTTAAAGTCTATTTTGGGGCAGCCCCGGTGGCTCAGTGGTTTAGCGCTGCCTTCAGCCCTAGAGACCTGGGATCCAGTCCCACGTCAGGCTCCCTGCATGGAGCCTGCTTCTCCCTATGCCTGTGTCTCTGCCTCTCTCTCTCTCTCTCTCTCTCTTTGTGTGTCTCATGAATAAATAAAATAAAATCTTAAAAAAATAAAAATAAAAAAGTCTATTTTGTCAGATACAAGTATTGCTACCCCAACTTTCTTTTCACATCCACGTGCATAACAAATGCTTTTCCCTCCCTTCATTTTCAATCTGTGTATGTGTTTAGTCTGAATAACTTTTTTTTTTTAAAGGAGACTAACATTGGTTTGCCAACTTTGTGTTTTAGCAAGTTAGAGCATTAAAACAGCAACAGCCTACTAGTGTCATCATCATATAAGTGTGGACATTCGTATTTTATTTATTTATTTACTTACTTAAGATTTTATTTGTTTATTCATGAGAGACAGAGAGAGGGGGAGGCAGAGGGAGGAGAAGCAGACTCCCCACAAGGGGCCCGATGTGGGACTCCATCCCGGATCCCAGGATCAAGACCTGAGCTGAAGGCAGACACTCAACCGCTGGGCCATCCAGGCATCCCAACATTTGAATTTTAAAAGATCCAATGGTCCTATCATCTCACAGGACAGTTTTTTAAATGGAGCAATTTGAGTTTTATGAAACTCTTACTGTGTTGTTTTGATTTCTCTCATCTGAAGAGAAATCTCACCTGTTTCATGTTGACTAGAACAATCCTCAGGGTATGAGGTTTGGGGACTAGCTCAGTGTTTAGAAACCGCCCTCCTTAATACCCCCCTTAGTGCCCCTGGGAGCTTCCCATCTGGTTATTTTGTTTCCTTCTTTAGTTATTCTTCCCAGTTTGCTTTTTAAAGACTTTGTTACTTAAAAAATTAAAAATTAAAAAACTTTGGTGGCACCTGGCTTAGTGGGGAGAGCATAGGACTCTTGATCTTGGGGTTGTAAGTTCAAGTTCCACATTGGAGATTACTTAAAATAAATAAACTTTAAAATTTTATTGAGTAATAATTGACAAATATAATTGTAAGCAGTTAAAGTGCACAACCTGATTTGATATATATGTATATTGTAGAATGACTGCCAAGATCAAAATAATTAACACATCCATCACCTCACATAGTTAAGGCATAGTTGGCTCTTTGTGTGGTGGGCAAGTTTAAGATCCATTCTCGACAACTTTCAAGTCTACAATAATATATTAATTATAGTTACCATGCTATACATTAGATTCTTAGACCCTTTTTAAAAAAATTTTATTTTTAAATAATTTCCACACCCAATGACGGGCTTGAACTCACCACCCTGAAATCAAGAAACACATGCTCTACTGCTGATCCAGCCAGGCACCCCGACCTTATTTTTCTTAGAACTGAAGATCTGTACCCTTTGACCTACATCAGCTCATGTAGGTTTTCTTAATCAGTATTCGTGGGGTGTTTGGCTAATTAGAAATCACACTGTGCAAATCAGAATCTCTTATAGCTACTAGAAATTTCTTGGTGAGCAACCTTTATCTTCCCCCACAAGAGTCAATTTCGGGGGAAAAATGATGTTTGTGGGTTGCATTTATTTTTCATTCCCAATAAAAATAGGTTTAAGTCCCATGGGGTAAAATGTATTTTTCTTCCAGGGTAGAATTCGTGGGCAACAAAGGAGATTTATGCTAATAAGAGGCTAGCGCCGCTTTCCAGCTACTAAAATGTTAATATGTGGCATAGTTGAGAACTAGTTACACAGAGGCAGCTTTCGCATTTCTTACCCTAAAATTCGTTGATGGGCTGAGAGTATAGGTAAATAGAAGGGCACAAAACCATTTACTACCAGCAGGAGGCTTGATTTCTCCCCATTTGATCCCTCCGACTTGTTTTGAATCCGGTACAGGAAACCAAGCCGTGAAGACTTCTCCGCAGGACCCTGCACGCTGACGTTTCAGTCCGAAGGCGGGGGGGGGGTTTCTAAGGCGGAGCGTTCCCAGCGCGCGGACAACCGGCTGCCCCCTGGGAGCACCGCCCCAAGAGGTCCTTAAGGAGCCCAGGGTCAACCTGCTGGAATCGCGGTTTATGGAGGCTTTTATTTATTTTTTAAAAATATTTTATTTATTCACGAGACACACAGAGAAAGACAGAGACCCAGGCAGAGGGAGAAGCAGGCTCCGTGCAGGGAGCCCGACGCGGGACTCGATCCTGGGGCTCCAGGACGGCGCTGAACCGCCGAGCCACCGGGGCTGCCCGTTTATGGAGGCTTTTACAAAAATCACAAAAATAAGCGCTTTTATGTTGTCAGGCAGATTTTACATACAGATCATCAAATTCCCGTGCGGTAGAGACATCTATTTTTACTAAATCATTCCAGTTCGCCCTCCCCACCACAGCCGTGACAAAGAATTTGCTGCGATTGCTGCCGCATTGGCTCCGGAAACCCGGCGGCGTGGACGTGGGTTCGAGCCCGAGGGAGACGGAGCGTCGTTAACTCCTCACCCCGTGTGCGGCTCCCGGGCGGCGGAGGGGCCTGCGGGCCGGGCCAGCGGAGGGTGACGCAGCCAGCACGACGCGGCCGCTGGGAGCTGTTCTTAGCGAGCGGAGGAGGCGCAGCCGCGGCTCGGGAGCCCTGGAGGAGTCACGTGGCCGCGGACACGCCTCGGGAGTCGCCGCCTGCCGCGGCCCCGGGCGGAGCGGCCTCTGCGGGAGGCGGACTAAACGGGCCCTCGGCCAGGCCGCAATTCTCAAGTGGGTTTTCATTGTTTAAAAAAAAAAAAAGATTTTAAAAAGCTTGAGAGGGGTGGGGAGGGGGATAGAGCGTGTGACTCGTGACCTCAGGGTGGTGAGTTCCAGCCCCAACTTGGGAGCGGAGCCTACTTTATTTATTTTTAAAGATTTTATTTAAAAAAATAAAGATTTTATTTATTCATGAGAGACACAGAAAGAGAGAGAGGCAGAGACACAGGCAGAGGGAGAAGCAGGCTCCGTGCAGGGAGCCCGACGCGGGACTCGACCCCGGGTGTTCAGGGTCACGCCCTGGGCCGAAGGCGGGTGCTAAACCGCTGAGCCACCCAGGGATCCCCCCCGGAGCCTACTTAAAAAAAAAAATAATAATGAATAAACAAAAGTTAACTCCTAAAAAACCAAAACCAAAACAAAACAACTGCTGAGAGCGGGCCTTCCCGGGAAGCGGCAGCATCGCCGCCCTCGACACGTAGGGGACCGAAAAGCCCCAGAAAGAAGCTGCACGTCTCTTATTTCCTGCATTTCCAGCTTCAGGGCAGTTTGGTTAGATTTTCTGCTTTGGTAATAAAAGCAGAAGGACAAAAGATCACATATTAAAAAAAAAACAAACAACAGAGTTTATTCGCCCATATCTATGAATTACTTTCAATCCTTGCAAGCCCGGTTTTTCTGCTGAACCCCGTCTGCCACCCCCCACTGTGCACACTGGAAGCCCAGCCCGTTTCTTCGAAAGAGAGGAACTGGTTTCTGGACAAAAATATCTTTAACGCCCTCCCCTCCGGGGGTGCAGCAGTGGACCTGGGCGGGGGCTGATTACCAAGTAACCCACGCAACTGTGACACGCCAGCGAGCTCCTCGGAGGCAGAAAAGCGTACGCGTTCGTCCCCGCTGCGGCTGGGGACACGGTTCCTGGCCACCCCCCTGCTGACGGGGACCCCCCGGCGCCCCCTGCAGACCTCCTGGCACGTTGGAAACGCCGCCTCCCCGTTGAGTTTTCCTGTTGGACCCCTAGTGTAAGACAAAGAAAACAAGTTTTTGTTTGTTCCCTCTTCCTGCCAAGCGAACCCCAGCAACCCTTTCAAGCTGTCCCCGAGCTGAGATTTCTCCGGAGGACAAGGACATCTTAGCTTCCTGACAAGTGGTGAGGATGAGAGCCCGTCCTGCCGGCGGAGGAGCACCTCGCCCGTCGCCTCCAGTCCTACTCGGTAGGGAAGGAACGGCGCGGAGACGGCTACCGCGTGAGCGCGCACTGAGCGAGTCAACATGGGAAAAGGCCCCCTGGAATTTTCCAGAGCAAACAAAGCACAATTCTAACGGCCATGGGTCATCCCTGAAAGTCATCTCTTTCCCAAGCACCACCGGGAACCGCTCGGTGAACTAGTTAGGCAGATGTTCCAGAAGATTCTTACAGCTAACTTCAGCAACAAAGCCAAATTTAGACTAAAAACGACCCCAAAGTTGTGACACCCCCCATGTTTTCCTTCAAAAAGGGGAGGCTGGCAGCACCAGAGCACACTGCATTTGTTGCTCTAAATCAAATCACACGGTCCTAAAACATCCTGGATAAAAATAAATTAAGTCGTGTTTCTTTCTGAGTTGGAAATTGCCGCTTGCTGCTCAGCCAACCCTGCTTTTTGCTAAACTCCGGGCTTTGTTTTTGCTTCCTACTGGAGCAGGTTTATAAACACCAGAGGCAAAATGCACCAACTGCAACAGATGGCTCGAGGTGCTAGTTCATTTGTCATTATTTGTTCGGGAAATATCGCATAGTTGGGCTGCTGGGATCACACACTTAAAGCTGGAGGAATTGTCTTGGGCTAGATCAGAGCTCCCTGGGGCTCAGGACTTTCCTGAAAGGAAAATTTGACAGAAACCAGCCTCCTCTTGCTGGTGGACTCTAAGCACAGGGGAGAAAAATCAGACGACTAGGAATCTCTTCACAAACGGGGGTGTGTGTGTCATGTTATACCCACACATCTGTGCAGAACACCATTTGCAACCCAGAGCCCCATCATCACTTCTGGAGAAAACACCATCCGTTCCTTTGGCCCTGACACCTTTGCACACGGTGCATTATCAGTGTTCCCGAATTCACCAAAACGTTTTTTTCTTCCCTAAAATTCTTTAGGCTCCTCCTGGTCCCTCTCTGGAGAGAGACAACTTCCAGTTCTCCAGGTGGAACTGCAGCCTAGGGTTGCTGCACCACCTGTATTGGGCACCTGACAGCGACGTTGGGCACCGTTCCAAGATGTGCCTTAGGGATGCACAGTGCGTCATAACCATGGAGCCTTCCAAAGCAGGGTGACTGGGGACCACCAGCAATGGGACTGGGGACCTGGGGACTCGGCTCTAATACCCAGTTTCTTTTGATGAAAATAATACTTGAAGCAAACATGCCTGTCCTGGCTAAGAGGTGTTTGGGTGTTCTATTTACTTATCTGTGGTTTTCAAGTTTGGCAACCCACACCCCCACTTTTTTTTTTTTTTTTTTTAAGAACAACAGTGCCCTATGGAAATAGCTTTCAAACTCCACTGCATGGTGCATGGTGCATGTGGAACCAAAAAAGAATGCTGCAGGTTCCTGGACACGTCACATCTATGCTCAGTTTCCAGGAGTGGAACTCGGACAAAAATTTTTTAAAGATTTTATTTATTTATTTATTTATTTATTTATTTATTTATTTAAGACACAGGCAGAGGCAGAGGTGGAGGGAGAAGCAGGCTCCCTGAGGGGGGGCTCAATGCGGGACTCGATCCTAGGACCCCGGGATCACACCCTGAGCTGAAGGCAGATGCTCAACCACTGAGCTACCCAGGCGTCCCCAGACATTGGGTTTTTATTTTTTATTTTTTAAAAGATTTTATTTATTTATTCATGAGAGACACACAGAGAGAGGCAGAGACACAGGCAGTGGGAGAAGCAGGCTCCGTGCAAGGAGCCCGATGTGAGACTCAATCCCGGGACTCCAGGATCAGGCCCTGGGTGGAAGGCAGGCGCTCAACGGCTGAGCCACCCAGGGATCATGACATTGGGTTTTTAAAGAAGCTCCCCAGATGTTGTTCATTCAGCCCCTCCAACGCCAGCCCTTGGACCAGCTTAGAAGCACCACTGCCTCACAAAAGTTACCGTGTGTATTTCTAATCCCCCAATACAATACTCCAAACTGCATTAACTCAGAAACCAAAAAACTAGCAGTGTACCTGTCCATGTGGGGACTCAAGCCTTCAATCTTACCAGAAATCACTACTATAATAATAACAAAAGAGGTCTCTATATGTCAAAAGTGGGTCAAAACTCATTTGACAACATGGACTAAGATTCTCCTGCAGTTCTTAAACAATTATTTTTTTGTAATTTTTATGATAGTCACAGAGAAAGAGAGAGAGAGAGAGAGAGACAGGCAGAGGGAGAAGCAGGCTCCATGCACCGGGAGCCCGACGTGGGATTCGATCCTGGGTCTCCAGGATCGCGCCCTGGGCCAAAGGCAGGGGCCAAACCGCTGCGCCACCCAGGGATCCCCTCTCCTGCAGTTCTAAAGCCAAAGGTGTGAAACTTTCAGTTTATATTACCACGGACTGTGTGAATGGCCTTGCGATATAAATGGATTTCCTCCTCAGATAATGTGGAGCTTTAATTCTGCCAGCGGGGCTGGGGGGGTTGAGGGGGGGCAATGCAAGCTGCCAGCGGTATCTTTCTAACGGTAGCTAGCAGTGGTTGTTTTAGGTTGTGCACCACATTGTCTTCTGATTGTCCTCATTTTAGATTGGCTTTTCTTCTGTCCTGTGCGCTCATACTGATCCTTACATGTGGATGTACACTGTCACTCCTTTTTTGTACACATTTTTTTTTTTAAGATTTCATTATTTAGGGCAGCCCGGGTGGCTCAGCGGTTTAGCGCCGCCTTCCGCCCAGGGTATGATCCAGGAGACCCGGGATCGAGTCCCACGTCAGGCTCCCTGCATGGAGCCTGCTTCTCCCTCTGCCTCTCTCTGTCTCTGTCTGTGTCTCATGAATAAATAAAATATTTACAAAAATGTATTATTTTTTAACGATTAATTTATTTTAGAGAGAGCACAAGCACATGGGAGCAGCAGGAAAGGCAGAGGGAGAAGTAGAGTCCCCATTGAGCAGGGATCCGGAAGGTGGGGCTCCATCGCAGGACCCCAGGACCCCCAACCTGAGCCCAAGGCAGCCGCTTAACCACTGAGCCACCCAGGTACCGGACCCCATCATATTATTATTTTTTGCCACGGCCCCCACCCTCCCTCAGGTGGTGAACAGCGGAAGGAGGAAGTGAAATGAATAGTCCTCCTTGCTACTTGGTATCAGGCAGCTAAAACTAATAAAGACTAGGAAAATTTCACTACCGTGTATGGCTTTCTGTCAAGCGTATTTCAGTGTCTTGCTTCTGCCATGACAGTTAAGACTGGGCTATATTTTCTTTCTTTTCAAATTTAAGAGGAAGCTGCTAACGGGTTAGAACTTCCGCGTGGGAAGGGGCCCCCCTTTCGTGAGTGGGGTGAGCGTGCGTGCGAGGGGCTTCCTTGCGGTAAACAGCCCGCATGGAGGATTCCCCTTTTCCCGGAGTAAGATCCTCTCATCCTCCGACTTGTTTACACCTTCGGTGAGGCGGGAGGGCTTATTCCCAAGTCAGAGCCAGAGAGCTCGGGGCCTGCGGGTCCTCGCGCGGGGCTCCTGTCCTCGGCCGCCCCGGGCCTTTGTTCGGCCTTGCCGGGTTCCTTGGCTTTATAACGATGGACAAAGGAGAGTAAGTTCCCGTCTTGAGGAGCGCAGCACAGCAAAGGGCCCGGTCATTTCCACTGAAAATTAATTCTCACCGATACAAACACAAGTGGCCAAAGCTAGACCAAACAATATTCCTTACATGCATGTTCCTTCAAAAATCTCAATACGATGTGAAAAAAAAAAAGTATATGCAGGCAAGCAACTAAAAATCGAAGAATACAAACCAACCGGTTTGGGTTGTACCAATCTATCCAGATAACGGGGCTCAACGTAAGGTTTTATTTGCAGGCAACCCTAAACCTACTAAGTTGTCCATTTTAATTCCAGGTTGAGAGCTTCTATTGCTCGCCTTTCTTTAAACATGCGATTGGCACCAACTGTAAGGACAGCTGGCTTTTTTTTTTTTTATTTTTTTTTATTTTTAAGACACGAACACAGCGGAGAAACCCTGGCGAGGACAAGGCTGACACTACTATTTCTGCACACTGAACACAAATGATTTTACACACGATGGGTGACCATGCCCTTGGCGACCCGAAGCCAGAGCTTTCCAGAGACTAAGTTGGGACCCAGTCCCCCGCCTAATCGAGAGCAACTACAACAGACGGCCGCCGCCGCTTCAGGCATTATCGGAAAAATGCGAGTTTGAGTGACAAGTGCGCTTCCCACGTAGAGGTCGTGGAGCTCGCTCCTGTGTTCCCGTACCACGCTCCCCTCCTTTCTTTAGGGTCACTTTCTTCAGCACCCGGAACATGGCTGCAGCATTATTAGCCCGGACGCATCGTTACAGCCAAATTCACGTCTGATGGCGACTCATTTTAACGAAGAGCAGAGTGAAATGCACAGGAGAATAACTCCTGCGCTGAGACTAGCCGCGCGCAGTTTAAATCCGCACCATTTCACGGAGCTTCAGAAGGAGGCGGGCCTCTAATGAGAATTACCGCCGTGGGCTTCAATACGAACACGCTTTTTATTTCCTTAAGGAAGGAAAACGTCCCTAGTTGAAATCGAAGTTAAGAACCATATACAGAATAAGACTGCGTCAGTTAGATACCGCCCGGCTGTTTGGGCAAGATCACAGCGCTGCGCGGCCCGCCTCTTCGGTTGGGTGTCATGACGTCACCCCTGGGACGGCGGCGCCACGCCCCCACTTGGAAGTGGCCGAGGGGACTGGATGGAATGGCGCTGGGTCAGGGGACGTCCTGCTGTCCCTTGAAAATGGAAGTGGCCATTTTCCTTTCCTCACGGACCTGTGGGTTTTTGGCATTGTTTTTAAGATTTTATCATGACAGACAGAGAGAGAGAGGCAGAGACACAGGCAGAGGGAGAAGCAGGCTCCATGCAGGGAGCCCAACGTGGGACTCGATCCTGGGTCTCCAGGATCAGGCCCTGGGCTGCAAGCGGCGCTGAACCGCTGAGCCACCCGGGCTGCCCAACGACTGCTTTTTTATTTGCCAGCACGCAAGCAGGGGGAGCAGCAGGCAAACAGAGAAGTAGGCCCCCCAATGAGCAGGGAGCCCCTGCCTGACACGGGACTTGATCTTAGGATCCTAGGCCCGTGACCTGACCTTAACGCTGACGCTTAACGGACTGAGCCACCCAGGTGCCTCTCCAGTTCATTCTTCACTTAAAAAAACATTTCAATATAAACATTCTAGAGTTAAATCAGTTTCCCTACTATATACATTATTACTCTTCTTCTCAGCCTCACATTGATTTTTTTAAAAAAGATTTTATTTATTCATGAGAGTCACAGAGAGAGAGAGGCAGAGACACAGGCAGAGGGAGAAGCAGGCTCCATGCAGGGAGCCCGACGTGGGACTCGATCCCGGGACTCCTTTCTCTCTGTGTCTCTCATGAATAAATACATAAAAATCTTAAAAAAAAAAAAAAAAAAAAAAAAAAGGACTCATGGAGTTCCTGGGTGGTTCAGTTCAGATCTGCCTTCATCTCAGGTCATGATCTTGCGGTCCTGCGGTCCTGGGGTCCTGGGATTGAGCCCTGGATCTTGCAGGGAACCAGGAGCCTGCTTCTCTCTCTCCCTCTGCTCCTCCCCACTGCTTGTGCTCCTTTTCACTCTCTCTCTCAAATAAATAAATAGAATCTTAAAAAAAAAAAAAACCGACTTGGTAGTTTTAGCTTGTAAATCTTTAGCATATTTACGGACTTCGTCTTTGACTAAGTCAGACTTCCTAAAGAAGGTATGTTAGAACAGCCTTTTGGGGATCTGTGTAAGGCCTGTTTTTCGGAGAACAGATTTATACTAAATGCTTAAGAAGAAACTCTGAAAGCAGATGGTTGAAAGAACTAATTACTAGTCCTACTGATGAGTATTTTTAATGAGGGAGGGAAGGTACTCACCAAATTTAAGCAGTCACCATCTAGATTTCTGACTTTAAACAGCTTGAAAAGCTCTTTGCCTATTCACCCAACAGAACACACTAATTTACATCAGGAACTAGGTCAGAGGGGCGCCTGGGTGGCTCAGTGGTTGAGCACCTGCCTTCAGCTCAGGGTGTGACCCCCTCAGGGTCCTGGGATTGAGTCCCACAGGGGCTCCCCGTGGGGAGCCTGCTCCCTCTCCCTCTGCTCCTCCCCACTCCCTTTCACTCTCTCATAAATAAAATCTTAACAACAAAAAAAGAACTAGGTCAGGGACATATCCTGAACATCTAGAGACCTCAGGAAAACAGATTACGAAGGGCTTTTCCTCAACACACACACAGCCCTAAGTGTGGACTGGTTTCCTTGGCGCCCTGAACATAAACGCTGCTTTCTGCCAGCAGCCATGGTGCAAGCAGTAGGTAAGTCAGAAGGCAAGGGGATTCTGAACCTTCATGATGCAACGGTTCTTTCGCTCTGCCTAAGAAACCAGATTTAAGACCCCCCCCCATGTTATCTTCACTTGTGAATTCCAAAGGCGTACCCAGTGTTCTAATGAGTGGGGAATTACAGGAGAACTTGACAGAACGGGGGTGATGTACAGCAATACTCTTAAGAATACATTTCTAAATCCTTCTGCAAATGAATCCCTCCAAAGGACTCCTGGAAACTCCTCCAGCATCCAGAGCATCCATTTTTATTTTTTAAAGATTTTATTCATGAGAGACAAGCAGAGAGAGGCAGAGGCAGAGACACAGGTAGAGGGAGACGCAGACTCCTCATGGGGAGCCCGATGTGGGGCTCGATCCCAGGCCCCTGGGCTCATGACCTGAGCTCATGACACTCAACCGACTGAACCACCCAGGTGCCCCCATTTTGAATAATTTAACATCTGTACAATTGAAATAGAAAACAAGTGATTCTATCTTGCAGGTGACCCTCACCAGGTTACCTTTGGGGAGGAATAGTAAGAAGGGTAGGGAAACCAATTGCTCCGCTTGTTCTAACACAGGGAGTGCTTTGACAGACACAAAAATGAGGCCAGGGCAGCTGGAGAACACTTGGTGGAGCCAGAAAGTCTGCCTGACATCTTAACTATAATGTGTGTGGAAAGAAAACTCTCAAGAGAATTGCTAATATAGGTCACTCCATTAATAGTTTGAGGACTCCTCAGAGGCTCAGTTCCATCAGACTTTTTCTTCATAAACGTGTAAATTTGCCAGCTTTATTACTAATTACACATAAAAGTAGGGTTTCTCTATTCTGCTACGTTAATGGAAAAATAAGCCACGTGAGAAAAGCCCAACACAATGAAACACTATTTCCGGATATCAAAAAAAAGTATTTGCTATGGGTTACTACGAAATGGGATTCCTCACATTTTGATACCCTGAAATATCAGCCAGGGATTTTGCTTACTGGGGCATCACATCATAAGATGGCATTTCTGGATGAAATGCGTATTCTAATGTTGATGGAGCACAAGGAGAGGACTTCTCATTTTCAGAGGACAGTTAAAAAGCATTCCCACTACTATACTCTGGAGTCTTACACATTTAAACGGAATGCTTTTAAAATTGGTGATTTTTTACATGGGTCTGAAATGTGTTTCATGGACAAAAGTTTGTGGTTGAAGAGATTTCCTTTGAGACTTTGTATCCCTAAAGAAGTTATTGGGACTCCTAGGTGGCTCGGTGGTTGAGCGTCTGCCTTCGGCTCAGGGTGTGATCCCGAGGTCCTGGGATCAAGTCCCACATCGGCTCCCTGCATGGAAGAACCTATTTCTCCCTCTGCCTGTTTCTCTGTAGCTCTCATGAATAAATAAAATCTTAAAAAAGTTATGAAAACCTTTTATGTAACCCCCAACTTTATTGCTCCCCTCAGTGCCTGTCACCCAGTCACCCCAACCCTCCCCCCTCCCTTTCCACCACCCCTTGGTTTCCCAGTTAGGAGTCTCTCATGTTCTCTCACCGTCTCTGATATTTCCCACTCACTCTCTCTCCTTTCCCCTTTATTCCCTTTCACTATTATATTCCCCAAATGAATGAGACCATATAATGTTTGTCCTTCTCCGACTGACTTACTTCACTCAGCATAATACCCTCCAGTTCCATCCATGTCGAAGCAAATGGTGGGTATTTGTCGTTTCTAATGGCTGAGTAATATTCCATTGTATACATAGACCACAGCTTCTTTATCCATTCATCTTTCGATGGACACCGAGGCTTCTTCCAGTTTGGGTATTGTGGACATTGCTGCTACAGACATTGGGGTGCAGGTGTCCCAGCGTTTCACTGCATCTGTATCTTTGGGGGGTAAATCCCCAGCAGTGCAATTGCTGGGTCGTAGGGCAGATCTATTTTTAACTCTTTGAGGAACCTCCACAGTTGAGTGGCTGCACCAGTTCCCATTCCCAACAGTGCAAGAGGGTAACCCCCAACTTTAAACTTTTTACCTACCTGTCAATTGTCAGGTTACAATGAACAGTTCAAAATATCAGTGGCTATGTACATTTTCATTCAATTAAGTGTATTCATGTTGCTAAGAATAAAGTTCAAATGTTTAGGGATGCCTGGGTGCCTCAGCGGTTGAGCACCTGTCTTTGGCCCAGGGTGTGATCCCATGGTCCCAGGATCAAGTCCCAAATTGGGCTCTCTGCATGGAGCCTGCTTCTCCCTTTGCCCACATCTCTGCCTGTGTCTCTCATAAATTAAACTCTAAAAGTTCAAATGGTTTAACCTAAGTGGAGTTTTCCAAAATGCAGAGAATCTGGGCTAGGTCTTTAACAGTACTCCTCACAGTACCCCCAACTTAAAGGACACACCACCAGGCCTCTGTGAAAGTCCTTTTTCTTTGGAATACTGCCAACAAAGAATTGCTTTGCAGATACTAGAAAGCAGAGTAGATGAAATCTGCTGGAGAATTTTCACTTCTGTAACTCCCCTCAAAACATGTGACCTGCTGCACTTTGGATATTTAAATGAACTTTTAAACATCATGAGTGTTTGCCAAATCTGTTTTAGACTGAACTGTTAAGTAAGCAATTAGATCACAATTTATGAACTTAGATGTGAATACACCTTGGAGATAAAAAATGAGGGCCAAAATTCTCTACTTTGTAGACACTTTTTAAAAAATTCCCATTAAATCTATTACACCTGTAATTTACCTCCGTTAGGCATCTTATTTTAATAAATAAAAGGGAAAACCGAAATTTAATTTATAAAGTTTTATTTTTGTATATGTGCTAAATCTTAGGAACTGTGGACAATCGTCAGTCTGTTGGCTTGTAAAAGGCTGAGAAGTGTGTGGTCTGGGTGGTGAATTTCCTTTGGGGAATCTGGATTTCAAAAAAAATTATTTGCAAGTTTAAAACATGGTGCACCTTTCCCCCTTTTTTTCTTACACCTATGAAATTTGGAGGAAAAGCGCTACATTTCTGCAAATGTAAAATAATTGTTATAAATACAGTCGGCAGCAAGTTCTTATTAACACATTTAGCACTTTTTGTAGTGATGTATCACACCCAAAACCTTATTTTCAAACACTAAACAGTCATGTAGGTGCAGGACCAATTTTGGTTGAGCACTACTACAAAACCAGCACTGAATTTTTTTTTTTCTCTCAGTAACACAAAACCGGGGTGGGGCGGGAAGGAGGTTGTTTTCCTTTCTCTAAAGTATGTAGTATAGTACCTTCCAGCTAGAGACCAAAGTTGGGCACTTATAAGGAAAAGGCAATTTTCTTATCCAGTTAGAATTCTAAATAAGGCAGGATATATCCACCAAATTAACCACAAAATTCAGCAAAGAGTTCATGGGAGAACAGAAGCTGGAAAAATACCAAGGGAAAAAAGTGAAAGGAACTATTTTGCTGGAGTAGTCATCTGAAAATTCACAGACTGTTGCTTTCATTTACAAACGTAGCTTCAATAAAAAAGGCTCCTCATCTTTTTAACCACTACTAGGATTACTTATCATTCACTAATAAAAGTTAATTGTGAAAAAAATAGAAAACATTTTAATAATTCTAAATTTGTATATATAACAGCTAAAAGACACAAGATTGGGAAACTATCAGAGAAAAATCAAGGAAAGACAAAAACCCCAAAATATGATTTATGTTATTTCTGCCTCTACACTGCCGAGCACAATTTGGTTGGTGGAGGGCTTAGAAACAGCAGCAATATGGTTTTCACCAAGTTGTGCACGAAATACTTATTTCCAACAGGGCCAAGCCCTTGTTCACAGATTAACAACAAAAATAGCTTTAGTCTTTGTGTTAACAGATTCTATGGTCTTCTATGAAGTAATCATGCCATTTAGACTCGTGGGGGTACTTCTTTGAAAGGAAGACTAGTGATTCTGGAACAAACATTTAAAGTAGGAATTATATATATGGCTCAAGAAATTAGTTGAGGGAGAATTAAATAATCTTTAGGCACTTTGAAGACTTGGAAGTTTAAAATGTGCCATTGATGTTCAGAAAGACCTCAACACCACCATTACTGTTGCTCTTATAATAACATGCGCCTTAAAATTTCTTATATGTTAATGCTTAAGAAGTTAAATAGAGAAAATAATTCGCACAAAAATAAATCTCCCTGTTCACTTTCCCTCGATCCTGGACATAGCACAGATGGCTCTTCCTCAAATGGAGGGGAAAAGGATTCACAAGCCCTCACCAGGCACAAGGGGAATTACCAATCCAAAGCAACACAAGTGGGATCTCCTTAGAGGGAGAAAAATTCACAGCCTTTTCAAATGTCAAGTTTTTCGGGTCTAGGAAGTCATTCGAGTTTTTAAATTAAGTACATCACATACTTTGTTAAGGAGCGGGAAATACAAAAACAATCTCCCATCTGGTGAGATGGTGTATTTAAGGATAGCAAATTGTCCAAATAAAGTGAACCTATTTTGTTCATTGCTAAGGAAGCCTGGAAATGAGGAACTTTGGAATTAAAACCACCAATTGGAATTGCAAACAGTGTGTAGGACTTCTGCTCAAACTTAACAAACTCGGATGTAATATACTTAAGGTAAAAACAGGATCTATCTTGTGTCAAAATTTCCTAATATTACAGAAAACCTAAAAGCATAGATGGACTAGAGAGTACTGCAAATAAGATACCCAAAGCTTTATCTTAAATACCTGCCCCTTTTAATCACAAAATAAAGCAATTCTCAATTTTGTTTCTGCTTTGTTCAGTTCCAACTATAGCCTTTTTGACAAAACATTTTCCTATTAACTAAATTGTAAAAAATACAACCAAGCTTGTGCTCATTAAATATACATGTATATAAAAAACATACAAAAAGTACAAGATTGATTATGTTAGGAAACTTTTACAGTGTCAACATCCTGTTTTCTCTAAATCTTTAGTCAAGGGCCTAAGGTCAGATCTTTCTGTGCACAAAAGCTCAATGCGACTGAACTCCTGAATTCAGTGTCATGCCTAAGCAGGCTATGCACAGAATTAATTTTATTATGCAGTCCTTCAAAAAACAAAAACAAAAAACAATAAAAATGGACAAAGAATTAAAAAAAAAAACAAAAAACAAAAAAACAAAAACCAAAACCAAAAAACCAACCCAAAAACAAAACCAAAAACACACCACAGGACAAAAAGTTCTTCGTAAATCAAATTCTATTTGTGAATTCAGCAAAATAATTTCTATAAAATAAAACAGCAAAATATTTAAATAGAAGAGGGTGGACTGTATCTGTTTGCAGGGGTATTTGGTTTTTAGACAGGTTCCAAAAATTACACACATTCAAGTTACCAATTCTCTTTTAAATACAGTATTAACCAATGAGTTCCTTATCTTTAATTAAATGTTTATGCTGAAATTATGATACTTCAATTAGATTAACTAACCAGTAGTTTCCTTTTTAATCAGACCCTGCTTCGAACATTCAAAGTTTTGGAATAATGGAAAAGGAGCTAGGACAATTCTTGCTTTCAAGTAAAACTGACTGAGCAGAAACTCAGCTAAACATCTTGGTGCAGTGGTGCTCCAAGTACTGTGGGACTCTGTTGACTTCCACTTCACTGGGGTCCAGCAGAAGGAAAGTTTTAGAAGATTCACCTAATAAGCTCTACCAAAGAAACAAAACAAGCACACCAAATACAGTCTTCTATTATGCTCCAAGCATTCTGGCATAGCAAATTTTTGCATATTTGTTTTAAATCTTTAAAAATTCCCATTACTGATACTTAAATTTCTTTATCCCACCCAGAAATCGAACTGTCAAACATTAGACATAAGCAACATATGTGTAACTGAAAACCGCCTTTTATCACATTTCTCCCCTTGTTTTATATTTATATTCTAGGTGTAAGAAGGAAAAGCTCTGAGCAATACAGCTGTCACACTGGGACAACTGCTGTCATTATGGTAAATTTTTCCTCATTGGCTACACTAACCTGGTGTGAAGCCATGCTAAATGTTACAGCATAACTATAGCTTCAAAGTGATTAACCTAGTTATCAGAATAAAAAGGCAATGAAAAAGATCTAGAAACAATGTTACATCACCAATTTTCCACATCAACCAAATAATTTAAAGGTTACCAGCCTTACATCATTGCTCTTAGTAAAACTGACTCCAGTGGCAAAGAATTAACATGAAACTATTGGTGTGGTTGACATGGATGGGCTCTGTTTTGTTGCTGTTGGTGTATTTTTTTGTTTTTGTAAAGGAGTAGATCCAACTGCCACGAGGCAGGCAACACTGGTTGCAGAGTGCAGTGGGTAGAACGAGAAAATTAACTTTTGTAGTTTTTGTAGATCTGTGAGTCTCCTCAAGAAAAAAGTTTCTTGCTTAAGAATTAACAGTCAAACATTAATATACTATATACACCTTTGCCATTTACACATTAGCATCAGGCCATTTATTACAAAACACTATACACTTTCCACTGCAGGCGGGTTATATATTGACAGCAAATTTCTGCAGATAAGACAGTGAATAAACTCTCCACTCCATGTTGATTAGGAATAGTTTTTCTAGTTTTAAATTATTAGCCAGACACAGAAAAAGGTTGGACTGTAAGGCCTGGGTGCACAGTCTTGATGGAACCAGTTAATTATGTGCATTTCACTGATCCTTCGTCTGAGGTGGGGATACTTCTTCACTGCCTTCATAATTTTCTTGTGCTCGTTGGCCAGTTCTCTGAGGGTTGTTCATATGATGTGCTGCTGGGCCTGTATATGGCTGTCCATGCACATGGTTATTCTGGGAGGGGAAAAGAGATTTATGTTAAAAATGTTCATATATTAAACTTTAAAAATCATGGGCAAAAATTTGTGGACATGTAAACATTTCTTTTACTCCCAGGACTTACAGAAAGTAAAATATCCTTGGGCCATTGGTGAAGGAAAAAAACTGGTTTGGAAGAGAAAAGCTAGCCTAAATGCAACCCCAAGTAAAAGCAGTGTAGGTCTGTACAAATATTTAGTCAAAGTGATCTTTAGTGCCCCAAATCATTTAGACCTAAGTCCAACATATAAGGGATCGCAGCTTGTTACTGCTTATGTCAACAACACTCACAAAAAAAGATTTGTGAGCTAGAACACATCTATTCTGACTCTTCTAAGCACCTTGAAGCTTCTATGTGATAATGACGAATCTGACTGATTGGTCATATGAGATCTGCATTACCAGCAACCTTGAACACAGAATAGTGTCACTGAAAACAATACAATGTTAAAGAAACATGGATGAACCAGGCCTGATTAATATATGAATTTTCTCAAGGCTGATCAAAGTAACTTTCTTTTGAATTTGCTTTAACCTTTTAAACCCGTGAAACCTCATTTTTCTGTACATTCCGACCAGTCAAGGACATTTTAGGTCTTACTTTCTATAATTTGTATTATGAAAATAAATGTTGAATATGCATTTTCTAACTATTAAGTATGCTTCTATTTCCATCCCCCCAATTTTTAAAAATTAGGCTCCATGCCCAATGTGGAGCCTAATGTGGGGCCTGAACGCACAACCCTGAGATCAAAACCTGAGCTGAGATCAAAAGTCAGACGCTGGGCAGCCCCAGTGGTGCAGCGGTTTGGCACCGCCTGCAGCCTGGGGTGTGATCCTGGAGACCCGGGATTGAGTCCCATATCAGGATCCCTGCATGGAGCCTGCTTCTCCCTCTGTCTCTGCCTCTCTCTCTGTGTCTATGAATAAATAAGATCTTAAAAAAAAAAAAAAAAAAAAAAAAAGTCAAGATGCTTAACCAACTGAGCCACCCACCCAGGAGGCCCTCCATCCTGAAATATAACAAAGAATGCCTTAAATAATGGCTCTGAAAGTATGGCTTCCAGACTAGCAGTAGCATCAATCACCTGGGAATGTGTCAGAAATGTAGATTTTTCTGGTTCTATACCTCAGACCTAAATAAATCAGAAACTTGGGGTGGGGCCCAAAAATCTGTTTTGGAACAAGCCCACCAGGTTTTTTTTTTAAGATTTTATTTTTAAAAAAGATTTTATTTATTTATTCATGAGAGACAGAGAGAAAGGCAGACACATTGACAGAAGGAGCAGCAGGCTCCATGCAGGGAGCCCGATGTGGGACTCGATCCTGGGACTCCAAGATCACACCCTGAGCTGAAGGCAGACGCTTAACCGCTGAGCCACCCAGGCATCTCTAAAGATTTTATTTTTAAGTAATCTCTATATTCCATGTAGGGCTTGAACAGACAACCCTGAGATCAAGAGTCATGTGCTCTACCAACCAAGCCAGCGAGCTACACCAGGGGATTTTGATGCTTATTTATTTTGAGCACCACTGCCTCAAAAGATCTGAATCAGTCACATCTTTGGTTTTAGAAAACAAAGTTTTGTTTTTTTAAAGTATCTTCATCGAAACTTTATTTACTGATTTTAGATGAAACTTTATGGAAATCTATCAAATGCTTGATATTTTTCAACAATTTTGAGTGTCACTGAAGTCTTAGGCTAAATAATCAAGAACAATCTCCTTCAATGCCACATCTTAAATGTCTTTGGAATCCGTTTGCAGACTCAGCCTAACAGGAAATGTCCTAACCCTCTGTCCGAAACACTATCATTTTATGTTGACATCAATTGTCATACACTTTTACTAAGTACAAAGAAGGGCACCCATTTGACCATGAAAACACCACAGGGGGAAGTTCAAACACATCACATCATGACCCTGCCCCAGCTATTCCTTTTTTGATCATGCTCTAAAGGTAGTCTACATAATCCCTTTATTACTTTGCAGTCACAACAAAAATCTTAGCCACCCTTTAAATAAAGCATAAGAATCGATTCTAGGGGATAAAAATACAAATCAATCCTTATTTACCTGTTGGTACTGAGATCCAGGTGAATGGGGGTATAATGGGGCATCTTCAGGTGGAGGTGACTCATGCTCATCTGGGGCATCTTGGTCATCTGGCTCCTAATTTTAAATATTTAAAGATAAAGATAAAGAATTATGTAGACAAATTTAAGTTTTTACTATCTGAAATAAAAATTTAAAAACCTACAGAACTGACCCACAACTTTCCTTTTACTGAATTGATTTTATTTATTTATTCATTAGGGACAGAGAGAGAGAGAGGCACAGACATAGGCAGAGGGAGAAGCAGGCTCCATGCAGGGAGCCCGACGTGGGACTCAATCCTGGGTCTCCAGGATCACTGAAGGTGGCACTAAACGGCTGAGCCACCCCGGCTGCCCTACTGAAGATTAATTAAAGCAGATGAAAAAAACCTGACTTGGGTCCTCTCAGAAAGACTACATTTCAGGTGATTTCAAAAATTTCTTTCTTTCTTTCTTTCTTTCTTTCTTTCTTTCTTTCTTTCTTTCTTTCTTTCTTTCCTTTCTTTCTTTTTTTTTTGGTTTCAGAAATTTCTATGAAAGAAGGCTCTCTTGTTAACTTAAGATTACATGTAGTAAACACTAAAGCAAACAAAATCCCAACAAAATTTCTTTGACATTATCACTAATACATAAATACTGGCTTATAAAGTAAAATTGCTTTCTTCCATTTCTATCTGCTGCACACTTGTGGCTTTTTTTTTTTTTAAATACCTCCTCTGGACAGAGTTCACAAGCTTTTGCCAGTGTCATCCTAGCACTATGTGATCTTTCCAAGAAATAACCATTTGATGTTTCATTGCTCTGCACTGGAGGAGACCAGTTGTTGTAAGTATATTGAGGATTGCCAGTGTATGGTCGTCTTTCAAGTTCATCTCCAAGCCATTCTACTGCCCAGGTCCACTTTCTTTTAAGATCTCCGTTGCCCTTCAAAAGAAAATAAAACCATGTATGGAAAAGGTTTTAGAATACTTTTCAAAGTTAACTTAAAATAGCAAGTCCAAATTTTCACTGTTCCTTTCTTTAAAAAGGAATCCCTAATTCTGATCCAGATTTCTACAAAATTAAGAAAAGAAATCCTCACCTGCAGAATCTGGTAAGCAACAGGACAATTGCTAAAAAGAGCTACCATACATTTTATACACTGGTATGCTCTTTTTTGATAGTGATTCTTAGAGCGCTGGATTGTGTCAAACAGCCCATCTCGGTCATCTGGGATCCCTTTAAGTGCATTATGAATTCTGAAAAAGAACCAAATATAAAAATTTGTAAAATCAAATAGCAGCTAACATTTATGGAGTGCCTACTATGTGCCACTCAATAAAGATTTTTGATGTAGTCATGTCATCTAATGCTGGATAGCAGGTACAGTTATTGACTCCCTGAACAGATGAGAAGAGGGGTACAGACGGGTTAAACAGCTTGCTGGAGGTCATACAGCCACTCAGTAGTCTGTGCTCTTACCAACATGTCACCAATCCAAAATGGCTTTGCTATGTATGTAATTCAAAGACATTACCTGAAGTTACTTTAGGATACCAGAAGTAATACAGACTTAAAGTTAACTAACAACTAAGTTTATGACTGCTATACTTAAGAGTTTGCTTCAGGTCAGTACCTTTTATAAAACTGCATTGCTGAAAGTAAGTAACCAGTGACTATGAAATGGTGATATAATTTAGAAGTACAAAACAAACCTGAATTCTAATAATGAGCTATAGAGCAAAGCAATTTTCACCAATGCTACTATTTAGCTGATTTGCCAATGATGGATGATTTCATTTTAGTTCTTGACCAGAGTGATAGTCAATGATTCCTTGTCCCTATCCCTGCCCGGCCCAAGAAGCAACTTAAGAAATGGCTGTGGGGTAGAATGTGCTCTTCTTTTGTGTTAAAAACATCACCTAACAGTAAACAAAATGTGGTGTATATACATACAGCTGATTATTATTCAGCCTTAAAAAGGAATGACATTCAGACACATACTATATGTGGCAGTCTTTTTTTTTTTTTGAAGACTTATTATTTCAGAGAGTGCAAGCACGTGCAAATAGGGTAGAGGGGCAAAGGGAGAGGAAGAAAATTTCCAGCAGACTCCCCATTGAGTGCAGAACGCTACACGGGGCTAGATCTCACAACCCTGAGGATCATGACCAGAGTCAAAAATCAAGAGTTGGATGCTTGACCAACTGAGCTACCCAGGCACCCCTGTAACATGTATGAATCTTAAAGGCATTAAGTAAACTAGGCCAGATACAAGAGGACAAATACTGTATGATTCTATTTTTATGAGGTATTTAGAATAGGCAAAATCAAAGAAAAAATAATAGTTACCAGGAGCTGGAGAGGAGGGAGGGGAATGGGGAGTTATCGTTTATTTATTCTTTTTATTTTTAAAATATTTATTCATTCATGAGAGACGCACAGAGAGAAAGGCAGAGACACAGGCAGAGAGAGAAGCAGGCTCCATGCAGGGAGCCTGACATGGGACTCGATCTCGGGATCACGCCCCGGAGCCACCTGAGCTGCCAGAGAGTTATCGTTTAATGCAGAAGTTTCAGTTTGGGATGATGAAAAAGTTCTAGAGATGGATAGTGGTGATGGCAACACAGTATTATGAATATACTTCAAGCCACTGAATTGTGCACTTAAAAATGGTTAAAATGGTAAGTTATGAATATTTTTACAATTTAACTAAAAAATAATAATTACCTGTCTGCAATTCTGTGGTATATCCAAGAGAATTGAAAACAGAGATTTAAAAACAAGACATGTCCATGAATGTCCATAGTGCATTACTCACAATAGCCAAAAGGTAGAAATAACCCAAATGTCTGACAATAGATGAATGGATAAACAAAATGTGGTACATCCACAAAATGCAATGTTACTCAGCCGTAAAAAGGAATAAAGTACTGATACATGCTCTAACATGAAAGATCTTGAAAACATTATGCCAAGTAAAAGATGCCAGACACAAAAGGACATTTGCCTATGGTTAGGCAAATCCACAGAGACAGAAAGGAGATTAGTGGTTGCTGGGCGATGGGAGGTAATAGAGAATGACTGCTTAATTGGTTATGGGGTTTCCATTTGCAGGGATGAATATGTTCTGGAATTAGATAGTGGAAATGGTTGCATACTATGAATTTACTAAAAACCACTGAATTGTATACTTTAAAATGATGAAAATGGTGAATATTGTAAGTGAATTTTACCTCCATAAGGAAACATTACCTGGGTAGTAATTAGAAAAAGAATACTTACATAAACCATAAATTTTACTTAATAGAATGTTCCAAATAAAAATTCCAATTTGTTTTTGCATTACATGCATTCATAAAATCTTTGGTTTGGAAATCATGACTCCAGCAATCTTGTAAGGTTTACTGATTTCACACTAATCAATCATATACAGGCTTTTGGCTGTTTAATCTGAAACACTTCAGTGTATCTTGTTTTTGCCTTTAGTTTTGTCAAGTGACAATGAAGTGTTAAGCCATTATTTCTGCCACATCACATTTTCTTCCCAGTAGTTTTAAGTGCTTTCAGATGCCATCTTTTATCAATATTATCTTTGTACGCCTTGTTCCCATTCAATGCCTGGTTGTGCCAGACACATGGTAGATACTCCATAAATATTCAAACACTGCTTACCGAATGAACTAAAAGCTCACTATGAGAAAGTTATTTTCAAGTTTGGGCCAGTGATTCAAAATAATAATACCTTACTAAACTCATTACACAACAGTCAATTGTCCATATTTATTTTATTTCTTTTTTCTTTTTTCTTTTTATTTTTTTTCTTTATTTATTTATTTATTTATTTTTTTCTTTATTTATTTTTCTTTCTTTATTTATTTATTTCTTTTATTTATTTTTTAGGGGGAGGGAAAGGCAGGGGAAGAGAATCTTAAGTGGGCTCCACGCCCAGCACAGGGCCTTATCTCACAATCCCAAGATCATGACCTGAGCCGAAACCAAGAGTAGACATTTAACCAAATGAGTCACGCAGATGCCCCTAGAAACAACTCTTAAGAAAAGTTTTTCTTCTTCTTTTTTTTTTTTTTAAAGATTTTATTTCTTTATGAGAGAGAGAGAGAGAGAGAGAGAGGGAGGGAGGGAGGGAGGAGAGGGGCAGAGACACAGGTAGATGGAGAATCAGGCTCCAAGCAGGGAGCCCGATCGGGACTCAATCCCAGGACCCAGGGCTCTCTCCCTGAGCCGAAGGAAGGCAGATACTTAACCGCTGGGCCAACCAGGCATCTCTTAAGAAAAGTTTCAAAAATTCTATAATCATACTGAGAAGGGTACTGGATGGTGTTCAAAATATATGGCTATAGTTTTGGAACTACTCAATTTCTTGTGTCATGAAAACTGATTTTTGGTTTAATAACTATTTTTAGAACAATACAACTTAAATCTATGATGGTAATTTCAGAGATAACTTGGAAATATTAATTCACGAATTCTGGCATTTGCAATCCCCACTAAGACTCAAAATTTTAAGTTCTTTTTAAAAAATACTTTGAGAGAGTGAGTGAGAACGAGAGCAAGAGCAAGGGGGAAGAGGCAGAGGGAGAAGCAGACTCCCGGCTGAGCAGGGAGTCCAGGGGCTAGATCCTAGGACCCTGGGATCATAACCTGAGCTGAAGGCAGATGCTTAACCGACTGAGCCACCCAGGTGCTCCTATGAATCATCTTAAAGCATTTTGTCGTTACAGAACTTGTCTTCAAGTTGCTGTTTTAACTACTGATAGAATATATGAATTTTGAACTGTTTCCGAAAATCAAGTATTATACTATCATCCATATGGGGAGGGAAGTTATATAATCTGGCAGAGTTGTCAGCTAATTACATACTTCACCATCTATATAACTTTAGGTATTAAAAGATAATAGATGAAGTCTGAAGGGATAGTTATGCTGGATAACCTCAGTTTAAAGAGAAAAACTGCACTCAAATTCTCATATACTGAAAAACTAAAGCTGATGTTCATTATTCACAGATTTTGTATTTGTGGTTTTTCCTACTTGGTAAACTTTATTTGTAATGGTAAAAAATAGCATGGTGCTTTTGTGGTTATGTGCTAGGTGGCAAAAAAAAAAAAAAAAATTGGAGTCACTGAACATGTATGTTACCAGCTAAAGCAGAACAAAGTGGCACTTTATATTGTACAGGAGTGTCCTTTCTGCTGTTTAGTGACACCTTTCCCACATGTTTGTACTTTCTATTGATCTCATGGTTTAAAATGACAACCCCTCAAATGTGTAGTTCTGAAGTGCGTAGTATTCCTAAGCCCAAAAAGGCTTTGCAGAGAAAATATTTTGTTACTTTATCAGACACAGGTTATTGGGAGGTCACTGTTAACAAGTCAGCAATGTATGTTAAGGTGTCTTTAAAAAGAAAGACATTTAAAAAAAGGTTATGTATAGACTAGTTAACAAAAACCAACCAGAAGCTTGCAGGAACCTAATCTCGTATTTCCCCTAGGAATAACGCCTTTGCATTCCCTCCTTCAGTATTCACAGTGACTTTATAGAAAATAAGTTCCATGAATAATGGGAACTGACTGTACTTACTTACCTAAGGACTATTTTTATATAACGAAATGTGACCTTATAGGACTCATTCTAAAACTACTGTAATCTAATCCTAAAATAACCCTATCAATGAAATTAAGGTATTTACCAAAAGTCTATGCTAGTTTTCCTTAATTATTATTTTTTATATATTTTATTTTCTATTAGTTTTCCTTAATTAAAAAAAAAAAATCCAAAGCTAGTAGTAAGTATGCAAATGGGCAGTGAAAGAATAAAAAGTGAAATCAAATGAGGGAAGAAGGAATTTTTTATTCATTCCTTTTATTTTTATAAAGATTACATTTATTTATTTGAAAAAGAGAGGGGGGAGGGAGAGAGAGCACAAGCAGGAGGGCAAAGAAAATCTCAAGCAGACTCCAAGCAGAGCACGGAGCCTGATTTGAGACTCAATCTCAGGACCCTGAGATCATGACCAGAGCCAAAACCAAGAGATGGATGCTTAACTGACTGAGCCACCCAGGTGCCCCCTTTTTATTCATTCTTAAGCTTTTGTTTTATTTTTTTAAAAAAGATTTTATTTATTCAGAGAGAGAGGGGGGGGGGCAGAGGGAGAAGCAGGCATCATATAGAGAGCCTGACGTGGGACTCAATCCAGGGTCTCCAGGATCACACCCTGGGCTGCAGGCGGCGCTAAACCACTGTGCCACTGGGGCTGCCCAAGCTTTTGTTTTAATGTAAAACCTTTATTAGATCTCCAGGAGGTTACCCCCCCCCAAAAAAAAAACCCCCAACCCCCCCCCCCCCCAAAAAACGCAGATTGGCAGTTTTTAGTTTAAAAGTTGGTCAACTAAGAAGGAGGATCTACCTGTGAGTCTGCCAGGAATCTTCAATCAGTAAGATTTGCAAAAGCAGATCCAAATAGGGCCGGAGTTCATAGGTGTAGGAATATGCAACCTAAAAATAGGAAAGACATGGTGAAAAACTTATTTAAAGGATTAATAAATCAAATCAGAGAGGCATACGAATGTTTATTGTCCTTTAACCTGCCAGAGAAGTTCACTGAGGACAGTAGATGAGAACTGAGGATTCTCCCAGCAGCAAAAGCGAAGCAGTTTGACAGTTTCCTCTGAGTTACTGCAGTCCTCAATGATTTTCTTCACATAACTTGTTCTCACAAATAAAATGTCTGCCACATTCTGCTGAATTGGCATTATAGGTTGTGATAAATTAGGATCACCAAAAGGATTGGGAAGAGGAGGATTACCTAGAATACAGATTTGTCATCAATGAAAAACTAATAGGCTTCTCCACAATAAAATAATACAGCCTTCACCACAGAAAACAGCTTAGGAGTTTTGGATTTTAAAAAAATAACATTTAAAATCAATATTCCTAAGTACTATGAAGTAAGAAAGTAATATTAGGTATGAAAATGATCAGACAGACCAAAGATGATAAAATGCAAACTTAACTTAAAAGATTAATTCTTAAACTATTTCATAAATAAAGTATCAACCTCATAACAAGTAGAGAGGAAAAAAAGATCCCCTTTAAACATGTGATAAAGGTGTAGAACCCAAAATATTATTAAAATATTCCAAAGCACAGACTGTCAGACTTAAATACTTTTAACTGGGTACTATGTATGGTCAGCAGTATTTTAAAATCAATGTAAAGGAGTGAGCATTTGACTTTACCATTGATTGAAGATTGCATTCTTGAAGAGACATTGCAACAGCGGATCAGCTGTGACACAACAGAGTACAATTTGCCTAATTCAGCATACTGATATTTGATTGGAGGACCTGGACCTTCATCTAAAGACACAAGCATAAAGGTAGCAGGCACATTCAATTTCAAAAGCTGTGTCTTCTCTGCCACACCTACAATGAAGAAGAATACAAAAGAGAAAAAAATTAGGATGGTGAAGGGATTCGTAATAAAGCAGTTATCTAAAATATTTTTTCTGTAAGTTTTCGAATCAGAAGACTACTTTTAGCATTTAGAATGATTTGACGAGAACAGAAAATCTACATGGCATAATTGGGTTGAAGTTTTTATTTTTTATTTTTAAAAAATATTTTATTTATGAGACACAGAGAGAGAGAGAGAGAGAGAGAGAGAGAGACACGTCGAGACACAGGCAGAAGGATAAGCAGGCCCATGCAGGGAGCCCGACGTGGGACTAGATCCTGGGCCTACAGGATCACACCTTGGGCTGTAGGCGGTGCTAAACCGCTGCACCACAGGGGCTGCCCGGGTTGAAGTTTTTATAAGCCTATGATATTCCAGTCAAACCAGGCATCAAGGAAATCAACACTTACTTGACAGCATGAGCACTGGGTATTATGCTGTATGTTGGCAAATTGAACTCCAATAAAAAAAATTAAAGGAAAAAAAGGAAAGAAAATGAACACCTTCTATGGCTTGAGAGTCTGGGGGACTAGCCTAGACTGCAATCCTCATCATAAGGGAGGATGATGAAAACTCTGAGAATTAAGAATGCTTGTATACACTGCCTCTTTATTTTCTTCTACAACTAAGCTACTTGAAAACCATGCCTAGAGGCATCTGAGTGGCTCAGTTGGTAAAGTGGCTGTCTTGCTTCTTCCTCTCCCTGCTGCTATCCCTTGCTTGTGCGGAGAGAGAGGGGGGGAGAGAGAGAGAGAGAGAGAGAGAGAGAGAGAGAGAGAAAGGAAAGGAAAGGAAAGGAAAGGAAAGGAAAGGAAAGGAAAGGAAAGGAAAGGAAAGGAAAGGAAAGAAAGAAAGAAAGAAAGAAAGAAAGAAAGAAAGAAAGAAAAGAAACCATGCCTAAAAAGTTGGTGGCATCTCAATTTTCTTATTTTCCCACTCTGAGCCCATGTCAGTTTGGTTTCTGCCCACTTTCCCGGGGTAAAGCTAAAGAACAGTACTAAACCATAACTGCTTCCTCTCCTTCTTGGATTCCTCTCTTCTTTCAACCTCTTCTCCTTGGTCTCGTTTGTGAGTCCTCCTTCCTCTGTCTCTGAAAAATGGCTGCTCCTCAAAGTTCCCACACCAGACTATCTGCATGCTTTTCCTGGACGATCAAACCCACTCTAATGGCTTCAAGTTCCAGGTATTTTTGTCCAGATGATTCCAAAATATTTCCAGACAAATATATTAAGTGTTCTACTGAATAATGAACATCACTATTTGGGTGCCCAACAGGCTCACACTCAATTTGCCCAAACTAAACTCATTTTACTCCCCTATCCGTGTTCTTCCCTCTTGGTACATGGCACTGCTATCTGCTCGGTTGAATCTTGGGCATCATTTAACATCTCTTCTGTGTTCCCCTCTCCTTAATATCCAATCACTAAACCTAAATTGAGCCATCTAGGTGCTCTGGCAGTTACCTTTTCATTTGCTTTTATACCCCATTAGACGATAGACTATCCTTTATATTGTCATATTCCAAGAAGTATAATAAATACAAGCCCACGGGTAGCCCCGGTGGCGCAGCAGTTTAGCGCCGCCTACAGCCCAGCGCGTGATCCTGGAGTGCCGGGATCGAGTCCCACATCGGGCTCCCTGCATGGAGCCTGCTTCTCCCTCTGCCTGTGTCTCTGCCTCTCTCTCTCTGAATAAATAAGTAAATCTTTAAAAAATAAAAATAAATAA
Source organism: Vulpes vulpes (assembly GCF_048418805.1). Lineage (NCBI taxonomy): Eukaryota > Metazoa > Chordata > Mammalia > Carnivora > Canidae > Vulpes > Vulpes vulpes. The sequence continues at coordinate 35,610,785 of NC_132796.1, read as the reverse complement.
ATGCCCACAATCCTTTATCTGAAATCCTGAGATTCAAAAAGCACTTATAATAAATACAAACTTCTTTCCTAAAGTTGATGTCAAAACATGTTTTGTGGGAAAAGCTGGCCTGAACTGACAAGAGGCTATTTAGTCTTTATCCCCTCTCTCAGAGTGACTACTCATGCTTTACTGTGGAAATATTAATGTGTATGATAATAAGGTGCTGTCTTGGACCCTGCTATAGGGATATTACATAGTATATACATTGCCTTACCTTTCTTAAATCTAAATAATCCTGAACACCAAAGCATATATGGTTTTAAGAATTTCATATTAAAGTTTATGAATCTGTATTTGCTTTTAGCAGGGAAATCTTAATTAGATTATATTACAGACCAATGATGTAATGCTTTGTGAATAGGCTATATCTAAAAAGAAAGCTGAACAGAATAGGATTTTTATGAATTCCTAAATTTGATATTTCTAAGTTTTTTCCTTTTTTTAAGATTTTATTTATTTATTCATGAGACACACACAGAGAGAGGCAGAGACACAGGTAGAGGGAGAAGCAGGCTCCATGCAGGAAGCCCAACGTGGGACTCAATCCCGGAACTCCGGGATCACACCCTGAGCCGAAGGCAGATGCTCAACCGCTGAGCCATCCAGGCGTCCCTGGTATTTTTAAGTTTGAAATACAGATTCCACTTGCTTGTTTGTGCAATGAATATTTTCTCCGTTCTCAACTACAAATAACCAAGCATCTCTTGTACGGAAAGGTAAAGGAAAAGACAAAATACAGAGACAAAGCAGCAGAATGTGCTTATGTTAAAGGACCAGAGGTAAACTGATTAGTAAGTTCACGCACAAAAAACATGTAATGACAGGGATATTTGTCTATAGAACTTAATTTTGGATATAAGGTATTTTTTTCTTTTCTTTTAAACTTTTATTTCTTTTAAAATACTTTTTAAATTTGAGAGAGAGCACATAAGCAGGGGGAGAGGCAGAGAGAGAGAGACAAGCAGACTCTGCACTGAGTGCGGACAGAGCACGACATGGGGCTTGATCCTAGGACCCCGAGATTATGACCTGGGCCAAAGTCAGATGCTTAACCAACTGAGCCACCCAAGTGACCCTCTTTTAAGCTTTAACTTTTTTTTTTTTTTTAAAAGATTCTTCTTATTTATCTGAGATAGATAGGGGGAGAGAGAGTATGTGTATGCATGCATGAGCAGGGAGCCTTATGTAGGGCTAGATTCCAGGACTTTGGGGATCACAACTGGAGCCAAAGGCAGACGTTTCACCAACTGAGCCACTCAGGCACCCCCTATTTTAAACTTTTATTTTTTTATTTTTAAAGATTTTATTTATTCTTGAGAGAGACAGAGAGAGGCAGAGAGACACAGGCAGAGGGAGAAGCAGGCTCCATGCAGGGAGCCCGATGTGAGACTTGATCCAGGGACTCCAGGATCACGCCCTGAGTCAAAGGCAGATGTTCAACCGCTGAGCCACCCAGGCACCCCAAAAATTTTTAAAGAAGTTATTATCTGCTAAGTCTTTGAATCAGTTTCCAAGCTGGCAAAATATTAGTAAGATTTTAAATGGCATGTCAATAAATTAATCATTTTGGAAACAGTGCATGAGCACCTGATTGATAAGAATTTTTTATAATTTTAGGGTTGCCTGGCTGGTCCAGTTAAAAAAGCATGCGACTCTTGATCTCAGGGTTGTGAGTTTGAGCCCTAGGTTGGGCATAGAGATTACTTAAATAAAACAAACGTTTATATTCTTAATGAAATTTACCACCCCATACAAAGCCAATGAACAAACACTAAAAGATAATGGATGGATGGATTTTTCATAATATTCCTAATTGTACATCTTTTTCATTTAAAAAACATTTACTGAGTGTCATTGTGTGAAAACTTCTGATCTTTGCAATCTCGCTGGGGAGCAACACAAAAATCTGAATACAATCAAAACCAATAGAGTAAGTAGAAGATAGCATAACAATATACTTTTAAGTGAAGTATTCTGGGATCACTGATCAGGCAATGTTAGATTACTTTGAGAAAGTAAGTTATTAAGCAGAGGCAGTAACAAATAATAGGGTAATTCAATATTTATATTATATGTAATTTTAATTCAGTTTACTCCAACAAAAATTTATGTTCAGACCAAGTCCTTTACTCAAGGACTCACCATGTCACTCAACTTGGGTGAGTATCAACCATCTGGGGAGTTTTCGAAAATGTGGATTCCTTGTGATAGCTCTGAGAATTCTACTTAAGTTGGTGTGGTATGGGGCCTAGGAATCAGTATTTTCATATCCAGATAGGTCTGGCACCACCGCTTTAGGAGATAAAAGTATGATTAAGACACAGATTCTGGGCAGCCTCAGTGGCGCAGCGGTTTAGCGCCGCCTTCAGCCTAGGGTGTGATCCTGGAGACCCGGGATCGAGTCCCACGTCCATGCTCCCTGCATGGAGCCTGCTATTCCCTCTGCCTCTCTCTCTCTCTTTGTTTCTGTCTCTCATGAATGAAGATTTTATTTATTTATTCATGAGACACATACAGAGAGAGAAGGGCAGAGACACAGGCACAGAGAGAAGCAGGCTCCATGCAAGGAGCCTGATGTGGGACTCGATCCCAGGTCTCCAGAATCACACCCTGGGCTGAAGGCGGCACTAAACCACTGAGCCACCAGGGCTGCCCAAGACACAGATTTGGAGGATGCCTGGGTGGCTCAGTTGGTTAAGTGTTCAACTCTTGATTTTTGGCTCAGGTCATGATCTCGGGGTAGTGAGATCAAGCCCAATGCCAGGCCCCAGGCTGAAAGTGAAGCCTGCTTAAGATTCTCTCTTCCTCTGCCCTTCCCCCACCACTTTCTCGCTCTCTAAAAAAGGACACAGATTCTGGCCTGTGTCTACTGCGGAGATATGCAAAAAGAACTATAAAGTACAAGGTGAAAAGTGCACTGAAAAATGTCTCATCATTAGACTAAAGGACTTTGCCATTTAATAGAATACATTAAAACAGATTTAGAAGAACTTAAATTCTTACCTAAATTGGCATACATTACAAACAGATTGAAATACTGCTGTAAATGACGCCCATGCTCTGAAACTTCCCTTCTCAAGAGATTGAGAACTGCCCTTAGTAGGTGATCGCTCAGGCTTAAGTTGTCGTAGGCCTGTAAAGGATAAAGCACTGGCTATTTTTCATTTCAGTGACAAGATATAGGACAATATAATTCTATTTGCATAAAAAGCGCAAACACATACAAATACAGGCAGAAATTTCTGGAAGGACTAATCACAAAAGAAATGATTAAAAAGGGTTGCATTTTAGGGAATGAAGATCTGAGGTAGATTTTATCAAGAGCCTTCATGATATTTTAATTTTTAATAAATGGAGGTCCATTACACAAAAACTTTATAGATAATATACATAACAATGTGTACAATTAAGCCACCGCTTGTAACTAAACGAACACAGAAAATTCTGTTGCTTTTAAAGCGCCAATAATTGCTATTCATTGCTGTAAAATACTTTTACTAAACTCCTAGATATCAGATGGTGTGGGGTGTGTGCATACACACACATATCAAACAGATGCACATATATTTGCTGACTCAAACTTTCAGGAAAGCGATCTGTAAGCATTTAATCATTAGAAAGAAAACCAGGAAAATTACCTGACTAGAAGGTCCAGGAGATGCAAAAGGTGAAGGACACGGCCCATCTTGCAAGGAAAAATGTGCAATAAAAACTATAAGTTTTGCAAATGCACCCCTCACTTCTGCACTGGGGCACTCTAGAAGGTATTCAGAGAAGCGATTGGAAACATTAAAAAGGACATTGTGAGCAAACCAAAAACGTACATTCTTGCTGTGACGAAGGAGAATACACAATGCATCATACCTAAGAGAAAACAAAACAATATCTATGAATGTCAATTCAATGATATGTTTTGTATATAGCACAGATAGGGGTCTCTATGAACCAAATAAAAATCAAACACCGTTTACTACTGGAAGGAGAGAATCAGCCATGGTTGCTTTTATTACCAGTGTTAAAAGGACAGATGACTACTACAACTTAGTATCTTCTCACAGAGTGACAACAGAGATGAAAGTTTTTTATTTATTTATTCACAAGGGACACACACAGAGAACGAGAGAGAGAGAGAGAGAGAGAGAGAGAGAGAGAGAGAGAGAGGCAGAGACACAGGCAGTGAGACAAGCAGACTTCCTGCTAGGAGCCTGATGTGTACTCGACCCTGCATCTCCAGGATCATGCCCTGAGCCAAAGGAAGATGCTCAACCGCTAAGCCACCCAGGAGTCCCAACTTAGGACACTTTTATTTTTATTTATTTTTTAAAAATAACTTTTTATTTATTTATGATAGTCACACACACAGAGAGAGAGAGAGGCAGAGACATAGGCAGAGGAAGAAGCAGGCTCCATGCACCGGGAGCCCGATGTGGGATTCTATCCCGGGTCTTCAGGATCACGCCCTGGGCCAAAGGCAGGCGCCAAACCACTGCGCCACCCAGGGATCCCAGGACACTTTTATTAAGGAACCAAACTAAATGCTACTATAATAGGAATGAAAACCAAAAGCAACGTACCAATCACTGGCAGAGCCACGGACTATTTTCTTGGTGTGAAATCCTGTAGTAAAAAGGAACCTAGCAGCAAGCTGAATACTAATCATAGTGATTTCTTCTGCTTCAGGCAACAGGTGATCTTGCCCTATAAAAAAAAAAAAAAGGAGATATATTTTTAAACAAGTTTCAAACGAATTTCTATGTCTAAGCTCCATTTTCAAACAAGTCTGCATTTCCACTGATTCCCAAATGTTCTGAACTTTGCTAACTGTGCCCCTGGCCCCCCAAACCCGGCTAACTTTTGAAATAATTCTTAGTTCAGTGAAGCACGTTTCAAACTAATGCTTGAGTCAAAACCAAATGGTTTTAATAAATAAAACCTCCTCTGTTTTCAAATAGCAAGAGAATATATACTGCTCAAAGGTAACAGTCATCTGAAACACGGCTTTAAAACAGCTGGGCAGCCCGGGTGGCTCAGCGGTTTAGCGCCGCCTTCAGCACAGGGCCTGATCCTGGAGATGCAGGGTCGAGTCCCACGTTGGGTTCCCTGCATGGAGCCTGCTTCTCCCTCTGCCTGTGCCTCTTTCTCTCTCTCTGTATATCTCTCATGAATAAATAAAATCTTTAAAAACAAACAAAAAACCAAAAAAACAAATACAGCTTAAAGTAAAAACACAAACATTTTGATACTTGCTAAGAAATCCTGCAAGTAAAGTAAGAGTTATGCTTCATTCCTAAGATAAATTCTTGATACTTACCTGGTGGAGGATTTAAGTAAACACCATTACATGTAAGCAGTTTTTTCATAAACTGAAAATATTCCAAACTGTACTGCATTCGGTTATGCATGAATTGCACGTTCTGTTTCCGTACACTTCTCTCAATGGCCGATGGCATAATAATCTGATGGGGTCTTGTGGTGATAGCAAGCTCTGATATATATCTTATCAATTCATCACTCTGGTCTATGGTATCCAGTCGTTCGTAAAAAAGTATGTAAGCATTCCACCACCTTTTCTGGCGCCTGTATGACATGCGCTTCATCATGTGATCAAACACCTCTCCCATGTACTCTCCACCAAAACACTGGTTTTTCATTTCTTCGTCATCATCCATTTTACACTCTGTTACATCTCCATCATCAAATTTATACCAGCGATTTCTCTCACCATCTCCACCATTCCTCTGAATGATATAAGAATAATAATGTCCCCCGCTTGCTTGGCCACTGTGTACCAGCACACCCACAAGTCTGTATTTCGTGCTTCCTGCTGTCTCACTTTCAGACTGCTCATTCTGCTGTATCAACTGACTCTCTGGGTTTACGTTATCTCCTTCTAGCTTTGCAACACCTGCGACTGTGTAAGGTTCCATGTCCAGCTCTCGAGGAAATTCAAAATAATCATTGAATTTGATTGCACATTCTCTTTCCCAGTCATAGTCAAATCGTTTCAGTTGGATAGCAAGAACAGGAGGTAATTTTTTAATTAGCAAGCGCTTTACAGTATCAACCTAAAACAAACAGAGCAAGTTACGAGATGTTCTTTTATAATCCACTGCACAAAACAAACTATAAAACTGTATTATTAAATTCTCGTTAAGACTAATTGGAGGTTACAAGTGTAAACAAACACACGGCAATGAACATAATAATCAAGGTAAGTCTGTCACAGTGGGCATTTAAAAAATGCTAAAACTATTAATATGGAAATAGTGGATGCCACTTATTAAAAACTGCAGAAATTAGTGACACAGACATTACTCATTGCCTGGATTCTATATTGTCTGTGCTATCTAACCATTGTTACTTGTTTCATGTTTACTGTTATTCTAATGAAGGTGTGCTCTGTTATGAGTAAACTGAAGATATACAGTAGCAGCTTATTTACTGGGCCATTAAGTGCCAAGTAATATGTTAACCACTGCACAAGTAGTAACATATTTAATCCTCATAAGCCACCAGGCAGGAGCTACTGAGTGGTAATGAGGAGGAGCAGGCGCAGCAGAGATCGAGTCACTTGCCTCATGTCTCAGAACTGTGGGTGGCAGGCAATTGGGCTTTATAGCTCACATCTCACCCTCTAGACTTTAACACCTCTTTAGGTGGTGTGTAAATGTCAAAACGATACAGGTGACTTGGAGGTGAGAGAGTTTGGGAGCCCAGAAGATACACGTTATTTACTGTCCACCCATGTAAACGGTCTCTCCTAAGAGATCCCAAAGATAAAACTTGATCAATTGGGCCTAAAAATCTGAACTGAGTGGTTTAAAAACACAGGTGGTAGAAGAAATCTTATGCAACCAAATCAAGTAATGAAGGTTTTAGTGAACTTCCTGGTCCTTACAAGTAATTCTGGACATGACAAGAGAAATGTTTTCCTGTCAGCGCTATAGCTTTGATGGGTTCAATAGTAGTTTGGTTGGGTATGTATGGAAAGGGTCTGTGTCCAACCCAACCAAATTGCTGTTGAATCCATCGAAGTTATTAAACTATTATGACTTCTAAAATGGTCACTCTTATTTACCTGTTTCCCTAGCCTTGCTGGCACTACTTTCTTTCAATCTTCTTCCCTGAAAAAGTGTTGTATCAGTTATCTTAACAACCTTCTGCTACCAATATAACAAAACAGGGTAGGGAATAAAAAGAGGGTGAACTTTGAGAACAAAATCAATTCTCAAATCCATTAAATGTAACCATAATTATTTTAAAAACCTGGACAATTCATACCTTTTTATTGCATTTTTCACAATGATACGCATTTGCACCTTCTAATAAATCTCCTTTGACATACTGTTCCAAAGAATCAAGAAGATTTTGGTGGTTTCTAATGTCTACATTCAAAGTCGTAAAAGATTCTTCACACTCGTATCTAAAGATATTAAGAAATAAGAAGGATTAATTATTTTTCTAAACATTCTTACTTATAGACTTAATGAAAACTACATTTGCACTAATTATAACATGAAACCCTTAAGTCATAGAATGTTACCAATAAACGACACATTTATGGGCCACTTACCTAGCGATGGGCACTACATTCGGTTGTTTAAAAGTTTTATTTATTTATTCATGATAGACAGAGAGAGAGAGAGAGAGAGAAAGAGAGAGAGAGGCAGAGACACAGGCAGAGGGAGAAGCAGGCTCCATGCAGGGAGCCGGACGCGGGATTCGATCCCTGTCTCCAGGATCGTGCCCTGGGCCAAAGGCAGGCACTAAACCACTGCGCCACCCAGGGATCCCCATTCGGTTGTTTACACCCCATAAATACACCAGGTTCTCTGACTTCATGACAAACCTGCTAGAGAAATATCACCACCTCTACTCCAGAGACAAGGGTACTGGGGTTTGGAAGGGTTAATTTGGTCAAGATTAACTAGGTGAAATGGTGTTTTGAAGCCAGGTCTGTTTTGCTTCATGGCTTAAGCTCTTTACAGTCTACCGTGCTGCTTCCACTGTCACCTATTTAGGCAGTAATTTATGCCAAGACCAAAGCATGAATTCATCAACCTCTGAAAAGCATATTTTAAACTATTAGCGGGCTGGATTTTTAAATGGTCCTTCTTTTCTGTAATGGAAAACTTAAGACAAGCACAAGTTTGAACAAACCAATCAAAAGGAGATAAACCATCTGAGTAGGAGCCAGAATCCCATCTTTTGGCAATTTTCTACCAAGGGAAATGTCAGATTCCTGATGAGATGCATTCATAAACTCAGAACATTAGATATGGGGAATACACTTTCAACCATCAAATTTATTCATTCAACAAATATATTCACGGTGCCTTCTATGTGTAAAAGTACTCTGGGATAGTCAACGTTGAACACAGTCCCTCATATTTGAGGCTTTTCAGTTTAGTTATGGGGAAAAAGGTATTTGTAACTGGCATGAATGGAATATGAAGTAGGTATTAAGCATACTGCTACTCTGATCAGGTAACAATCCATAAAAGAGAAAAAAGAAGTCAGAACTTAATGACTTCACCTAAAATTGGGACATTCAAAGATGAGAAAGCCAGCAAAATTCTTTCGGTAAAAAGCCAGATAGTAACTATTTTACAAGTTTTTTGGGGGCAATGAGGTCTCTGTGACTCTGTTGTTCTACGGAAAGCAACCAGAGAGTAGGTAAAGAGGGGAGTATCTTCCAATACAACTATATAAAAACAGATGCAGGGCTGGATTTGACCTATGGTGCATAGTTTGCTAACCGCTGATCTAGATAAATAATGCCCTAAAACAGACTTGGGACGCTCTTTATGTAACCTTCTGGCATATCACAAGATTAGTTTAGTTGTGGAGAAAGTATTAAACTTTCGGGATCTTGGGCAGCCTGGGTGGCTCATCGGTTTAGCGCCGCCTTCAGCCCAGGGCATTATCCTTGGAGACCTGGGATGGAGTCCCAGGTCAGGCTCCCCGTGGGGAGCCTGCTTCTCCCTCTGCCTATGTGTCTCTGCACCCCCCCCCCCTCTGTCTCTCATGAATAAATAAAATCTTAAAAAAAAAAAAAAAACTTTCGGGATCTTACTTATGATCATGCACTCTGGATATTTTCACTTTAGCAAAAAAAAGCAGTAATTTCCAAATAACTTTGAAAGATGTCTAAAATAAACCAAGAAGAACTGATTAGAATAAATGACCAAAAAGTTGGCTTATTTTATTAGTGATTAAAAAGTTTAGTTAAAAATGATAGTTTTTTATGTCTACCTAATGCAAAAGATCTTAAATGACCAAAAATTGTCTAGGCTATGTGAATAATTACACTGTCTTGTTCTGAATGGTTTAACCTCATCATAATTTCTCATTTTTACAGTATTATCTCTCAACCAATCATTTCCCTTGATAAAAAATGCAGCACTCCAATCAGCCATATACACACACAACTCATGACTATGTAATTCTGTTCGGGCTTGTAGAAAATACTTTTGAACTGTGATATTTTGGTGAAAAGTGATTTTTAAACCAACAGTAATCAGTAACATGCAAGAGAAGTTCCAAAGTAAAACATCCATGTAATAGGCATAAACATGTATCTACTAGTAGAGAATATAATTTTTTTAATAGTAGAGAATTTCAGTAATCATATAACTATTTTCAGTAAGAGCCCTTGATTGATTTTCCTTTTAAGTCAAAAACACAATTTGTTCAGTCACCTCTTGCTATGTTTTGTGTTGAAAACATACTTTAAAGGATAATGACCAAATCAATGCTATTTTATTTTTTTTTTCTGATTTTTTTTTTATTTAATTATGATAGTCACACAGAGAGAGAGAGAGGCAGAGACATAGGCAGAGGGAGAAGCAGGCTCCATGCACCGGGAGCCTGATGTGGGATTTGATCTTGGGTTTCCAGGATCGCGCCCTGGGCCAAAGGCAGGCGCCAAACCGCTGCGCCACCCAGGGATCCCTCAATGCTATTTTAAAAACTAGTATTTTTATAGGAAATAGTACCCCATTGTCTGTCATATTCTTTATTTTTTTAATTTAAAAGATTTTATTTATTTATTTGAGAGAAAGAGAACACGAGGGGGGGGGGGTAGGGCAGAGAGGGAGAAGCAGGCTTCCCACTGAGTAGGGAGTCCCATGCGGTTGAGACCTAGGACCCTGGAATCATGACCTAAGCGAAGGCCAATGGAGCAGCCCGGGTGCTCCAGTCTGTCATCTTCTAAGCTTAATGTATTTATATTTTAATTACTTTAATTTAATAAAGAACAAGTTTATGAGTAATGCCTATAAGCTATATATATGCAAAGTGCCATTTGATTTCCCCAGGAATGACCATAGGTAAAAGGAACCAAAAGTTACTTGATGAAATGAAGAGAAACCAAACCAAAACCCTCAAAACCAGAAAAACAAAAGTCTACAGAAACACCACCACCACCACCACCACATACAAAACCCAAACTCACAACAGTAAGGTGCGCACAGTATATATAATTCATTTAGTCTCAGATATATAGTTAAACTGGTGGCATACTCCACTTTTGCACATAACTACTAGTAAATATTTTTGTTAAGTAAATAAACAGTATAACTATTTTTATTAAAGATTTCATTTATTTATTCATAAGAGACACACACACACGGGGGTGGGGGGGGGGCAGAGACACAGGCAGAGGGAGAAGCAGGCTCCATGCAAGGAGCCCAATGTGGGACTCAATCCTGGGTCTCCAGGATCACACCCCAGGCTGCAGGCGGTGCTAAACCGCTGCACCACTATGGCTGCCCAACAGTACAACTTTAAATATATAATCAGCACTTACCTATGTGGGCAGCCCTGGCAAATCTTCTGATCGGCAAAGGAACCTCCTAAGACTTTACTTAGCATAGCTGGATGTCCCAAGGCTTTCAAAGCTTCATCTAAACTATCCACCAATGAATTAAAAAATTCCAAAGCATCATGCTGTTCACGCAGATTAACAGGCTCACCCCAAAGCCTAAGAAATGAATGGAATCAAATATGTAATGTGTGATACTCAGAATATATACAATATTTTCTCAGGAGAAAAGCAAGATGACCACAAATGACAATATATAAACAGATTTCCCCCCCTCAACTCCATGAGAAGTAAGAAAAAAAATGTTCTTTATGTATACAGTGCAGTGAGAAAGAAAAGTGAGGCTCATAGTACAAGTAGCACTGTGGTGGGGAAGAGTCACCATGAAACTGCTGGTGTGGTTGATGGATAGATACTATGGCTCCAGCAAAGGCAGCTGCTTTAGGTAACATGGTACACAGATGCATTTTGAATCTAGATGAAGACACTGTGTGGTGGATTTCACTCTTATGTAGAGGTTAGAATTTCTTTCATTTTGCTTAAATTTCAGGTTACAGATACAGTGCGAGGATTTATTTGCTCTTAATTTGACCCCTAGTTTTGTATTTATAGAGTGACATACATAGTGAATATAGGTATGAATGCATTCTAAGTGAGAGATACGACAAATGTATTTTAAATGTGCTAGAGAAACTGTCTACATTTTTTCTATGTAGCAAATAACCTCATTCCTTTTTTTTTTTTTTTTTCTAAAGATTGCATTTATTTATTCATGAGACATACAGAGAGAGGCAGAGACACAGGTAGAGGGAGAAACAGGCTCCATGCAGGGAGCCTGACGTGGGATTCGATTCTGGGTCTCCAGGATCACGCCCTGGGCTGAAGGCGGCGCTAAACCGCTGACCACCCCGGCTGCCCCCTCAGTCCTATTATATATTTTTATTTGTTTTTTTAAGTAGGCTCCTTGCTCAGCATGGAGCCCAATGTGGGGCTTGAACTCACGACCCTGAGACCAAGACCTGAGCTGAGATAGAGTCTAATGCTTAACTGAATGAGCCATCCAGGTGGCCTTCAATTGTATTTTAGACTTAAATTTGATACAGTGAGCTTAAAATAAAACATGTCCTTTTGGTAGAATCAACTTGTTTCATTACTGAAAATGACATAAATCCATTCTATTTATTTTCAAATTATGGTCAATTCCCCATACTTTCAAACATGTAGTCAAACCATTAATTACAAAAGGGAAAAGGTACTTCCAAAATGAACAGATCTGTTAAGATACCAAGTTAATATCACCAATCATCAAACTGATACCATGTATCTCCCAATGTAATGCAATGAGAAGCATGTAACATCATCTACCGTAGGTTTTTTTTTTTGCCAAAAACATTTAACCTGAATCTAATCATGAAGAAATTATCACACAAATCAAAATGAGAGAAATTCTGAAAGACAAAATTTCAGTACCATACAAGTCATGACAAGTTAGGAGATTATTTTAAAGAAAACTAAAGAGGTAACAACCAATTCCTGTGAATCCTTTCAGGATATCAGTATGGGATTGAAAAAAAAAGGTTACAAAGAACATTTTGGGGGAAATCAGAATGCACACTAATGAGTATTAGGCATTACTATTACTATTTTATAAAAATATTTAAAGGTAGACAAATATTTTCCATTCCTTTTAAAAAGTAATCTCTATACCCAACGTGGGAGCTCAAATTCATGACTCCCTAAATTAAGAGTCATTTAGGAATTATTAAATCAACATTAAATTTTATTGAGTGTGATAATGGTATTATATATAAGTAGGAAACTATCTTTATTCTTAGCTGATACAGACTGAAACACATGTAGGTGTGGGTGGATCATATTTACAACCTACCATGAACTGGTTCAGAAGAACCAAAACCCAAGTACAGCTGACACTGGAACAAAGGTCTGAACTATGTGGATCCACTACTTATACACAGATATTTTTTCTATATAGTTTAGTACTATTAATATATTCTCTTCCTTATGACTTTCTTTTTTTTTAAAATGATTTTCATTACATTTTATTTCCTCCTTTTCTTACCTGACTGTAAGAATGTATTTCTTACATATATATACAAAATGTTAATTGACTATTTATATTATTCAAGAGTAGCAGGCTGTTCAGTTTTGGGCGCATCAAAAGTTATATGTAGTTTTTCAACTGTGAGGGGGAATTGATGCCCCTAACTCCCACACTATTCAAGGGCTAACTGTATACATGTAAGTAAGCATGGCAAAATGTTAACAACTGGTACATCTGGTTAGAGTATAACATAAAAGGTGATCACTATCCTACTTCATCACCTTTTCTATTGATGTCAAATTTTTCAAAATCAACAGTTGGGCGTGGGGTGGCGAATGTGGTTAACCCACATGTATCAGCACTCTGTGTCTAAAGTGAGAATCAGGGGTGCCTGGATGGCTCAATTGGTTGGGCATCTGCTTTAGGCTCAGGTCATGGTCCTGGGGTCCTGGGATCAAATCTCACTTCAGGCTCCCTGCTCAGTGGGGAACTTGCTTCACCCTCTCCCACTGCCCTCCCCCCTATCCCCACTTGTGCATGCTCTTAAATAAATTCTTAAAAAATAAAAAAATAAAGTGAGAATTGTCCAGAAGTGCTAGTCTAGATGAACTGGAAGCTCCACTGCCATACAAAGTAATTTAGAAATTAAAAAATGCAAATGTATTGTCAGAGAGAAAATTATTTATAACTGAATGACAAATTTTAAGAAACATAAAAAGGGGAGAGTAATTTGGAAGAGGAAGAACACAAATGCTAATAGCCTTATTTATGGCAGAGATGGGACAGGCTGGGGAAAGAAAGAACTAGAATAGTCAGGAGGGCAAAGGGTGTGCCAGGTGATGGGACAGAAAGAGTAAAAGCAGAGCTGGGAAGGAGGGTGGTGCACGCAAACCAGTAGTATGGATTAATAAGCAGGGCCTAGTTAAGGGAATCAGAGGAATTTATATGGTTGAGTCACAGAAAAGCCACTATACTATAAAGCAGTGGTTTCAGAAGAAATCTAAATAGTATCCTTGTAGGGAAAAGGGAATGTGCTCTGATAGAATCAGGAAAGATAGAGATTGGGGCAGCAGTGTCAGGTGACCCTCTACTTCTGCTCTCAGTTGATGGGTTGAGACCTTTAAGAGATTCTAAGGCGTATTATTTAAAAAGTGCACTGCTATGAAGGATATTAGAGCCTTCTGCATATACAGTAAAAAGAGTTAAGTGGTTGTACTGTGGTATTATAGTACAGTGCATGAAACACATAATAGATGATTTTATTTTTATTTTTTAAAATTTTATTTATTTATTCATGAGAGATCGAGACAGAGAGAGAGAGAGAGACACACACACAGAGACATAGGCAGAGGGGGAAGCAGGCTCCACGCAGGGAGCCTGACGTGGGACTCGATCCTGGGTCTCCAGGATCACACCCTGGGCTGAAGGCAGCGCTAAACTGCTGAGCTACCCAGGCTGCCCTAGATGATGATTTTAAAAAAGGTATTTATCCCATCTTTCCTAGAAAATTCTACCTCAGGATAGTCAAATTGTTGGTGAGGGAAAAGTATCCCTTTACTTATTTTTTTCTTAAGGTTTTATTTATTTATTCATGAGAGAAAGAGAGAGGGAGGCAGAGACACAGGCAGAGGGACAAGAAGGCTCCATGCAGGGAGGCCGATGTGAGACTCAATCTCGGGACTCCAGGATCACACCATGGGCCGAAGGTAGGCGGCAAACCGCTGAGCCACCCAGGGATCCCGCAAGTATCCCTTTATTCGTAGATCTAACTAGTAAATCAAAGAAGGATAAAAGGAGACCACTATCATTTTGTAACTGTGATGAAATACTCTAAGGCACTGATGATAAATGGCTGTGATCATGGGAAACAGACATTACATACCTCTCTTCACTGATGTAAACGTTACTATCTATAAGGTAGCTTTGCCTAGCATTTTAAAAAAAGAAAGAACACCTTGATCTCATTAAGTCTCTAGATCTCACTCCTTATTTATAGGAAATACAGTGGACTGAAAGAAAACAGAAAATACAAGAACACCATAGGTATCCCATCAATAAAATCCAGATGGTAGGGATCCCTGGGTGGCGCAGTGGTTTGGCGCCTGCCTTTGGCCCAGGGCGTGATCCTGGAGACCCGGGATCGAATCCCACGTCGGGCTCCCGGTGCATGGAGCCTGTTTCTCTCCCTCTGCCTATGTCTCTGCCTCTCTCTCTCTCTGTGACTATAATAAATAAATAAAAATTAAAAAAAAAAAAATCCAGATGGTATGCAACTTTACAGGATAAACTACCTACTCTTCCCCCCAACAAGCTGCAAGGATGAAAACTGATTAGAGGGAGGAGAGTCATAGTAACATTTGAGGTATATGGACTTCATTAGGGTCCCAATTCCAAAAAATTCATAGTAAAAACCAATTGTGAGAAAATTGAGTCAATCTGAACACTGATAAGGATATTAAGGACTTTTAAAAGTCACGGTAATATTATCATTATTATGTTTAAAAAAGGCCATCCGAGATACATACTGCAATATTTACAGATGAAAATGTAGACTAAACGAGATTGGGCATGAGTCAACAACTACTGAGGCTGGGGGAAGGAGTACATAAGGGCTCACACGGTTCTCCCTACTTCTCTGAATGTGAAAAGTTTTTAAAATTAAATATTCAGATTTTTAAAAGATTTTGTTTATTCATGAGAAACACACACAGAGAGAGGCAGAGAGACACACACAGGCAGAGAGAGAAGCAGGCTCCATGCAGGGAGCCCAATGTGGGACTTGATCCCAGGACTCCAGGATCACAGCCTGGGCCGAAGGCAGGCACTCAACCGCTGAGCCACCCAGGTGTCCCAAAAATTATTCATATATTAGGAGACTAGAGAATGCTGCCTCTTCAAACTATGATACTCTCTACCTCCAACTTTGAAGACAACGAGAGAAAAATACATTAAGAAGTTTATTATAGCTGACCCCCACACAGTTGAAAATCTGCCTAGAACTTTGGACTCCCCCAAACTTACTTAACTACTAAGAGCTTACTGTTGCCTTGAAGTCTTACCTATGACACAAAGAAGTGATTAACAAATATTTAGTATGTTTTATGTATTATATATACTGTATTCTCACAGTAAAGTAAGCTGGCGAAAAGGAAATGTTATTAAGAAACCATAAGGGGGAAAAAGCCACACCTAAAGTACTTTACTGTATTCACTGGAAAAAAACCCCAAAACCCGTGCAATTCAAACTCATGTTTTTCAGGGTCACCTGTACTACTGCTTAAATATTAAACATAAAGGTGCCTTCCAACATGTATGTTACAAGTTTGACATTAGTGTATGGAGATGTTCATAAAGGTTTAAGCAGTATTCCTGTCTATCTATAGTTTACCTGAATTGTTTCCAAAATCCTCTGGGCACATAGTATTGCAGTCGAGAAGCTGCTAAATGACCAAAGATGACTTGAAGGTGCCTTAAAACACCAATATTATACTCTTTCCTATCCTCTGTTTTACTCAGTGCTGGTTTGTCTTCAAATTGTTGAGGATATCCAAATACATCATCTCTGGGATCAACATTGCTCTAGAAATGAAAAAATACTAGTAAGTTAATCCAACTTTAAAGTACAGTAAAATATGTTGAGACAAACACCAGTTAGTGAACAAATGATTAATCATTTCTACTATTTCCAAAGCACTTAACTTTCAATTAAAAATTTTTAATTTAAAATATTAAGGTTTATCTCCACCATTCCACAGAAGAGTTGTCAGAAAGGAACAACCCTATGTATCAGAAACGGAGATAATGAAGGCAACGTAGCAGAGTATGGTGTTTGACACAGACTGAACTGGACGCCAGTGCTGATACTGCCACTTAGAAGTTGTCTAACTTAGAGCCGATCAACTACTCCAATGTTTCTAAGCTTCAGTTTCCTCATGGGGATGTGTAGCTATGGTGAGAATTATAAAGTGCTCAGAACTGTGAACAGCTGGGATGCCCGGGTGGCTCAGTGGTTAAGCGTCTGCCTTCAGCTCAGGTCATGATCCGGGAGTCCCGGGATCGAGTCTCCCATTGGGCTCCCTGCATGGAACCTGCCTCTCCCTCTGCCTTGTCTGCCTCTCTCTCCGTGTCTCTCATGAATAAATAAATAAAATCTTCAAAACAAAACTGTGAACACTCAATAAAATATGCCCATTAAGAGTAGCACTCTTAAAAAAAATGCTGGAAAAACAAGATATCACCAATGCAAAAGAATAAAGTTGGACTCCTTTCTAACACGATATACAAAAATTAAAACTCAATACAGAACAAAGACCTGAATGCAAGAGCTAAAATTATGAAACTCTTAAAAACTTTTGTGCAAAGTAATTGAAACCCTTGTATACTGTTGGTAGAAATGTAAAAACAGTGCAGCTACTGCGGACCAGTTTCTTAAAAAAAATTAAAAATAGAATTACCACATGATCCAGCAATTCCATTTCTGGATATATGCCCAGACGAAGTGAAAGAAAGGTCTTAAAGAGATATTTGGGCACCCATGTTCATATTCATAGGAGTACTATTCATAATCACTAAAAGGTGGAAGCAACCCAAGTGTCCACCGATGGATAAATAACCAAAATGTGATCTATCCACAGAGTGGACTCTTATTCAGTCTTAAACAGGAAGAAAATTTGGACACATGATACATGTATAACCTTGAGAACATTATGTTGAATAAGCCAGCCACAAAAAGACAAATATGGTATGATTCCACTTATCTAAAGTACTTAGAATAGTCAATTTGTAGAGATGGAAAGAGAGTTGTGGTATCAGGGACCTTTGATACAGAAACAGAAAATATCCAATCCCTGCCCATGAGAGGCTTTCTGAATAGAGAAGAAACAGGAGCACAGGCAAAAATCAAAGAACAAAAAAACAAAACAAAACAAAACAAAACAAAAAAAACCTTAAGTGCAGTGAAGTGCCGAGACAACACAGAGCAGAAGGTATTATGAGAGCAAAGATGGGACACTTTATTTAAAATTACATATTTTGTCTGTCTTATTTTCTTCTTGCCAATACAATTAGCATTCTCTCCCTGAGCTTACCTATAACATCCCAGAGATGTGATGGGCTATAGAAACAGAATTTCAATTTTAATTTCTACTCAGAGGAGTGGTTATTAAATGGCTACAGGTATAAACATCCCCACTATGAAGCTTTTTAAAAAAGTAAACAATGGGGTGCCTGGGTGGCTAAGTGTCTGCCTTCAGCTCAGGTTATGATCCCAGGGTCCTGGGATGCAGCGTCATATTGGGCTCCCCGTGCAGCAGGGAGCATGCTTTTCCCTCTACCCCCTCCCCTTTCTCCCTGTTAATGCTCGTGTGCATGCTCTGTCTCTGAAATGAATCTTAAAAAAAAAAAAAAAAAAAAAAAAAAAAAAAAAAAGTAAACAACGCGCAGACCCTGATCCCTGGGGTGATGTGGTTCAGTAGATTTGGGGGGAAGAACTGGGACAAGCATATGTTTCAGAAGTCATGTAAGCGTTAAACTACATTAGAGCAAAAAGCTCTGGTGACTCAAGAGAGGGAAGGAGGAAGGAACCACTGAAGTTATTTACAGTTAGAAAACATTCTGGCTTCTCTCTGCAGTTCTCACCAACACCACGAACAGGAAAAGATAAAATAAACACAGGATGGACACAAACATGACAACTTAAGTCTTGCAATATTCTCTCTTTAAAGATCTGTGCCATAGTTACGTCAAATATGATCCGTCACTACAACCTAACTTTTCTATAGCTTTATTGTGCAGTGGATACTTGGTAGGCAGCCTCAATTTGTCATAAGACCACATGACATATGAAGCAGAGAGAAGTTTGTTACCTAAGCAAGAAGAGCTATGATCTGGGGCAAATATAAAAGTAACCTAAAAGCAACTGGCATAGTATAAAACTTGACATAAATTAATTTTTTAAAAAAGATTTTATTTATTCATGAGACACACAGAGAGAGGCAGAGAGATTGGAAAAGAGAAAAGAAAATTGGAAAATTCCCTCAGGAGCCTGATGTGGGACTCGATCCTAGGACCCTGGATCACAACCTGCGCTGAAGGCAAACGTTCAACCACTGAGCCACCCCGGGGGGGGGGGGGGGGCCCAACTTGGCATAAATTAATGGAAATATAAATAAAAATGAGATATAAAAGTAAAAATATAACTTAAATTGTTATAAAAATGAAGATCCTTCATTATGCAAACTCCAAATTATACTAAACACGTCACAGAAAAAAATGAGAATGTGACCCACTGCTTTAAAAATATATAAACTAACCACAATGAGATACCACCTCACACGAGTAAGAATGGGGAAAATTAACAAGGCAGGAAACCACAAATGTTGGAGAGGATGCGGAGAAAAAGGAACCCTCCTGCACTGTTGGTGGGAATGTGAAATGGTGCAGCCACTCTGGAAAACTGTGTGGAGGTTCCTCAAAGAGTTAAAAATAGACCTGCCCTACGACCCAGCAATTGCACTGCTGGGGATTTACCCCAAAGATACAGATGCAGTGAAACGCCGGGACACCTGCACCCCGATGTTTATAGCAGCAATGTTCACAATAGCCAAACTGTGGAAGGAGCCTTGGTGTTCATCGAAAAATGAATGGATAAAGAAGATGTGGTTTATGTATACAATGGAATATTACTCAGCCAGTAGAAATGACAAATACCCACCCACCATTTGCTTCGACATGGATGGAACTGGAGGGTATTATGCTGAGTGAAATAAGTCAATCGGAGAAGGACAAACATTATATGGTCTCATTCATTTGGGGAATATAAATAATAGTGAAAGGGAATAGAGGGGAAGGGAGAAGAAATAGGTAGGAAATACCAGAAAGGGAGACAGAACATGGAAGACTCCTAACTCTGGGAAATGAAATAGGGGTGGTGGAAGGGGAAGAGGGCGGGGGGTGGGGGTGACTGGGTGGCGGGCACTGAGGGGGGCACTTGACGGGATGAGCACTGGGTGTTATTCTGTATGTTGGCACATTGAACACCAATAAAAAATAAATTTATTATTAAAAAAACATAAACTATCATGAAAATTAACTATAGTTTAAAGTTTGGTAGCTAGTGAGCACTAGATTATGTGTGTCAGGACATAGCAGTCCATGATGGGAGACTCCAGCTTTATTTTCAAATAAATGTATGTCAACATGTCCAATGAAAGTACAACATTCTGTCAGAGAGAATGACAGCATCTGGTAGCAGCACAAACATAAAACAGAAAAGCTGAATAAAATTTACCTCATTGTCCTGCTTCTCATCCCCAGACATATCATCATCTACATCACTACCTGTGCCTTCAATTGCAAGAATACCGTTCCTAATGGAGGGAATCATGTAGAGTTGCTGAATCACAGAATTCATGTAACAAGTAGCACCAGCATTTTTCAGGCCCACAAATCCTTTAGGTGGGCGGGGTCCAACAGGTGGCAGATATTCCCACTCTGTAAGTGCTTCACAAGCTGAGAGAAGGGAAAAGATTCCTGTAGCATTAACACAACCATTTTGTTCAGTTTTTAGCTCTGTTAAGATGGTAAGTTAACATTATCAACAGTCCCACTACTTCTTCAGCCAGCTGAAGCAGTACATTGAGTACACATTTACCTCTCGACAAACTGAAGGTATGTGGCAACATGCACCCCTATAGGGATTCTTATCCCACCATTTGAGAACCTGTGTTTTACCTGAGGCTGCTTCTACGGGAAATGTCAGAAGCAATCTCATGAGATGGTACAATGTTAACTTCTATGTGCTCACTTTACTTTTAGTTTTTATTATTTAGTCATTATGAACTTTTTTTTCAACTTATGTTTTTAAAGTACCTTCAAATTCATTCTGACATATAATGTTAATATAAATACACCAACGTATTCTATAGCTTGCTCAGTTTTGAAGCATCCTGGGACCACCTGGGATCATACCCAGATTCTGTTGCTTACCAACTCTTTCACCTTCAGGTAAGCTTCTGTTTCCTCCTAATAAATGTATAAAGAGTAACACTTGCTTTGCCTATAATTGCAATGTTATTCTGAGGAGCTAATCAAATAGTGGATTTGAAAGTTCTGTGAGAATTTTAAATCACTGTACATCTCCCTCTATCTGGTATAAATCTGGAAACAGTGTAAATATTATCACTGTCTATGGAACTGGTTAAGTAAATTTCAATTCGGTATACTGAAATGAAAAGTATATAACCAATAAATGGAACTAGACAGATACGTATTGTCGATAGGGAACAATTGTAGATATATTAAGGGGAAAACAAAGTGAAGACACTCTGTATACTATATGCCAATCTGTGGTTAAAAACAAACAACTAAACCAAAAAAGATTTTGTTTCCATGCAGAAATGCTGGAAGGACAGACAAACTGACGATAATGGTTACAGCTATTAAAGAGGAGCTGGGGATTAAAATGGGCAGGAAACATACTTTGTAGCATGTAGCTTCTTTGGTATTTCAAATTTTTACTATGCACATGTACTACTTAAAAAACAAGCAGCCTTTTTGTTTCTGTTATCTTTGAACCTGTGAAGGGGTACTCAGAAGAGGACTTCTGAAAATGCCAATATATCTGGAGTGCTAATGGTCCAAGGCCATGTTGTGGTGGCTTGAAGTGGGGTACTCCAAAACCACAGTGAGCACACAGCTCACCTTAAAATTGAAGGTGTTGATGCCCGAGATGAAGTAATTCTATACAGGCAAGAGATGTGCGCACATGTACAAAGGAAAGGATGACACGGTGACTCCTGGTGGCAAATTGAACAAAACCAGATGAATCTGGGGAAAGGTTACCCATGCCCATGGAAGCAGTGGTATGGTTCATGCCAAATTCCAAAGCAACCCTCTTGTTAAGGCCACAAAACAGAATCTGTGTGATACTGTACCCCTTGAAGGTGTAAGATTATTGAATATTAAATTAATAAATGTGTGATTTGTTAAATCAAAAAACTGAGAAAAGACTCTTCTTTAAGTTAAAAAACCCAAACACCCCACCACACACACACACACACACACACACACACACACACACACACACACACACACGGTAGAATAAAGGATATAACCTTTAAAGGAGACAGTTTAATCAGAATCTCCTAAAATGTTATTTAAAAATGTCCTTATATTTTGAAATACAATGTATGAAGAAATAATATCACATTTTTAAATATTTACCAGAATCAATTACATCTTTAAGCTTTGTAAGATAAATAAACACTGGTTTTCTTCTCAAATTATTTGTGCTATTTCTTATTATTTTCTTCTTTTTTGGGGTCATTTAATATTGCTTTCACCCTTTTGGAGCTTCAGTTCAGATCTCTATGATCTGGAGTCTATAGTCTATCTCAAGGGCTTCATGTGAGCATTAACTGAGGAAAAAAGTGAATTAGAATGTTATCTTCTCACATTCTAATCTTTAAAGCCAGATTATGAGTTCACATAAAAATATTATTAAAGAGCTTCTAAGAGAGGGCCTGAAAGGTTTTCCAATGCATGCAACACAAGTTTTAAGTTTGAACTCTGGCATTATTTTGACTACTTATCATTTTGTGGTTTGGGTTTTTTCCAGATTTGATGGAGATGAAATTTTGCTAAATACACAAACCCCTTATAGGAAGAAATTCAGAAACACTTGAAAATTTTTCTGCATCAAGGCTCTTCAATTATAATGCTGTTAAATTATACACTCATTTCCTACAAATGTTAAACTAGTTGCTGAAAGAAAAACATGAGTTGAAGATGTTTACTGAAGGAAAAATAGAAAAATAGAATTTGAACACATTAGAGAATTATCTGTCATCACAACATTGTATTTTAGTATACTTACTTGTTATTGCTGTGCCAATGTAATACATTTCAGTCAAAGAATCTACTATCTGTTTGAGATTCCTCACACAGCCAACAGCTAATGCTACAAGTAACTCAAAACCAGCATTAATGGTAGCTGGGGAGCTACAGACTGGAATTGCCTGTTCAGCAGGCAGTTCTCCATTTCTCATATATTGCAGGTAAACATTGGATGCAGGGAAGATGAAATCATCAATTAATTCCTATAAGAGTTGAAAAAAGGATTGTATGTTAACAATTACATATGTATATTATATAAATAGTTATATTTTATAAAGGTTTATACATATGACACAAAGTTGTATGTATGTGAATGTATATATACATTTCTCTTTTGAGGAAAGTAAGAAATGACTCTTGGAAATAATGTCAGAATTAAAGATAATTAAAGATAATCTGAGAAAACTTACTTGGATTTTCTAATAAAAAGATTCCGCTTTAAGGAGAAGGAGAAGCAGGCTCCCTGCTTAGCAAGGGCTCCATCCCAGAGTCCTGGGATTCTGACCCAAACCAAAGGCAGATGCTTAACCAAGGAAGCTACCCAGAGACCCCAAGTTTACCCCTTTAATCTTATGTATACCAAAACTCATTTTGAATAAAAATAACATGTACCAAAATGAATACTTTTTGCTTCCTAACTATATGCGTAAAGAAAGTCATTAAAGAAATATCACAGACGAGATGCAGCCTTACAAATAGGTCTGTCTTGGGACGCCTGGGTGGCTCAATGGTTTAGCATCTGCCTTCGGTTCAGGGCATGATCTCGGAGTCCTGGGATCCAGTCCCACATTGGGCTCCCTGCAGAGTCTCCTTCTCTCTCTGCCTATGTCTCTGCCTCTCTTTGTGTCTCTCATGAATGAATAAAATCTTAAAAACAACAACAAAAAAACCCCCAAATAGGTCTGTCTTGTTTTAAATAGACCAATAAAGTGAAAAATCCAGATTTTTTCTTTTTAAAGATTTTATTTATTCATTCATGAGACACATACACAGAGAGACAGACACATAGGCAGATGGAGAAGCAGGCTCCCCATAGGGAGCCTGATGCAGGACTTAATCCCAGGACCCCGATCATGCCCTGAGTTGAGGGAGATGCTCAACGACTAAGCCACCCAGGTGCCCTGTAGAGATTCTTAGAAAGCAGAAACAAAAAAGGTCAAGATAATATACCAAAGACAGGATATTATAAGCCAACCAGATATATTTGGAAACAAACATTTAGGAGGTTATGATATCTGGTGTAGGACAAAACTTACTTTAATGAGATTAGCACCTCCTTTTTCACAACCAATATGATACTTTTTCTCAGGGGTTTGAAAGGCCAGTAATTCTTTTGTTACCCCAAGGTGGCCTTCTAAGATAGTCTCTTCAACACCTGTTTCACCTGTTCTTTTAACATCATCCTGCCAAAGAAAAAACAACAAATGCTTAACTTATGGAAGGGAGGAATGGAGGCAGAGAGGATCCACAATTAGAGAACTAGACATACATGTAGTAGTCCCCCCAAATGTTTCCATTCTTTTAAAAAAATCCACACACACACACACACACACACACACACACACAGAGTCCAGTGTAGTTAACGTAGTGTCATATTACTTTCAGGTGTACAGTAGAGTGATTCAACACTTCCATACATCATCCAGTGCTTATCATAAAAAGTGCCCTCAATTCCCATCACCTATTCCCCTCACCCCGCTCACCCCTTTGATAACCATCTATTTATTCTTTATAGTTAAGAGTCTGTTTCTTGCCAAAGCTTTCCCTTCTAGGCAAGAGAAGTTCTCTTCAGAACTTTCTCAGGGCAATAAAAGCTATGAATCTCTTCTGAAATAAATTCCCATACAATTCTGAGTAAAGAGTATCCAGTGTTAAGAGTTAAGTGATAGTCTATACACACGGATTTTCGAGGAGAACAATTCAAACATTTTTGAAGATGAAAATTTGCAAAAAGGCTCAAGATTCTAAAATGGAAGAGGCTGAAAAAAATCAGTATTTCAAGTTTCAAGTAAAACAAAGCATTTTATAAAACTTGTTAGGCATTCATTCTGTGAATCATCAGTTCCTAAGGCCCACCATCACAGAGTATATTATCTGGTCCTTTTTATTGTTTTTTGGTGTGTTTCACCTAACCAATGTGCTCAAAACTACAAACTATTAACAAAAAACTCTATCAATACAATAAACACAGTATTAAAGGTAACTTACCCTAATTCTTTTAAGCCAATCAATTTCATTATTGAGAAGAACTTCAGCATTGGGTATATTAATATTACTGTTGTAAGCATAATTAAGAAGGTGCCTTAAGAGGGTGAAGTAGTCGCCTGAATGCTTAGCTCTCTCTCTGGCTGTGCTCTGAAACAATAAAGTAGAATAATGTGAATTTACATGTCCATGCTCAGAAGCCACTTTTTAAAAACCTAGAGTTAACTAGAGCAGAGGACTAAAACAGTATGGAAAGTTACAAATATTTAATAAATATAAGCTGTTCTAACTTGAATATAAGCTAAAACCATAAATTCCTGAATGCCTTGTTTAAAGAATTAATCACATTAAGAAGCATATTAAAAAATATCTCACCCCCAACACGGTAAAGAGCAGAGTAATGAAGAAAAGTAGAGGCCTGTGTCCCATGCAACATCTGGTGCACATTAAAAAGAACTGCTCCTGTGCCACCTGGCGAACAGTTCTGAAATAAAAATGTTTCACATTTAACATATTTGCATGAAGGAAAAAAAGAAAGATTCCAACACTGATCTCTTTTGGGGGGATGAGTGGAGTGGAATAAAGGGTATATTATAAGTAAAGATACAAGAATACAAGGTAACACTCCCTTAAGCTGGCAATATAGAACAGATGAACATAGGCTGCATGGCAAGATCTATAACCTCAAATTGTCATAGAGGGATGCCTTGTAACACCCCTTTCTTGGAACAAGATGGAAGATGGAAGTGCTCCACTGGATACATCTTATGGACACTGCAAACTACATTTAATGGAAAACTATCTTGTTTCTGTCTTTGCGCTAGCCAACAGAGAGCTTAGAGCCAAATTTATAGCTCAGTGTAAAGGACATGACAGCATATTTTTCATATACTAACCTCCCCCCCCTGGGATATATCTAGGTTTCTGGAAAGCTGTACATAGTCCTCTATAAACCAGGACTTTAGAAGCCTTCTGGGTTGAATTTGATGGAACCTAAGTATACTGAAATCAGGAGTACCTAAGTTTTCTGAGGACAAAGTCCTTAACTTTTATTAGATTTTCAAAGGTGTATGTCATTTACACTGTCCTATTTTATTTTTTTAAAACTTATGTATGCAGCCCAAATAAAGTAGGATCTATCATATTTGTATTTGTCATTTTTTGGTGAAATCTCCCCCATACATGCAGGCTTCTATAATGCTTCCAAAGAAATACATGCCTATCAATCAATCCTGTGGCCTCTATTTTTACATCATACTCAAAATCTCATTTCTCACTACTTCTAATATTACCATACTTCAAGTTACTGTCATCTTTTATTTGGATTAATAGTCTTATTTTTCCTGACAAGTTAGAATTTATTCTCAACAAAGCAACCAGAATAAACTCAGAATGTTAGTAGCTAGAGCACATCATTCCTCTGCTCAAAACCCTACAATGGGATGCCATCTCAAGGTAAAAAACAAAACAAAAAACCCAAAAAACCCACAAACAAGCCTCATGTTGTTATAATGACCTATAAAATCCTAACAGGCTGCCTGTTTAACTTTCTGACCTCAACTCCTATATAGCTGCCCATCCCTTACTCACTGTTCCAGTCACACTAGTTTCCTTGCTATTCTTTAACACATCAGGCATGCTCTGGCCTTGGGATATTTACATCTGTTGCTCCTTCTGCTTAAAACACCTTTCCCCCATTATCTACATGGATCACTAACTTCCTCTTTCAGAGTTTTGTTTAAATGTCACTTTCTTAGGAAGCTTCTCTATCTTATATAAAACCAAACTCTGATTCTCCATTACTTATCACCTTCCCTGCTTTCTTTCCATAGCATTTATTATTATATAACATACTATATATATTTTTTCCCACATGTCTGCCCCTTCCCAATCCCTAACTTCTGTAGTCTGTAGACTCCAAGAAGGCTGACATTTTATCTATTTACTGCTATATCCCTAATAGCTAGAATAGTGCCTGATACATAATAGGTACTTGCTAAATTATTTACCAATGAGACTGCCTAACCATATTAAAATCGAACACTACTTAGATTTCAGCATCAACACTTTCTGTAAGCTGACTCCCACTAATCTCCTTTACAGTATTATCCTGTACTTCTCTTTCATACATCAAACCAGACTACTCAGCTTTTCTCTGAAAGCACTACTCCAGGGGTGGGAAACTCAAATGCCTTTGTCAATCAGAGATAACAAAGGAGTTAAATAGGTAGGATATAAGGCAAAAGGAGGTAGAAGGGGCAGGAAGAAACATAGCCACATAAAGGAATTTAAAACCAATTGTAGGTGATTACAGTAAGTTCAATGTTATGATGTGTAAACAGACCTCATTTAATATGAACAGAGGTCTGGGAGACTTCCCAGAAAATTTACTAGAAAAGTGGCATTGCGGGTGAAACTTCTAAGTAGAAGCAAGGGCCAAATTGAGGTGTTTATAAGCCAAATTTAAATGTTTAGACTTAATTAAAAGGCAATGGGAAGGCATAGAAAAAAGACTTTTTAGGAGGAAAACAACATGATCTTGCTTGGCAAAGATCATGCTGTTTGCAGTGTGGTACCCAGATTAGAGTAATAACTTAGTAGTGCAGCACTGGGGTGGGAAGATTAAGGATACTGCAGTTGTCCGGGCAAGGAGTGCTGGTTGCTTAGACAAGGGTAGAAGCAATATGGAGGAGGAGGAGGAAAGTATATGGAGTCCAACAATACATAAATAAAAACATCATAATGGGGAGTGTAGTTGAGGGGCAGAACCGCCAATGCCCATCTTCCATTTGTATGCATGTAAGTCTAACTCAAACATGAGCTCACATGTTACATTCTACATAGAACCTTTACTCCTGCTCTTCTCAGGTAGAAAGTAACTTACTCCTCTTCAAATTCCCAGAGTGCTTTGCCGTTTATGACACTAATTACTCTCTCAAAGCTCTCAAGTGTAAAAACTACTTTTTGTGACTACGGACTTTCATTGCCAAGCATCAAGAGGGACTCAAATTAATTTGCTCACGGATTATAATTATACAGAGTATAATTGTGTGGCAGAAAGTTAAAACTCAAGAGGTAGAACATTGCCCTATAACTTCAGCCTTAGTTCTGCCAGCAGCAGTCTACTTTGGCGTTACTACAGAATTAAGAAGAAAACATATGTGGGAAATGCACAGTACATGGGTATACTGGTTAGTAATATTATACAAGTATAAACTCTGCCTGAAGGGCAGCTTCGTGTATGCAGGGACATAATCCAGTATCTGAAACCCTTGGGATTGGGTTTATGTGGGGATTCAGATTTTGGGAATGCCAGGATGCCTGGGTGGCTCAGTGGTTGAGCACCTGCCTTCTTAGGGCATATGATCCCTTAGCCCTGGGATCGAGTCCCATATATCAGGCTCCCCGCCTATGTCTCTGCC
Organism: Vulpes vulpes; assembly: GCF_048418805.1. Lineage (NCBI taxonomy): Eukaryota > Metazoa > Chordata > Mammalia > Carnivora > Canidae > Vulpes > Vulpes vulpes. The sequence goes on along the minus strand of NC_132796.1, from coordinate 35,582,335 downwards.
TCTCTCTCTCTCTCATAAACAAATAAAGAAAATTAAATCCTGTCAAAGGATTTTCTGAATTTCAAGGAAATTACCAAGGAACTTCTAAAATAGTATCCTTTCAACTAAATCATTTAATAGCATCCTCTAAAACAAGTGAGTTATATCTATTCCATTAACGTACTATTTTTTTTAAAGAAAAAAGCTTTATCACTAGGTTTTATTTCAGCACTTATATTTTGACTTTACATTAAAATCATCATTGATTTCTGGTCATTGCTAAATGACATGAGAGAATAATCAAAATGAACATTTTCTGACTTTTCACAAAATGTATGTAAGATAGATTAATTACATGGAACAGTGACACTAATTAGAGCTCCAGTTTAAAAAGTTACCTCATGAAGGTCAGGATTATAACATGAGGATGGAAACCAGTATTTTCTACAAATATGATGGACTTGCACAAAAAAGAAGTCCAAAACAAAGTTAATATCGTTGATCAAATGATCTTGAATTGAAAATGAGGGCTTTATAT